>NC_086444.1:596049365-596349365 GCF_028390025.1 Pseudophryne corroboree
GGTGCACAGGGCTATGAGGAGTAGCCGTGGATGCGGCCCTAAGGAGCCATAGTTACATCCGCCTCTTATGTGCCTTCACATGACTTGATGTTACACATGTCAACACATAGGAAGCGCTGAGACACTAGCGGCAGCTGTACCTGATTAGACCCGCAGCAGAAGCCAGTGCAGTGTAAAAGGAGGAGGCCGCAGACAGAGACATCCTTCAGTTTTTTTGCTAGATGAATTTATAGTTGCCCCCCCTTCCCCTCAGGGGCCGGCACCCCAAGGCAGCTCCTGAATGGTAAGGCCGGCCCTGCATCTAGCTCCACCATATATACCTAAGCATGCTTATGTTATCGTCTGCAGGCAAAAGATGCAAGTGATCCCTTTTGTACATACAGAGAAACAATATGTATGGGATTTTCTCCGGATTTTGTATTTCTGACCTTTATCTCCTCTCGATAAATGTACACCTACTGTATGTCCTTTTTAAGGGCTGTTTACATATTTATTTGAACTATATGTTATCTGCACAGGGCATACATACCATACATCATTACATACATTACTGTAGTAAATGAAGTTTACCTCCTGTGAGGAGATCAGGCTGGGGGTGCCCTCTTCAGTGGTAGATTGGCACATCCAAATACATAGCAGCCGGGAAAACCACACACCAGTCCAGGAGTTTCATGCAACCTACTGTAGCTGGGGCTAGTTTTATTGTGCAGTACAAAACCAAAGCATAAAAATACATCCTAGCCCGTCTGTGCACTAACTAAAAAAATAGGTTCCCTCTCTGAGTGGTAGGACCAAATGCCCCTACCACAAACACAGGCATAGGCACAGTACTTACAGTTAGTAAATCACAGTGTTTTATAACAGGCATGCTGCCTGCTTCCCCAGGTAGTGAGACCCCAAGCCAAGCCCTGATATATTATATCAAACTCTTACAGGTGTAGGCACTATTTCGCCAGCTCTCAGGCTGAAGGCCTAAAAACCTAAAATGGTCTTTATGGGTGGAGCCCTCCATTCTCTCTCACACACCCATACCCCCAGGACGCATTTTTTTTTTACCCATACCCCCAGGATGCATTTTTTTGGCTTTTTTAAAAAAAAAAAAAAAAACAACCCTCTAATCAAGTCTATTAACCAGAAACAGAAATTTCCTGGGGGGTTTAAAACCCGTAGGCCAGAAACCTGGGACAAACATATCTCCAGTTTATCACTTTATCAGTGCTTCTATCACACTCCTTATGTGTATACGCTCATTTCCATTAGGAAGAATCTGCCAGAGCAGTAGAGAGAATATGCCCATCTAAAGGCCCGTATTGACTGGCAGATGTGGGAGAGATGTGTGCTGAGCGAACCGCTCAGCACACATCTCTCCCTCCGCTCAGCACTGCGCGATGTGTGCTGAGCGTGCGGGGGGAGCGGGGAGGGCCGCTCATTTCACCCAGCGGGTGAAATGAGCGACCTGCTAGATTGGCCTGCATGCAGGCCAATCTAGCACCAGCGATAGCGATGCACGGGGCCGTGCATCGCTATCGCTGTGGGGGTTACACACGGAGCGATCATGCTTAAAATCTAAGCAATCTAGTCAGATTGCTTAGATTATCGCTCTGTGAGTACCCCCCTTAAGACTAGCAGATGACTAATAAAACAAAACTGACTGAAGTTGTATGTCAGCAGTTCATATTTGTAGCGCAGGCACAGATATAAGCAGCTCCTATAGATCAGGCATTAGTAAAACAATATAACTGCTTTATACTAATCACTGATTTTGAGACCATGTAACAACAGGGGGAGATGTACTAAGCCTTGGAGAGTGATAAAGTTGAGAGAGATAAAGTAATGGGCAGTTAGCTCCTAAGTGCCATGTTACAGGCTGTGTTTGAAAAATGACAGGAGCTAATTGGGTGGTAGTTTATCTCTCTCCACTTTATCACTCTCCAAGGCTTCGTATATCTGCCCCTTATACACCTTTTACACAAAAATCCTGTGTCTGAGCCTGGATAATAAACTCTGTTTCAACCCGTGTTGATATATATATATACAGTTCAAACAGAGGCAAGGAGTGGAGAAAAAACCAGGATGACCCTGGCCTTGACCAGGGGTTTTCTCTGGTTCATGGCTTGGTGTGAAAGGCATATTTAAAAAGAGGTAGTTGATTTCCTATTACCATAACCTGGGAACACTCTTTCACACTGCAGTATTCCAGAATAAAACTCTGGGCACAAAGCCTAGGTAGACTTATTCACATCAACAAATAACCTGGGTCCACGCTCGGTGTGAAAGGGCTATAGTAGTTGAAGTTTTCTTTAGGCTGACATTTTGTGAATTGCCATGTTTGTAGTTTTTAAAAAAAAAATGTTTTGTTTTTTTCTCCTTTATCCAGCAACCTGTTTCATACAACTGCAACCCAACAAAGGTATCTTCCAGTCTGAGAAGTGGAAACCCAATGGCAGCACACTGTACTATCCAATCTCATCACATCTTCTAGTAAACTTTGAAAAATATGATCAGATCAGTTTTGATGAAGGGTTATTTTATATTGGAGATGACTCTGGAGGATGTCTACAAAAGGAACAAGGTATTTTTTGGGGAGGGTGAATAAAATGGCACAGTATTATATAGTGCTCCCTCTTTATTACACCATTGTTACGAACAATCTTGAGCATTCTCTGCATAAAATATCTATCGAAAAAACGTGTATTGTAAATACGCATGTTGTGATCAAGCGGTAGAAACCCATTATATTTACCAAAATATAACAAAACACACAATAATACATTTAAAGTCATTTACAGTAAGTATAAATAAGTATTGATGTGTGCAAAAAATAACAAATGACCTGTTTCCGATATATAACTAGTGGCTTGTCTCCAAGGTAACGTGGTGTGTACAGTTTTAGAAATTGTGAAAGACAAAGTACTAACCAATTGGCTCTTTTGATAAATACCCCCATAATCTTAAAGTTTCTTTCTCTATCGTCCTAAGTGGATGCTGGGGTTCCTGAAAGGACCATGGGGGGGTAGCGGCTCCGCAGGAGACAGGGCACAAAAGTAAAGCTTTTACAGGTCAGGTGGTGTGTACTGGCTCCTCCCCCCATGACCCTCCTCCAGACTCCAGTTAGATTTTTGTGCCCGGCCGAGAAGGGTGCAATTCTAGGTGGCTCTCATAAAGAGCTGCTTAGAGAGTTTAGCTTAGGTTTTTATTTTACAGTGATTCCTGCTGGCAACAGGATCACTGCAACGAGGGACAGAGGGGAGAAGAAGTGAACTCACCTGCGTGCAGGATGGATTGGCTTCTTGGCTACTGGACATGAAGCTCCAGAGGGACGATCACAGGTACAGCCTGGATGGTCACCGGAGCCACGCCGCCGGCCCCCTCACAGATGCTGAAGCAAGAAGAGGTCCAGAATCGGCGGCTGAAGACTCCTGCAGTCTTCTTAAGGTAGCGCACAGCACTGCAGCTGTGCGCCATTTTCCTCTCAGCACACTTCACACGGCAGTCACTGAGGGTGCAGGGCGCTGGGAGGGGGGCGCCCTGGGAGGCAAATGAAAACCTTTAAAAAGGCTAAAAATACCTCACATATAGCCCCAGAGGCTATATGGAGATATTTACCCCTGCCTAAATGTACTAAATAGCGGGAGACGAGCCCGCCGGAAAAGGGGCGGGGCCTATCTCCTCAGCACACGGCGCCATTTTCTGTCACAGCTCCGCTGGTCAGGAAGGCTCCCAGGTCTCTCCCCTGCACTGCACTACAGAAACAGGGTATAACAGAGAGGGGGGGCAAAATAAATGGCAATATATCAATATAAAAGCAGCTATAAGGGAGCACTTAATCATAAGGCTATCCCTGTCATATATAGCGCTTTTTGGTGTGTGCTGGCAGACTCTCCCTCTGTCTCCCCAAAGGGCTAGTGGGTCCTGTCTTCGTATAGAGCATTCCCTGTGTGTCTGCTGTGTGTCGGTACGTGTGTGTCGACATGTATGAGGACGTTATTGGTGTGGAGGCGGAGCAATTGCCAAATATGAGGATGTCACCTCCTAGGGGGTCGACACCAGAATGGATGCCTTTATTTGTGGAATTACGGGATAGCGTCAACTCGCTTAAGCAGTCGTTTGCCGACATGAGGCGGCCGGACACTCAATTAGTGCCTGTCCAGGCGCCTCAAACACCGTCAGGGGCTGTAAAACGCCCCTTGCCTCAGTCGGTCGACACAGACCCAGACACAGGCACTGATTCCGGTGGTGAAGGTGACGAATCAACCGTATTTTCCAGTAGGGCCACACGTTATATGATTTTGGCAATAAAGGAGATGTTACATTTAGCTGATACTACAGGTACCACTAAACAGGGTATTATGTGGGGTGTGAAAAAACTACCAGTAGTTTTTACCGAATCAGAAGAATTAAATGACGTGTGTGATGAAGCGTGGGGTGCCCCGATAAAAAACTGCTAATTTCAAAGAAGTTATTGGCTTTATACCCTTTCCCGCCAGAGGTTAGGGAGCGCTGGGAAACACCTCCTAGGGTGGACAAAGCGCTAACACGCTTATCAAAACAAGTGGCGTTACCCTCTCCTGAGACGGCCGCACTTAAAGATCCATCAGATAGGAGGATGGAAAATATCCAAAAAGGTATATACACACATGCAGGTGTTATACTACGACCAGCTATTGCGACTGCCTGGATGTGCAGTGCTGGGGTAGTTTGGTCAGAGTCCCTGATCAAAAATATTGATACCCTGGACGGGGACAATATTTTACTGTCGTTAGAACAAATAAAGGATGCATTTCTTTATATGCGTGATGCACAGAGAGATATCTGCACACTGGCATCACGGGTAAGTGCTATGTCCATTTCGGCCAGAAGAGCTTTATGGACACGACAGTGGACAGGCGATGCGTAGAGGAGTTATTTGGGGTCGGTCTATCGGATTTGGTGGCCACGGCTACGGCCGGGAAATCCACCTTTCTACCTCAAGTCACTCCCCAACAGAAAAAGGCACCGACTTTTCAACCGCAGCCTTTTCGTTCCTTTAAAAATAAGAGAGCAAAGGGCTATTCATATCTGCCACGAGGCAGAGGACGAGGGAAGAGACAGCAACAGGCAGCTCCTTCCCAGGAACAGAAGCCCTCCCCGGCTTCTACAAAAGCCTCAGCATGACGCTGGGGCTTCGCAAGCGGACTTGGGGGCGGTAGGCGGTCGTCTCAAAAATTACAGCGCGCAGTGGGCTCACTCGCAGGTAAATCCCTGGATCCTGCAGATAATATCTCAGGGGTACAGGTTGAAATTAGAGACAGAGCCACCTCGCCGTTTCCTGAAGTCGGCTTTACCAACGTCCCCCTCAGAAAGGGAGACGGTTTTGGAAGCCATTCACAAGCTGTATTCTCAGCAGGTGATAGTCAAGGTACCTCTTCTACAACAAGGGAAGGGGTATTATTCCACTCTTTTTGTGGTACCGAAGCCGGATGGCTCGGTAAGGCCTATTCTAAATCTGAAGTCCTTGAACCTGTACATAAAGAAGTTCAAGTTCAAGATGGAGTCACTCAGAGCAGTGATAGCGAACCTGGAAGAAGGGGACTTTATGGTATCCTTGGACATCAAGGATGCGTATCTCCACGTTCCAATTACCCCTCACACCAGGGGTACCTCAGGTTCGTTGTACAAAACTGTCACTATCAGTTTCAGACGCTGCCGTTTGGTTTGTCCACGGCACCTCGGGTCTTTACAAAGGTAATGGCCGAGATAATATTTCTTCTTCGAAGAAAAGGCGTATTAATTATCCCATATTTGGACGATCTCCTAATAAGGACAAGGTCCAGAGAACAGCTAGAGATGGGTTTAGCACTATCTCAAGAGGTGCTAAAGCAGCACGGATGGATTCTGAATATTCCAAAATCCCAATTAATGCCGACAACTCGTCTGCTGTTCCTGGGGATGATTCTGGACACAGTTCAGAAAAAGGTTTTTCTTCCCGAAGAAAAAGCCAAGGAGTTATCTGACCTGGTCAGGAACCTCCTAAAACCAGGAAAGGTGTCTGTACATCAATGCACAAGAGTCCTGGGAAAAAATGGTAGCTTCTTACGAAGCAATCCCTTTCGGCAGATTCCATGCAAAGGGATCTGTTGGACAAATGGTCAGGATCGCATCTTCAGATGCACCTGCGGATAACCCTGTCGCCGAGGACAAGGGTATCCCTTCTGTGGTGGTTGCAGGAGGCTCATCTATTGGAGGGCCGCAGATTCGGCATGCAGGATTGGATCCTGGTGACCACGGATGCCAGCCTGAGAGGCTGGGGAGCAGTCACACAGGGAAGAAATTTCCAGGGAGTGTGGTCGAGCCTGAAAAAGTCTCTTCACATAAGCATTCTGGAACTAAGAGCAATCTACAATGCTCTAAGCCAGGCGGAACCTCTGCTTCAAGGAAGACCGGTGTTGATCCAGTCGGACAACATCACGGCAGTCGCCCATGTAAACAGACAGGGCGGCACAAGAAACAGAATGGCAGAAGCTGCCAGGATCCTTCGCTGGGCGGAGAATCACGTGATAGCACTGTCAGCAGTATTCATCCCGGGCGTGGACAACTGGGAAGCAGACTTCCTCAGCAGACACGAACTTCACCCGGGAGAGTGGGTACTTCATCCAGAAGTTTTCCACATGCTATTAAACCGTTGGGTAAAACCAATGGTGGACATGATGGCGTCTCGCCTCAACAAGACACTGGACAGTTATTGCGCCAGGTCAAGAGATCCGCAGGCAATAGCTGTGGACGCGTTGGTAACACCTTGGGTGTACCAGTCCGTATATGTGTTTCCTCCTCTGCCTCTCATACCAAAGGTATTGAGGATTATACGGCAAAGAGGAGTAAGACTAGTGGCTCCGGATTGGCCAAGAAGGACTTGGTACCCGGAACTTCAAGAGATGGTCACGGACGATCCGTGGCCTCTACTTCTGAGAAGGGACCTGCTTCAGCAGGGTCCTTGTCTTTTTCAAGACTTACCGCGGCTGCGTTTGACGGCATGGCGTTTGAATGCCAGATCCTAAAAGGAAAAGGCATTCCAGAAGAAGTCATTCCTACCTTGATAAAGGCAAGGAAGGAAGTCACCGCGAAGCATTATCGCCGTATTTGGCGAAAATATGTTGCGTGGTGCGAGCAGCGGAGTGCTCCGATGGAGGAATTTCAACTGGGTCGTTTTCCTACATTTCCTGCAATCAGGATTGTCTATGGGTCTCAAATTGGGATCTATTAAGGTTCAAATTTCGGCCCTATCAATATTCTTCCAAAAAGAATTGGCCTCAGTCCCTGAGGTCCAGATTTTTATCAAAGGAGTACTGCATATACAGCCTCCTGTGGTGCCTAAGGTGGCACCGTGGGATCTAAATGTAGTTTTAGATTTCCTCAAATCCAATTGGTTTGAACCACTAAAGAATGTGGATTTGAAATATCTCACATGGAAAGTGACTATGTTACTGGCCCTGGCTTCGGCCGGGAGAGTATCTGAACTGGCGGCTTTGTTTTATAAAAGCCCTTATTTAATTTTCCATTCGACATAGGGCAGAGCTGCGGACGCGTCCGCATTTTCTCCCTAAGGTGGTATCAGCGTTTCACCTGAACCAGCCTATTGTAGTGCCTGCGGCTACAGACGACTTGAAGGACTCCAAGTTGTTGGACGTTGTCAGAGCCTTAAAAATATACATTTAAAGGACGGCTGGAGTCAGAAAATCTGACTCGCTGTTTATACTGTATGCACCCAACAAGTTGGGTGCACCTGCTTCTAAGCAGTCGATTGCTCGTTGGATTTGTAACAAAATTCAACTTGTACATTCTGTGGCAGGCCTGCCACAGCCTAAATCTGTTAAGGCCCATTCCGCAAGGAAGGTGGGCTCATCTTGGGCGGCTGCCCGAGGGGTCTCGGCATTACAACTCTGCCGAGCAGCTACGTGGTCAGGGGAGAACACGTTTGTAAATTTTTACAAATTTGATACCCTGGCAAAGGAGGACCTGGAGTTCTCTCATTCGGTGCTGCAGAGTCATCCGCACTCTCCCGCCCGTTTGGGAGCTTTGGTATAATCCCCATGGTCCTTTCAGGAACCCCAGCATCCACTTAGGACGATAGAGAAAATAAGAATTTACTTACCGATAATTCTATTTCTCGGAGTCCGTAGTGGATGCTGGGCGCCCATCCCAAGTGCGGATTATCTGCAATACTTGTACATAGTTATTGTTAACTAATTCGGGTTATTGTTTAGGAAGCCATCTTTCAGAGGCTCCTCTGTTATCATACTGTTAACTGGGTTTAGATCACAAGTTGTACGGTGTGATTGGTGTGGCTGGTATGAGTCTTACCCGGGATTCAAAATCCTCCCTTATTGTGTACGCTCGTCCGGGCACAGTACCTAACTGGAGTCTGGAGGAGGGTCATGGGGGGAGGAGCCAGTACACACCACCTGACCTGTAAAAGCTTTACTTTTGTGCCCTGTCTCCTGCGGAGCCGCTACCCCCCCATGGTCCTTTCAGGAACCCCAGCATCCACTACGGACTCCGAGAAATAGAATTATCGGTAAGTAAATTCTTATTTAAAGTGTGTGGAGGCTGAGCAATCAAACAGGCATTGTTCCAAAAATGAAAAATGTGGATCTATGTTCCTTTTCCTCTCTCTCTCTCTCTCTCTCTCTCTCTTTCTCTCTACAGATATCTCTATGATGATAATGGTGGCCAGGGCCGGTTCAAGGGCGCTCTGCGCCCCGGGCAGGAAAAGGGGCGTTCCTAATACAGGGGGCGTGGTCAGTTACGCCCCCTGTAAATTGCTAGCGCCGCTTGAATGTGAGCGGTGCGCGATGACGTCATTGCGCACCGCACAGCAAAAGGTCCTCTCCACGAAGGGAAACTAGACGCATAGCATCTAGTTCCCTTCACAGGAGGCGGACGGGGACGGGGGACACAGCGGGCAGCAGTGGCGGATCTTGCCACGGTGCGGCGCCCTCCGGAAGGCGCCAGCGCCCTCCGGAAGGCGGCGCCCCGGGCAAAAGTCCTGCTTGCCCGTGGCAAGATCCGCTACTGATGGTGGCATCCATTCCATGTGACCCAAATAGCAATGAATATATGAAACTAAAGACAAATCTATAGTGTGATACTGTATCTATAAAATGTGTATTTAAACTCTCCATAACACACAATGCACAGCCTCACGTTAGATCTCCTAATTTCCATTTTTCCAATGCCAAATTCAGCACATTTTTTTGGGTGAATTTTACAAATATTGTGTCCACAAAGGCTTTGGCACAGCTGTGCAGGATTTGTTTGCGTTTATAATATAGCTCTGTGTTCGTTTACATATGCCTGAGGAAGTTTGTCTAGTACCAACAAATAGTGTAGATAAATTGTGAGTTATTGACACAGCGGCCAGCGTTTAGTTCAGTAACTTTTTGTAAAGTCCAGGCCTCTATACTACCCCTTTCACATCTCCAATTTCTATAAACTGAGATCAAAAACAGAATTCCTTAATAAATTGTATAGAAGCTCTTAACAGCTGTCCAATTTCTTAGTTTTACCAGCAGCAGTCTCATACGTCTGTATGGGGTGTAGTATAGTATGCCGGCGGCTTGGCTCCTGGCGGCCAGTATGCCGGTGCCAGAATCCCGACCACCGACATACCGTCAGAAGGGCGAGTGCAAATGAGCCCCTTACGGGCTCGCTGTGCTCGCCATTCTGTGGGCACGGTGTCGGGGTTCCGGCACCGGTATACTGTGCGGCGGGATCCCAACAGCCAGCAAATGAAATACCACCCGTCTGTATGCTCTGGCATTTCACACTTGGATTCCAGAGCATACAGACGTATGGGACTGCTGCTGGTAAAACTAAGAAATTGGACAGCTGTTACGAGTGTCTATACAATTTATTAAAGACTTCTGTTTTTGATCTCAGTTTATAGAAACTCACAAATATGAAATCCAGCTAATTGTTATTAAGGACAGATGTTAAGAGCTTCTATACAATTCATTAAGGACTTCTGTTTCTGATTTAAGTATATAGAACTCCACAAATATGAAATCCAGCTAATTGCTATTAAGATGTGGAATCTAATTGGGATTGTTCTATATATGTTTTTAGTGAAATACTTTGTCCTTGCTTATGGTGTTACACACTAAGGGGTGTATTTAATAAGTGTTGGAAGCTGCCGTCTTCTCGGAAAGATGGCAGTTTCCGACAGGTTTAGGTCAGAAGGGGTTCCAACCTACTCAATTCTGGCTGTTTTTTTCAGACAAGTCGGGAATTCCCGACTTGTCAGAAAACACGTGGATTTTCAGATTAGCCGCGGATCCACGTGTTCCGCGGCCAAATCCGACAGGTTCTGACAATGTCAATACAACTTTTTTAAAGTCTGATTGACATTGTTAGAACCGGGAAGATGAGACGGGTGAGGCAGCCAGAGGAGCAGCGTGTGAGGCGGCTGGAAGTACAGCGTGTAAGACGGCCGGAGGAGCCGGGAAAGCGGGGATGGACACAGGCGCTCAGCACAGGCGCGGCCGCCAGACCAGACAGCAAGGGATTTGAGTGGCTCCCCAGCCTCACACTGACAGTTGGGAGAGGCCAAATCCGACAGTCGGATTTGGCCGTCCCATTGAATACTGACCTGTCGGCAGAAAGGACCCGACAGGTATTGAATACACCCCTAAGTCATCATCTAAGAATGAGAATCATTTTAATCATTCCTGTCATCCCAATATGAGAAATCTATTGTCTAAGAACTAACACCCCTGAAGAAGTCGCTGTAGATGAAACGCGTTGGTTGAAACAAAAAATATTTAATATTTTATGATTACTGTATTTACAAAAACTAAATAGACAAACAAGTCTCTAAGTAGTTAACACTGTATTTATTTGTGTATGTTAGTAGTCTTGTTTTTATGTAAAAAATAACTTTAGCTTCACTGGTTCTGTAATAATTGGCCTTCATTGTGAAATGAGACATATTGCTTTTATTCTTCTGTAGGTCATGTGATTTACTGCTGGAGATTCGATGACAAAGAGAAGATGCTTTTCATAGCCATGTCATATTTGTTTACAGATTTCTTTGTAAGTGGAACATCTTCAGGCATATATTTGTATTCTTCACCATATGGTGAATATTTACAACTTTTGTTATGATGGGTAACTTTTTTTTAATTTGTTCTCTTTACAGGCATTTCAAGAAATTGTGAATCGACTGAGTCATCAGTGATAACCCATTCTTCATTCGTAAAGCAAACCACCCATTTACACTCCAAATGTCATTTGCTTTGTTTGGCTTATACAGTGAGCTTTGATCTCCCTTGTGCTTGCAGCTTACATTTCTGTTCGTGATATAGCACACATATACGTCTGTATTCTCCAGTTTTAAAAATTACTTTTATTCTGATTATCATCCTACAGTATTGATTACAAAGATGAGCAATTGATTTATAAAGGAGCATATTCAGCACAAGCTTTATGCTTCTGCTAGACAGAGGTTATTTTGATGCAAATATTGGGTGACTTGAGCTGATCCGGAGTACCAAGCAATGTAATTATTCCCTTGACCACACTTTCTGGATAACTTAGAAGAGTGCTGTTTGTGCAGATGTCCCCATAAACAACTACAGTCTAAGAGCGTTCATCTGCTCACTGGATTACAAGGGTGTGGTATATTTTGCAGACATTCATAATGTCAACAATGACCGTGTCAACACTGCTGAAATGTCAACCAAACATCCCTGGTTGTCTAATGGTGACTTACCAGATATGGTAGCTCCAGCAGTGTTTACTCTGGTTGGCAGTGACAACTTTTGTGGCTTCCAGTGGTGAGTATTGCTAACGCCTAACCCTCTGCTGTTGCAGCCTACCCTTAACCCACTGGACCCTGCAGAATGTCAACATTAAACATGTTGGCATTCTGCAAACGCCGACATTGCTACAGTGCCGACATAAATTACATTGTGATGTTGACACTACTACAGCTACATAATCTCCAACAGTTTATGCATCTGATTCTGGAATATAATAAAGCTAAATATTTCTTTTGTTTACACAGATACAAAGTCACACGGTCATGATGCTCACCTGCTAAGTGTAATATCTCCAGGGAGCTCTGCATCCGAATGCGGCCCCTTGAATATACTCTCCAAGATAGCCAAATGCTGATATTTTGGCAGGAAATAGTCTGAAAAGCTGGGTACACACCTGGCTGACAGATAATCAGTCGATCCACCAACCTATCTGACGCGTGGTCGTCCACCCAATGTGTCATGCCTGACATTACAACTGGGTGGGCAGTGAAATGTGAGTCACCGGTGGTCCGTGCAGCAGGGGTATGCGTACACAGCCAGATGCACTGATATCTCAGCCAGTAGCTGTGTTGCAGGCCGATATGTTGTGTCTGAACAACGTCATTCACAGACTTATTGGGGGTACACCCTCGCGATATATAAGTCGTTCGATTGAACAGCCAACATACAGTATATCTCAGTTTAAGACCTCAAGCTGTGCTACAGCTCTCGCCTGTTTAAAGCTAGCGTGAAAAAGCGCTCTGGGTCTGACTGAGTTGCACGCAATGCTATAGTTCACGTAGTTGAGCAAGTAAAACTACAGAACATGCATTATACAGTGTACAGTATGCACAAAGGTGCTCTTGCAGGTGCGATTTAAGAGAGGAGGAGGCCTGTGCGCAGCGTCCTCTGTTTGGGTCCCCTACTCTAGCTGGCAGCGTTGGAAAGTCTAAACATTAGGAGCTCAGACTCTAATGCGTAAATCTCCGGCAAAATGTAACGGTGGCCATTTTCCTGGCGATTTCTCTACTGTGAATGCGTAAAACGTTGGTAAAATGACCACGGTGCCATCTTCCCAGTGATTTTTGCTGCACTACTGCAGTCAGCTCGGGACTCAAGTATTCAAAAAAATGGGTGCCAAAAAAATGGGTGCAGCGTGTGTGGTGTAGGCCCCCCTGGACTCGGGCCCATGTGCACTGCACACACTCCCTTGCTCTTGATCTCATGGCAGATGGTATCAGAACATGCCTATTGCTGCTTTGCAGCTACAGTAGCTATGCTAGAGTGTCACAGAAGTTTGTCTAATCATAAAAATGCCTAATTCAGTACTCAACAGACTGGCAGCAGATGCCACAATGGTAAATATATGTTTTGGCTATGTAATTTTTATGTATTGTGTATGTCTGAGCACTCTTAACAATTATATAGTATGTATACTGTTACATAGTGAGCAGGATTTTTAAACTATCCACAAATCAAGGACAAGCTTCAGTTTCTTTTTTTCTTCAAGATATCAACAGTTGCAAAACATTAATATCTGGACTGTTTTTTTGTTTTTTTTTAAATAAATATATATGTATATATATATTCTGCTAATGGATATTGGGGGTAATTCAGAGTTGATCGCAGCAGCAAATTTGTTAGCAGTTGGGCAAAACCATGTGCACTGCAGGGGAGGCAGATATAACATGTGCAGAGAGAGTTAGATTTGGGTGGGTTATATTGTTTCTGTGCAGGGTAAATACAGGTTGAGTATCCCATATCCAAATATTCCGAAATACGGAATATTCCGAAATACGGACTTTTTTGAGTGAGAGTGAGATAGTGAAACCTTTGTTTTTTGATGGCTCAATATACACAAACTATGTTTAATACACAAAGTTATTAAAAATATTGTATTAAATGACCTTCAGGCTGTGTGTATAAGGTGTATATGAAACATAAATGAATTGTGTGAATGTAGACACACTTTGTTTAATGCACAAAGGTATAAAAAATATTGGCTAAAACTACCTTCAGGCTGTGTGTATAAGGTGTATATGTAACATAAATGAATTCTGTGCTTAGATTTAGGTCCCATCACCATGATATCTCATTATGGTATGCAATTATTCCAAACTACGGAAAAATCCGATATCCAAAATACCTCTGGTCCCAAGCATTTTGCATAAGGGATACTCAACCTGTACTGGCTGCTTTATTTTTAAACTGCAATTTAGATTTCAGTGTGAACACACCCCACCCAAATCTAACTCTGTCTGCACATATTATATCTGACCCCCCCTGCAGTGCATATGGGTGGTCATTCCGAGTTGTTCGCTCGCTGCTATTTTTAGCAGAATTGCTAATAGGCTAAAATCCGGCAGTTCTGCGCATGCGTATGCACCGCAGAGCACACGCGCTAAGCAATTTTACACAAAACTATGCTATTTTACTCACGGGCGAACGAAGCTTTTCAGTCGCTCTGTTGATCGGAGAATGATTGACAGGAAGTGGGTGTTTCTGGGTGGTAACTGAGCGTTTTCCGGGAGTGTGCTAAAAAACGCAGGCATGCCAGCAGAAAATGCAGGAGTGGCTGGAGAAACGGGGGAGTGGCTGGACGGACGCTGGGCGTGTTTGTGACGTCAAACCAGGAACTAAATGGACTGAGGTGATCGCAATCTAGGAGTAGGTCTGGAGCTACTCAGAAACTGCAAGGAAATACTTAATAGCAGAATTGCTAATCTATCGTTAGCAATTCTGCTATGCTAAGATACACTCCCAGAGGGTGGCGGCTTTGTGTTTGCATTTCTGCTAAAAGTAGCTAGCGAGCGAACAACTCGGAATGAACACCATGGTTGTACCCAACTGCTAACAAATTTGCTGCTGCAATCAACTCTGAATTAGGCCCCTTGCCTTCTAGTTTATGCCCTAGTAGACAAATTTTCTATATTTTGTTGGAATAAAGTAATTTTTTCTGGTTTTACTAGCCCATCTGTTCTCATTAAGAAAAACACCGGTACATTGCCTTATCACCAATACCAGCATTTTTAAGAGCAGGTGAAATAAGGGGTTTTGTTTGTTTTGTCAATACTCACAATGACAACATTACTATAATGTGTATATTCATCATGTCAACATGACAAAACAGTGTATCCCAGCGGTGCAGTGATCACTTACCTTATGCAAGTCTGGCGATACAGCAGTATCTTCTCTGTCTGGCAGTCATTTGATCCAGCAGTGTAACGCTGGCCCCTGCAGAATGTCAACATCATACTTGTCCATCATTATGATTGCTGACATTTTGAATGTCGACATGGTGACTGCATTCCGAAATTAGGCTATTTTCATATTGTTGTTTACGGCTTATTACGGCTCCTTAGGTAAGTCGTCTATTGGTATATTTACTAAGATGCGTGTTTTTAGAAGTGGAGATGTTGCCCATAACAACCAATCAGATTCTACTTATAATTTATCTAGCACCTAGAAAATAATAGGTAGAATCTATTTGGTTGCTGTGGGCAACATCTCCACTTCTAAAAACCTGCACTCTAGTAAATATACCACATTCCTAGCTCAATAAAAAGCATGGGCAGTTTTAGGATAGAATCTACTTTATCTTCACACAAAACTAATGCTTCCAGTACCTTGTTATTCAGGGCTGTCTGGCCTCCACAATGCTCAACACTTCTTTCTACATGTCTACGTTAATTATAGAGCACATCAGAGAAGAAAAAAATATGTCTCCACCTGCAGGCTTTCAGTAGCCATCTTGAATAATGTGCCACTTTTTTTTTCAGGCCTTACATAGGCTATTGATGTCACTGTGGTTCTTACGAATGTGGGGGGTAATTCCAAGTTGATCGCAGCAGGAAATTTTTTAGCAGTTGGGCAAAACCATGTGCTCTGCAGGGGAGGCAGATATAACATGTGCAGAGAGAGTTAGATTTGGGTGGGGTGTGTTCAATCTGCAATCTAAATTGCAGTGTAAAAATAAAGCAGCCAGTATTTACCCTGCACTGAAATAAAATAACCCACCCAAATCTAACTCTCTCTGCACATGTTATATCTGCCTCCCCTGCAGTGCACATGGTTTTGCCCAATTGCTATCAAAAATCCTGCTGCGATCAACTTGGAATTACCCCCGTGGAGCATAGTTCCAATGGTACCTAGATGATACATTGGTGCAAGATTCCAGGTTGAAATGAAGTGGCGTTTATGTGGCGTTTATGCGCTTGGTGACTAATGCAACTAAAGCCTTATGTGGAATTGGCACTGGAACTATATACAGGCAAAGATTTAAGTATTTACTCTTTGTGTGTTTACAGGAAAGATTAAGCTTGGGGGCAGTGGAAAAGTCTGCAGTTAAGCGGGGGAGCATTAGTCCATGAAGCCATGCACGTCATCAGACCCCCTCACATGCACCATTAATGTACTGTACAAAAGTTTTAGGCAGGTATGGCAAAAATGCTGTGTTAGTAGTTTTTCTCTTACGTCCTAGAGGATACTGGGGTCCACATTAGTACCATGGGGTATAGTCGGGTCCACTAGGAGCCATTGGCACTTTAAGAGTTTGAGAGTGTGGGCTGGCTCCTCCCTCTATGCCCCTCCTACCAGACTCAGTTTAGAAAATGTGCCCGGAGGAGCCGGTCACAGCTAGGGGAGCGCTACAGAGCTTCTCTGGAAAAGTTTATTTTCAGAGTTTTTTTATTTTACAGGGAGGCTGCTGGCAACAGCCTCCCTGCTTCGTGGGACTAAGGGGGGGAATAGTGTCCGCCCTGCGGGGTCTGAGCCACTGTCTCTGCTGACAGGACACTGAGCTCCTGATGGTATCGAACGTTCCCCGCCACAGGCGATCGATCTCCCCGGCAGCATGCCGCCACCCCCTTACAGAGCCAGAAGATCAGTGGCGAGTCAGTCACCGGCTCCCCTAGCAAGCGGGGAGCCGGTGTGAAAATGGCGGCAACAGGGTATGGAGCGCAGTACTGACTGCGCTCCGGGGCTCAGCGGTACATAGTGCGGTGCTGTGAGGGGCGCCTTGAGCCAGCGCCTACACCCTACAGCCAGCATAATTCCTCAGGCCAGTATAATCTCCAGAAGAGTGGGAAGACAGCGCCATTAAGGGGGCGGAGCTTCTCAGAGCGGACCCAGCAGCGTTCAGCGCCATTTTCCTGCCTGCAGAAACGCTGTCAGTGAAGAGCAGTCCCTCCATGACAACTCCAGCTATCTCTTACGGTACCAGGGGGTTGTAGAAGGTGGGGGGGGGAGGCTGTATACAGGCTGTGTAACATGTTAAGGTGCACAGCCAGCGCTGGTTGGGGTCTCCCTATACCTGGAAAGCGCTGTGTGTGGGTTGGCCTCAATCTCTGGCTCTCTCTTGCCATTCTTGGGGGTGAAACTCTGTGTAGCCTCCCGTGTGTGTGTGTGTGTGTGTGTGTGTGGAGTATTTGGGGTCTAGCCATGTCTAGTGACTCTGTGTCATGCTGCAGGGGATATGTCCTGTCAGGATGATCTCATTCCATGTAATCAGGAATGCACTGTTTTAGCGCAGATACCAGCAAGGGAGCCTGAATGGTTATCCTCTATCAAATCTATGATTTCTCAGATTTCTACTAGGGTTGCACAAAATGAATCTGCAACTCAGGTTTTACAGAACTCTATTGCAGTTTGGTCCGGTTCTATTACCTCAGGGCCCCCCTCTGTTGGTTCTCACAAACATGCTCTTGCCCAGATTATGCAAGATGACACAGATACCAATTCTGACACGCCAGACGGTGATGTGCTCAGGGTGGCTGCATCTCTTGCTAAAGGGGTGCAGTTGATGATAGAGGCTATAAAGGATGTGTTGAATATTGCAGATACAACACCTGAGCAGGTTGAGGAGGCTTACTTCACTGACAATAAGAAAGCCTCGCTAAGTAGGAGGATGTGCAGTGAATGTGCTCCTCTACTTATACCTCTTATTAGCACTCTCAGCTATGGATTTGGGACATTTACCTAGGTCTGCATACCTCCTGAAGTATGCCTGTCTGCCCCTGCAGTGAGTGACACAGCGCCGCGGAGCCAGGGGACATGGCCGCTTATCCCTGCAGGTTGTGGCCTGGTCACTTGCCGGAAGCCGGGACCTCGCGTGATCACTGCGGCTGGGTGGCAAGCTCCGGCGCACGGACACCGCAGCGGTTACCTGCTGCCAGCGTGGTTACAAGCAAAAGTGACTCCCTGTCAGCTAGGGACCGGACCGCTGACTGCCTGAAGTTACCTGGTGCCTGGCCTCACGTGTGGTAAGCATGGACAACACTATCTCCCCTCTGGTGCTCCAGATACACTGACGGCGGCCATCTTTGTCTCACTCCACCCCATACCTCTCCAAGTGGCTACAAGTGCTATACAAATAGCGCTGGGAAAGCGTTCTGCTGCAGGCTGGGCTCAGACCTGATTTCTCTCTCTCTCTCTCTCTCTCTCTCTCTCTCTCCCCCCTTCCCCAGCTGCATATAGCCATATATATTTTATATTCTATTGCCTCACTCATATGCTGGAGGTGACGATCACTACAGAGAAGGGGATCTCAGTGTTTATATTAACAGAAATAACTGTCTTATCCTCTCCCTGTCTGTGCTAACTCTCAGAACCTGAGGATCTAAGCTCTGTTATCACTTGCTGTTGCTACACAGTGGACCCCCTGATCTGTAACAACGGAAAGCCTCTACTGTGCCAATAACGTACATAAATCTTCCGTGGTCACTGTCCTTTCCCAGGCCATCCGACATATTGCCTCTCTCCATATCTGTGCTACCTCAGGACTGGGACACATTGAACCTGAGCCCCAGGTTCGCACTTCACTGCCACAGACATCTGCAGTGGTACCCTGAACCCCCCGAATTTCGATTTTCTATAGATGATTAGAGGGGCCTAGCACATCCTTTTTTCAGATATATTGGTATTGTGTACTCACATCTCACCTCGTCTATTATGCACTCATAAGCTTGATCAACGTATTGTGTATTATTACATGAAGCAGATTACTCTCCTGGGCAGGTTTCTATACAATATCCCTCAATGCCCAGGACGGTTCTGTAACGCTGTCCTTGTGCTTTGTTATATTGGAGTAGTGCACACT
This sequence comes from Pseudophryne corroboree, assembly GCF_028390025.1. Lineage (NCBI taxonomy): Eukaryota > Metazoa > Chordata > Amphibia > Anura > Myobatrachidae > Pseudophryne > Pseudophryne corroboree. The sequence goes on from NC_086444.1 coordinate 596,068,236, forward strand.
CATGCCTGTCCATATCTCCTTTTGTGTATGTAAGAGCGCTTCCTATTCAAAACATGTGATGGACTGATAGTATTCCATTGTGGCCCTTATACTTACTTTTTAATCCTCTACGTGGATCCATATTTCTCGTTTCTAGGCTCTCTAGTACCAACTTTTAATATGTCTAAGTCTAACAGAAACCGGAAAGCCTCCACTACCTACCCCTTCTATGTTTACTCCCAGAACCAAGGCATCATCGCAGACTACACATCGTGCGTGGTCATCTCCCCCTGACTCCCCGCCAGATCTAGACATCGACCTGTCTATTCACACTGTCCTCACTACTCTGGTAGATGGGATAAAACTGACATTCCAACAGGAACTCAAAAGAGCGGTGGACGATTTAAAATCAGAACTGGCCTCTATTGGTACAAGAACGGACGCCCTGGAGTCCAAAACAGACGAAATATGCCAATACCAAGGAGCAGTAGAGAGAGAGCTCTCCCTCCTGAGGTCTGAAATATGGCCTGAAGGAAAAGCATGAGGATTTAGAAAATAGATCACGCAGACACAATCTTAGTGTCAGGAATGACCCTGAGACGGTCTCTGCCACAGCTATACCTGAATTTCTTAAAGATTTCTTCATGCATATTCTCCCTGACCTTCTGGATGATGAACTACTCCTAGACAGAGCACATCGTGTGCTCAGAGCCAAACCGCCTCCTGGTCAACAACCCAGGGATATTGTCATCCGATTACATTACTATCAAACGAAAGAGAAAATTGTCATCACGAGATACACCAACCATTGCATATGGGGATATGCACATCCAGCTATTCCAAGATCTAGCACCTTCTACAATACAGAAAAGGAGGGATCTCCAACCTATCACAAGAATCCTATGACAAAATAATATAAAGTATCGATGGAATTTCCTTTTCAGCTGCAAGTCCTAGCAGACAACACTGTCCTCACAGCCAAAACGCTTGAACAAGGCCAGAAATTACCTGAGGATCTAGATTTCCTCCCAGAGCCTAACACAGATGTCCTCCTACTGGGTTCTCCCAAACCTCAGCACACTCGCCCTCCTCAGGCAACATGGCATCAAGTTCATCATGGCCCGAAAAATGATTCTACCCCTCCATGATTTGGGACTCTTGTACTGCTGATCTTGCGCACCTTCTCGAGGTGGGAGTGGACCAGATTCTTGACCAGTGATTCTTGACCAGGAAAAAAAATCTTGATCACACACTCAAGCGCAAAATAAGCAGCCTGGATCGCGTGGTATGAAGTGTCACCAACACTTATAAATACAAAGCAAACAAGAAAAACGTTACCACACCAATACATGTGCGCTTCTTAGAAACTTGTCAAGGTAACATGGTGTCTTTAACCTTAAATAATAAGAAACACATATATAGTGTAACACTGTAAAAACATATGAACAAAGAACCAATTAATTTCCCAAATCTGGACTCATACCAAATGTGATGGTCTACACAAGGTAGACAATAATCCTTAAATAAAGGGGCGGATCACCGACTCACACGATGTTTGTCTCCAATCCTTATGGAGTATAATCCTCTCTGAGTCAACTTGTGCACAAGGGATATGTAAATGAAGCAGATCTCAATAGTGCAAAACCATAAAAAATATTTTAATAAAATGTACAATAAAAAGAATGGGACAGGTGGACTCTCACCAATTGCGATGGTCTACAAATACAAGTAGACAAATGCACATGTTAATAAATAACAGCCAGGCGTCCCCAGGAGTGATGATTAACAGCAGGTAGGTCCTCCACGTGTCCCCAGGATGCCATTCACCAACGCGTTTTGATAGCGGCTTGCTATCTTTTTCAAGGTGTACCAGTATCCATACAACTAGGGTATTTATACCCCACCCATTAAAATCAAGAAAAGACCTATTGCCCGACATGGATCTTCTAACAACTAAGATTTCATATAAAAGTATAATAATAAGTCCATCCGTTTAATCCGTTCCGCAATGTCCTTTTTACTACTATTCCCGCTCTCAATTATTCCTAATACGTGTCCGCTACTTCCGGCGGAAGTGTCACCCACGGAAGGGTGTAGCGTGCGTCTCCAGTCTGGATCCCGTCTCCGGCGGAAGTGTGTCATCACGCAGACGTACTTCTCTGCATAGTCCTGACAACGGGAGGATATCGACAGCGGAAAACGCGTCATTTTGTTGATCCAATGCTAGCCAGTTCACTACCGGAAGTGTGTGTCCCTCGTGGTAGTTTAAAGAAATCACTTCAAATAATGATGGTGTTTAATCGACCCCCTACACTCCTACTTAGTGATTTAAACCTACCCCCACAACTGCATCGCTGCTGTATAGGACTCTATATCTCAGTATCCTTCTAGTTGGCTTGTTCATGTTACTACTCGATGACTGCATGTTGCTCTTAACTAAGTTTTTCTTGTTTACAGGCTCATTTTATATATTTTGCTCTGTTCTAGTATTACTGTTTTTGTTTTATATGTATTTTGCCAATCGTGTTTCTATTTTCATGTTTTGGATCCATTGCCATTGCACCTCCTATTATGGGAGACCTATTATATCGTCTAAGGGCCCACGGTTTCCCGCCAGCCCTAGCTTTACACCCCCCTCCTTCCTCCCCTAGGGAAGCTTTTTGTTTTATTTTCTGTTCTCATATATTTTCCCTTTTTATATTAGTGTATTATTATCTTTTGATATGTATAGCCCCTTGGTTAGGGTCTATTTCTTAAAGGGATTTGGCCTACTGAGGCCCTCTTACTATTGTTTCAATCACCTTTCTCTTTTCTTCTTTCTTTCTCTCTCTCCCCTTTTTCTCTCTCCCCACCTCGACTGGTCCTGTCATAATAATCATGCGAACCACCATCGGGATATTAAAGCTTTTCATATTTGGCCTCCCCGTTGGGTCTAAAGGTTTTTTCATTAAATGTTAACGATCCCAGTTCCCCCAAACAACGTACGCTTGTTTTAAATACGGGAGAAAGCAGACATTGTGATGCTCCAGGAGACTCATATGACCGGTGAACATTCTCAATTACGCAGTAAGCGCTTTCCCCAAACCTATTTTGCTTCTGCTCCCTGCAAAAAAAGGGATGTGGCAATTCTAATTTCTAACATCCCCTTTGTTCTCTCTAAGTCTTTGGTGGATTCAGAGGGTAGATACCTTATGCTAATGGATACTATTGGGGCAGAGACGATTACCATACTTAATCTATACGCACCTAATATGGGCCAGGGATGCTTCTTCCTTAATACACTTAGCCGAATTGAAAAGTTTTATCAGGGACACTTACTTATCAGCGGGGACTTTAATGCTGTTTTAGACCCAACCCTTGACAAAAAGGCTCCTACACAACTTAAACACTCATCAGAAGTACTACGGATGGCTCAAATTCTTGGTGATGGTATGAACAGACTCATGTTGTTGGACTCTTGGCATCTTAAAAATGTTATGGCCAGATACTATACCCACTATTCCGGTCCTTACCAAATTTATGCTAGAATTTATATGATCTTGATCTCTCGCTCCCTTGCACGATCTCCTATGCGGGTATAAAGTCTATCTCGTGGACGGATCATGTGGGAACTATCATTCTGTTTGATCTATATATTTCCTCTGGTAGATCTAAATCTTGGTGCCTTGATGATAGCTTACTTCTAAATGTTTCTACTCTTCAGGATATTAGATCTGCTATATCAGAATATTTTAAGATCAGTTTGTCTGACAAGATCGCTAACAGTGTTATATGGGTAGCTCACAAAGCAACGATAAGAGGTAAACTCATTAGTACAGCATCTCAACTCCGAAAGCAAACTCGGAGCGAAATCTCCTCTTTAGAAGCTGAAATATCTGCGCTTTTAGCTGAACATAAGCTACGTCCCAATCTTACCTTACTCTCCCAGATAAATACTTTAAGAGGTAGACTTAACACTATATTATCACGCAGATCGGCTTTTATCTTAAGGCGGCTTCAACAGAAGTATAAAGCAGACTCCGTCCTGGCAAATAAATGACGGCAAAAAGAGGCCTCGGGCCTGATTAACAAAATTAAATCTCAGCACGCAGGGACTACTACATATGATTCTGAGAAAATAGTCCATAAATTTCAGACCTACTACCCCCTATCCACTTTTTTCTCTGATATCCTACTTTCTCGTATTTCTGACCAACAACTTTTAGAATTAAACGCTAGACGATGGTTGAGGTACGCCACTGCTATTGCATGTCCAAGCAGATTCGATCTGGATTCATCAGAAGGATATTCTTTGCCTGAATAAATGCCACATATATGGCCCAAGGATTCCAATATATTTATTGGCAGGCAACATTTCTTCCTTGGTCCACTGCCCCTGGATGCAACTCGTTCCTGACACTTCACCCCAGCCCCACAGGCTGGCATCCATTGTCAGAGTTGCCAGCCTTTCTTTGTCCAGGATAGGATGTCCAATAACCTATCAATGTGTATCAATGATCAAGCTATTGATCTGCTAACTTCCAGAGGAAGACCATAATCTACGCTTTTATTGTCTGATGAAACCTTTCTACCAAGAAATGATCAGACATTGTAGATGTATCTAATGGAACTAAGTATATTCCATCATGTCCATTGTCTACACCATCAAACCCATCACACGCACTACCGTATAAATGGATACCGTTTGACTGTGTAGCAACTCCTGAATCCTTAAATTAATTTTGAATATTTTGTTCAGAGGTAGATTACTCTCTGAGTACCCAATTCCAACACAGCCCCCAATTGAGTCCTCCGATGTGACGGAACCAGAACGACCTTGTCCAGTTTATGAGCCAACCATATCTCTGTAACCAGCTATTGCCTGTTACAGATGACAGTGAACAATTCCTGAGACTGTGCCAGGATTATTAAGTCGTCGAGGTATGGATTTTTATAAAATACTTATCTCCTGCTAGCATAGATAAGATGCCATCACTACCCTATTTTTGGTGAATACTCTGGGAGCTGTGGTCAGCCCAAATGGTAGGGCCTGAAATTGCGGCTGGAGGATAGCAACCTAACATAGGTGGTCATTCCGAGTTGATCGCTAGCTGCATTTGTTCGCAGCGCAGCGATCAGGCTAAAAAATGTCAGTGCTGCGCAATGTGCACACGCGAAGTATGGGCACAACGAACGATGCAGATTTGCACAGGGTCTAGCGGTGCATTTCAGTCGCAGTGGTTGCCACAGAGTGATTGACATGAAGTGGGCGTTTCTGAGTGGCAACTGACCGTTTTCAGGGAGTGTTCGGAAAAACGCAGACGTGCCAGGGAAAACGCAGGCGTGGCTGGGCGAACGCTGGGCGGGTGTGTGACGTCAAATACGGAACTGAATAGTCTGAAGTGATCGCAAGTGCTGAGTCGGTTTTGAGCTACTCTGAAACTACACACACAATTTTTGCAGGCGCTCTGCGATAAAAACGTTCGCACTTCTGCTAAGCTAAAATACACTCCCAGTGGGCGGTGGCATAGCATTTGCACGGCTGCTAAAAACTGCTAGCGAGCGATCAACTCGGAATGACCCCCATAGTGCTGATAGAACAGTGCTATATGAACATGTGGATATGCATCCTGACTATTCCGGATTGCCCTAAATCCTCTATGGCAGAAATACTGGAACGTAAAGTCTTCATATGAAAACTGAGGCAACCAAACGTACTTGTTCAGTGCTTTGGAATTGAATATGGGCTGGTATGACCCATTTAGTTCTGACTAGAAACAGGTTGGAATCAAACCTTGTCCTCATTGTGCAGGAGGAACTGAATTATCACTCCTGCTTGCGAAGCCCTAGTCTTCGTTTCCACAGAAGACGGTCTGGTACATTTTTTTAATAAGGGTGTTTCCTGAAAACACCTGCAGCACTTGGTATTACCAGGTGGTTTTGTGGTGTGGCTGTAGATCATAACCGTGAGATACCGCTTTTTGCACCCAGGCATTTGTAGTACACTGCTGCCAGCTCTGTGCAAACTGAAGAAGTCAGCCTCCCACCCTGGGTCCCCCCAGGTGGGGGCCTTCACCATCAAGGTGATGGCTTAACTTCAGATTTGAAAACCGGTCCTCTGGTAGCCCAATACCTTTTAGTCTTACTAGACTTGTTGGATTGGGACTGTTTGTGTTTACCTTTTCCTTGATTCCAAAACGACCGGAAAGCTGGAAACTAGCCTTGAATTTATGTGTGAAAATAACCTTCACTTTCTTGGAGTCTGCTTCCAACTCCAAAATACTGTTAATTCTTTACCAACAGAATATCTCCAGTAAACAAGATATGACTCCAGAACCTTCCTGGATACTGATTCAGCTTACCATGTATATATACCCATATTTATGTCCGCTTACCGCTGCCTGTTTTATATGCATATGGAATTTTTGTTTTCTAGATGCCATTGATTCACTTTCAATGTATCCGCTCAGGCTGTGCCTATGTGGCTGAAGCCAAAGCTAGTCTAATGATTGTCCCAGAAAAAAAGAAAAAATGGTCTTTAGAAAACCATCGAGTCTCCTATCCGTGACATCATTTATGTAGAAAACAAAATTAACATAGCTTTTCTCAGCAATCTAAAATCTGTGAATCTACTTAGGGAGCTACCCTTAATAGTCCCCAACTAGACGAGTATAATTGGAATTTCATTACCTGGAATTCTCTTCCTACTGGGCGAAACCCAGATGTTTTGGGACGTTTAAACACAGCTGCCTTGGTTTCAAACATAGGCTCTGCTGCTGCTGCGGATAGAATGGCTTACATAGCACTAATAAGCTCAAATATACACTGAGTTGAGACCTTCCAAAGTGCAATGAATCCTCAGCTAAACATGTGTAGACTGAAGATGTTGTATTATGTCTATGTGATTTACTTACCACCGGCCTTTAAGCCTGCCTTTGTTAAGAGACTGTCATTCCCTAGGTGGATAACCTCAGAATTAAAGATGCATGTAAGGGTTAATAGGATATCCTATCGCTGGTATAGGAGCTGGCATTACCTGCTCAGCTACATTGGATAATGTCTGTGCAAAATAGCCCATGAAGGTTCAACCAGAACCTGTGCCTTCCTTCTTTACTTAAGAGGCTTTGGAGACAACTAACCATTATTGCACATAATCCCCTTGAATTGAGTGTTGGTGCTGCTGCGGAAAGTGTATTTTCCTCACCCTTGACGCTCTTAGACATGATAAATAAATCACACACCTTTACAGTGTTATTACACAATTTGTGACTGTAATCACTTTAAAATTTATTAAAGTGACATACAATCCTACCCTGCTTAACACCAGCATTGAGGATCGGAATACACAGATTTTTAATTGACGGAATTTATAGTAAAGTCAGCAATCACACTAGCAGTCAGTCACAGGTTATACATTAGTATAATAAGCAATATGAGCACATAATCCACTACAAATACACTTAAAGTATGTGGGAGAAACATATTACTGCATTACCTTATATAGGAATTTTAAACATATTCAGTTGCACAGCAAAAGAAAACTACAGCAATAGTGATCAGACTCATATGCATCACATCAGGCACTTTAACTATTCGTACTCAAAGGTAGATAGAGACTTAGGGGGTCATTCCGAGTTGATCGTAGCTGTGCTAAGTTTAGCACAGCTACGATTATTAACTCAGACATGCGGGGGGATGCCCAGCACAGGGCTAGTCCGCCTCGCATGTCAGTGCCGGCTCCCCCGCACACATACAAAAACATCGCACTGAGGCGATGCCTTTGTATCTGTGGAGTAACTCCCACCCAGCGCAGCTTCTGCGGCTGGCCGGGAGTTGCTCGTTGCTACACGTCACGCAGCCGCCGCGGCCCGCCCCCCCAATGGTCCGGCCACGCCTGCGTTGGCCAGACCGCTCCCCCTAAATGGCTGCTTAACGCCGCCGTTCAGCCCCCTCCCGCCTCTGTCTCAGAGGCGATCGCTAGGTAACGAAAGCTGCCATGCTTGCGCAGTTCCGACCCGATCGCTGCGCTGTGACAAACTGCAGCGAGCGATTGGGTCGGAATGACCCCCTTAGTGCTGTATAGCTCGTACTCAGTAGAGTGGGATACAGGGAGACTCACCCCGCTTCCAGGATCAATCAATACACTTGCGAACGCTGAGTGGATCCAGACGCTACTAGTGTACACTGCCGCTCCATGAACCTATAGTGAACATAGACGCTCAGTGAATACAGACGCACCAGTCACACAGCCGCCTATGATGCGACTGGGTCCCATTCGTATACAGCATCTCAGACGGAAGCTGGAAAACAGTTCATGGCAGGAAACTCTGAGGAAACTGGTCATGAACCAGGGGGAGGGGCGACCAGGATAGCGTCTGACTCCCCACTGCTGACATCCACCCTAGGGATCGCGGCCTCATACTATTCTTGGAGCCTGTGTTCGCTAAGGCCTAGCACTGGTGCACCCAAGGTGGCAGCCACGTCAGTAACTTTTTGGTAGTCTCCTCCCAAAACAGTGCGGCTGTGTCCGTATTCCCCTTCTAAGCGGAACCGATGCCTTACCTTCTCCCCATGCTCCGGCCACAGCCTGGTAACGTCTGCTAGACCTCTAGTATATCCGACACAGAAGCCCGCCGAAACAGCACTGTACTCGTGGGTAAGCATTGTCGCGACCCAGTGGAGAGTTGTTGGAGCGACTCTTTCTAAGGTACGTATAAGACACTTTTTAGAAAGATCACTCAAGAAAAAATAGTAAGACTATAAAAATAAAATAAGAAAGCTTAGGGCTACTAAAAACCAGCAGCCCTCTGACCAAGGTCTGGCTCCTGCCGCACCAAACAAAAAACTGATTTGCCTGAGCCAGGAGGCGGGGATATATGGACGGGTCCATTGCATGCTGGGAGGCCAAACGGCTTTGACCGATTGGTGCAAATCCGCTGTTGCTTCATCATATCCCAATGTTATCCTGTGGATAACCTGTGGACCCTGCCGGAGAAATGGCAGCAGGTGCTCTGGACTGATTAACAGAAGACAGTTTGTTCACCAATGGGTTGAAGAGTGGTACAATAATGAGTGTCTGCAGGCAACAGTGAAGCATGGTGGAGGTTTCATGCAAGTTTGGGACTGCATTACAGCAAATGGAGTTAAGGATTTGGGGCCTGATTCACTATGGATAGCTATTGAGACTGACACAGAGATGTTCACAAATCTGCTATTGCTAAAATTCGCATGTGAAGAGTCGCCCAGAAAGGATAAGACACCCACCGATGAATTTGCAATTCTACATATACGTTAACAGATTCGCAATGCATACGCAAAAGAAGATCACCTTCAACATTTTGCCCTTCGTGCAATGTGTTCACAGCACATGCACAGTCTGACGATAATCGCTTACTCTGTGCAATCTCACATTTGCAAATGGTAGTGAATCAGGCCCTTGGTCTGAATTATGTCTTCAATGTTGAAAAATACAGGCAGGTACTTATCCATCATGCAATACTATCAGGGAGGCTCCAAACTTATTCTGCAGCAGGACAGCGACCCCAAACATACTGTGCAGCCAATGGTTGTCATTCAGAGTTGATCGCTTGCTAGCAATTTTTAGCAGCCGTGCAAACGCTATGCCGCCTCCTACTGGGAGTGTATTTTAGCTTAGCAGAAGTGCGAACGTTTTTATCGCAGAGCGGCTACAAAGTTTTTTTGTGCAGTTTCTGAGTGGCTCTAAACCTACTCAGCGCTTGCGATCATCAGACTATTCAGTTCCTGTTTTGACATCACAAACACGCCCTGCGATCGCCCAGCCATGCCTGCGTTTTTCTGAACACTGCCTGAAAATGGTCAGTTAACACCCAGAAACGCCCACTTCATGTCAATCACTCTGCGGTCAGCAGTGTGACTGAAAAGCTTTGCTAGACCCTGTGTAAAACTACATCGGCCGTTGTAATAGTACGTAGCGCGTGCGCATTGCGCCGCATGCGCAGAAGTGCCTTTTTTTGCCTCATCGCTGCACAGCGAACGAATGCAGCTAGCGATCAACTCGGAATAACCACCAATGTCATTAACAGCTATCTTCAGCATAAAGAAGAACAAGGAGTCCTGGAAGCAATGATATGGCCCCCTCAGAGCCCTGATCTCAACATTATCGAGTCTGTCTGGGATTACTCCCTGCCGAAAGTCTGTGTGCAAGTGTACATAGAAGAATTGATGTTGTTTTGAAGGTAAAGGGTGGTCACACCAAATATTGATTTGATTTAGATTTCTCTTCTGTTCATTGACTTTGCATTTTGTTAACTGATAAAAAATTAACTATAAAACACTTCTATTTTTGAAAGTATTCTTACTTTGCAGCATTTTTGCCACACCTGCCTAAAACTTTTGCACAGTACTGTAAATGTTTAAATTCTGTACCTTGGTTAGTAATGTGTTATTACTTCCATGTGTATGTCCATATACTGTGTATGAGCGCAGTTGCGGTCTAAAATATCAACAAACCTATTTATTATACTCACCCTCCTGCTCTGCAGCTCCGAACTCGCTAGTCCAAGTCCTCTTGGCTGCTTCCATGGCTTTGACCCCAGCTTGGGAGTCCATGGAACACCGACTTCTACCTACTACATCCATGCTGTTGTACAATGGATATCCAATTCGACTGTGTATCCTATTAAGGTGCACAGTCAGCGCTGACAACGGGTCTCCCTTTGGTATAAAAGCGGTGTGTGGGTTGGGTTCTGTCAAAGTCGAAAAATATAGCGACCTATGATGCCTTGTACTAACCCCAATGCACGTGCCCGCTGCTCGCGCACCGACTCCCCCGTGCGTACGCATCCCCTCAGGTTGCGTAGGGGACGCTCTGACGTCGCCTGCGCATGGAGATGGGTATTTACGGCGGTGTTTGTGTGCGACTAGCAAGCGACTCGATCGCTACATATTTAACCAATATAATGCATTTTATAGTTAATATCCCCCTTCATAATGTCAGCAAGTATGGTAAGTTTAAAACCTCTTAGACAGAGAGATTCCTCTTTGCATGCAGGGAGGGCTCAGACAAAGGTTGGAGGGTAGTGTATGGTGTCCAGCTGTGGGGTATTGAAGAGGTGTTGTGTCTATGACAGTTGGGAGGGATTTGCATAGTTCCTGCTCATGGTTATGCACAGAAGTAGAACATAAGATTAATTGCATTCAGAATAAATTACACATAAATGCAGGGTGGGTGACTGGAATTCAGTCACCTCTTTCCCACAGAAAAGGAAAAAACTAAGCGCTTAGGTGAGAAGCACTGCACTTTGATTGTCAGCAGCCTCCTGATAAAGGGAATTGCCAGTCCCTTGAAACAGAAACTAAACAACAAATAACAAGTGGCGCTTGACAATCAGATAAATTAAAAAAAACATTTATTGGTATACAGTGTATAAAAGTTACAACAAACTCCCGGGAGAATAAAATAATGATACAAATTCCACAACAATAAAATAATTCACTGTTTTAGAGCTTAATGATCAATTCCTCAGAAAACCATTAATAATAGATGAACTTATATGCATATGCTTATTAAGTAACTGCACCTGGGTGATTTTCAACCGGATTGAATTAACTTAATACACACAAAGTTATGATGAAAAGATGTATGTTGCTAATAAATAGGGTATTTAAACATGAGTCACTCACGGCTTAGTATGTCAGAAGGTACTGCATACATCACAAATCCATTGCAGTAGATTAATGGTTTAAAGGTGAATAGAAGAATTACCTCCGCTGGGCAGGAGCCTGTTCTATCCTTGCTCCCTGGTGTCGTCTCACTGGTTTGTCAGAGACACACACCAGAGCCTCAGCAGGTACGATTGATGCTGCACCGTGCAGGGAGCCCAAACGAGCCGTTCCAGATGGTTAGTAATGCCTCCGGTACCTCCGCACTTGCAGACAGGAGGCTGTTGAGCTGGTTTTCCGGAGTTTACCGGTCTGCGCCGGGCTGAGAGGGAACGGCACCCGCTGTATACGCTTCCCCGGATTGCGTTGTCGGCTCTGGCCACGGGGACTGGAGCTGCAATTCAAGTGCTCCTGATAGCGGTGCTGAATTAACGGGCTCCTTTGCACGGATGAGAAGTTGTAGCAGCAGCTGATGACAGTGTGGATCTTTGCAGGGAGAAAAGCCTGTGTCCTTAACGCGTTTCAACGCCAGCAGGGCGTCTTTTTCGAAAGGCAGGTATACCTGGGGATAGGAGTGGTCTATTCTTATACCTGTTCCCCAGGTGTAGCTATTTTTCAACAGTTAAATTCAGCCGTCTCTTGTGTCATTAATTGGTATATAGTATAATGAACTCCTGACATTATGAAACAGATGAATATATTTAAAAAGGACATCACCATATTGGTATCGTTTGAGTGCCTTGATCTAAAAATATTATCACAACATAAATCGCATTGAATCCATAACCAATTAGATAATTATAATAAAATCAAGATAGATACTGATATATGAGACTGGGAATACTAATCTTTACTTTAAAGAATTGCTAGTGCTATATAAAGATATCATGCTAATTTCATATTTTTCCATATATAAATTAAGATGGATGTATTTTCTAAAATTGTCATGGTATTAATTTACATGGCTTTAATGAGAAGAAATGGTTTTCTTATGTATATTCTTTACTTATATTTATACTTAAAATCTGTGCTAATACCAGTACAGGTTGAAAATATTTTAAATATTTTAAACATTTCAAATATTTTAAACGTGGAAACACCCCAGTGGCCCTACTTGTTGTATTGTTTTGGGCCACAGGAAGCAAAAAAAGGGAAAAAGAGGAATGTGTAAAGAGAGACAATAGGACCAATTTGCAAAATGCAAAATGAGATATTAAAAAATGAAAACTTTTTTTTAAAAACAAAAAACATATATATCTTTACATAAAAAAAAAATTAATTAATAAATAAAAAAATATAAAAATATATATATATTTTTATTTAATAGATCTTATAAGATCACTTTGAGAGGTTTTTTAATATAAGGTAGACAGAAGCATGAGTGTATGTCAACGTGTATAAGTACACGCGCACATATAAACTGTGCGCACCCACACACATCCACATAGGCACAGATATCCATGTCCTACTTTAGTAATGGTCCAAATTCTGTAGAACCATTCCATAGATGCTAAATAACTGAGTGCAATCTGTGCTGTATGTTTTTTAAAGGAGTAACTTTCATAGTGAGATTGTACAACCAGATCCAAATATTCCTATAAAGTGGTTTGGATAAAGAAATAATCATGGATCAGTCCACACATATGTACCCGCATAGGCATGCAGATACGTATGTGTGGCTCAGTTCTAGAGGGCTAACATGAGGTGCAGGCATTCAACCAGATTCTTCAAATGAACTCCAGATCGATTGTTTCATTCAAACCCTGGGGGTTTAGTGTCTGTAATTTTAGAATCCATGCTGCCTCCTGTCTGCATAAGGTTCTGAAGCGATCACCACCTCTGCTGGTTGCTGGAATATGTTCCAGCCCAATCAGCAGAAGTCCTGTTGGATCGCCACCATGAAGCTCAGAAAAATGTCGGGGTACGCTATGGTTCATGATGTTATTAAGGATATTCCTTCGATGTTCCATAAATCTGAGCTTCAGGGACCGTATCGTTCTACCCACATAATATAATTGACAGGGACATATCAGTAAATAAATAACGTATTGAGTACTACAATTGATAAAAGTATCAATTGTGTGCTCTTTTTTCGAGACACTTGATAACACTCCTTTGGTTTTATTTAAAGCAAACGAACACGTTGTGCACCGCCTGTGATTGCAACGGAAAAAGCCTGTAACCTCTGGTCCAATAAGTGTTCTTTGTGTATTTTTTAGGGGTCGTTCTGGCTGTCCTTTAAAAAAACTGGGAGCTAGAATGTTGCGCAGATTTTTGGCTTTCTTAAAGACAATCATAGGTGTTTTATCTAGATGTTCCTTAAGGATCGAATCGGTAAATAATAATCTGTAATTTTTATTGATTATACCCTTAATCTTACTGGCTGCTATATTAAATTTTGACTTAAATACCAAACTATATTTATCTTTGTTCGTCTTCATTATTTCGTTTTTATTTTTGTTTTTATTTTTATTTTTGTTATTATTTTTATTTTTATTTGTAACCTCCATACTTTCATCACTTTGATGGCCGAATTCCTGTGTATTGGTACAGTTCTCATTATGTATGGCAAGCGTTTCTTTTCTCGCAAGTTTGGAGGCATAAACCAAGGCCTCATCTAACACCACCTGTGGGTAGTCACAACCCTTGAATGTAGCCACCAATTCATTAACCTGTTCATGAAATTTTTTATCAGAAGTACAATTTCTCCTAATTCTATGTACCTGGCTTTTTGGTACATTCTTAAGCCAGTTTTTATTATGGTTACTAGAGTAAGGGATGTAGTTGCATACATCTACTGACTTTTTAAAAGGTGATACTGTGACGATGTCCTCTACCACCTCCACCGTTACATCTAGAAAATTAATTTGTGAGGGATGGTGAGTGCACGTGAGGGTTAAACCATAAGTGTTGTTATTTAAATCCCTGACGAAGTCAGTAACTGATGCAGAATCCCCCTTCCAAACAAAAAACAGGTCGTCGATATAGCGACCATAGAGGACCAGGTTCGCACTATGGGCGCCTCCCCAAATGTGGGTGTTTTCAAAATCGCCCATGTAGATATTAGCAAAACTTGGTGCGAACCTGGTCCCCATCGCCGTGCCGAGGACCTGGAGGTAATAACAGTGATCAAATAAAAAATAGTTGTGGGATAAAATAAAAGCAATTGCAGAAAGAATAAATTGGCGTTTCCCCTCTGAGATACCCATATCTTCACACAGGCTTTTTGCCACACAATCTATCCCTTTTGCATGTGGGATGTTGGTATAAAGAGCTTGGACGTCACATGTGACGAACATAAAATCAGAGCTCCATTCCAGACCTTCTACCAGTTTAATAAACTCAGTAGTGTCTCTAATATGGGATCTCAGAGAGGTAGCGCGTGGTTGTAAAAAGTGATCAACATAATAAGACAAATTTGATGTAAGGCCGTCGATCCCTGAAATGATAGGGCGACCTGGCGGTTCGTGCAGGGTTTTGTGTACTTTAGGGAGGTGATAATAAATAGGAGTGATTGGGTGGAGGGGGTAGAGGAACTCGAATTCATCACAAGTAATTATATCGTTGGCACAGGCTGTTGTAAGCATGTTTTTTAGTTGCTTTTGATAATCAAGGGTTGGATCCTGTCCTAGCTTTCTATAAAAAGTGGTGTCAGTGAGCTGTCTTCTGGCCTCTCTAATATAGTCTTCAGTATTCTGTACCACCACTCCTCCTCCCTTATCTGCAGATTTAATCGTGAGTGCCTGATTTTCAGAAAGTCTTTTAAGGGTCTTTCTTTCATCAGGCTTCAAATTAAATAGACAGGGGTGTGTTTTCTGATCGCATAGATTGCGAAATTCTTCTAAGGTGGTATGATAAAAGGTATCTATAGCACTGGTTTTATGTTGGATGGGAAAAAATTGTGATTTTTTTCTTAAAAATGCCTCTATTAACATCAAACAAGGGTATTTTAATCTGCTGTTCTAGATCGTCATGGGAAACATTTTCCAGTAATAGTTCATTAAGCATGTTAAGTCCAGAAGTATCATCTTGATCTAATAGAACTTCAAAGTTGTTAGGACATGTCTTTTGTTTATCTGCCGTCACAAAAAATCTTTTCCTACATAATCCTCTAACAAAACGATTGAGTTCAATGAAGAGCTCAAAAAAATTGGGGCGTGTGGTGGGTGCAAAATTCATCCCTTTCGAAAGGATTTTTTCTCAGTGTTTGTTAGAGTAACAGAGGAAAGATTAAAAATACCAACTGGTTTTAACGGAACCTTTGATTTTTGTTGCCCCTTTCCTCCTCTTCGACCTCTTGGTCGGAGTCTCTTCCTCTTTTTGGTGTGCGTGTCAGGGGATCGTACCGATTTTGTAGGAAGTGTCTGCTCCCTCTGTTTGGATTTAATTCCGTCCTGTTTCTCCTTCCCCTGTCTAAAAAATGACGGCGCTCACGGGGAGACTCTCCATTCACAGCTCTTGTAGAAGATTCTTGCTGTTGTGGAGTTTTTTTATGTGGTAAAGTTGACCACCCAGGTGACATTTGTGTATCGTTGGAGTACTTGCTGTTCTCCGGTAATTCACGTGTTTTATACTGAGTGGATCTGTATTGATATCTACCTCTTTGAGATCTAGATTGATAGCTGGCATTTTCCCTAAAATTGGATTTTTGTCGTGTCTCTGATCTAGATTCCTCTCTTACTCTATTTATATTGTGATAACTTTTCGTAGTATTAGTATTATAATCTCTCAAGTCACGTGAGAATTTTTTCTCCTTTCTATCAATGATTTCTTTCTCATAGTGTTCTAGCCTCTTGTTCATTACCTTTTCCCTCTCTTTGTAATAATCCTCATCTTTAAATTTCTGTAGTGCATCTTGCGTTTGTTTAATCTCATTCTCAATTTCAGTCAATTTATTTCCCCTGTAATCAACTATTCATTGCATGAGCGCAAATGAACATTTGTCCAAAATTTTTTCCCATTGCTCCAATAGGTCGGGATCATTATTAAACGATGAGCTCTTGAAAATTCGCAGACCGCGGGGTATTTTATTATGTTCTAAATACTTTGATAGAGACGTTTTGTCCCACCAATGTCTAGATTCAGATTTAAGCAACTCCTCAAGTCTGTTTGAATTTTTCAAGAACTCATCATGGGGTGCTTCCTCATTAACATGATTCCCAGTCTCATATTGTTTGAGGACTTCTTGTCTCCGTTGTATTCTATCTGTATAGAAATTCATTTTGCAGTGCTTTTCACCTTAGCTGCTATAGTGTGGCAAGGTAGGTGATTATAGAAAAGGAAAAAACTAAGCGCTTAGGTGAGAAGCACTGCACTTTGATTGTCAGCAGCCTCCTGATAAAGGGAATTGCCAGTCCCTTGAAACAGAAACTAAACAACAAATAACAAGTGGCGCTTGACAATCAGATAAATTAAAAAAACATTTATTGGTATACAGTGTATAAAAGTTACAACAAACTCCCGGGAGAATAAAATAATGATACAAATTCCACAACAATAAAATAATTCACTGTTTTAGAGCTTAATGATCAATTCCTCAGAAAACCATTAATAATAGATGAACTTATATGCATATGCTTATTAAGTAACTGCACCTGGGTGATTTTCAACCGGATTGAATTAACTTAATACACACAAAGTTATGATGAAAAGATGTATGTTGCTAATAAATAGGGTATTTAAACATGAGTCACTCACGGCTTAGTATGTCAGAAGGTACTGCATACATCACAAATCCATTGCAGTAGATTAATGGTTTAAAGGTGAATAGAAGAATTACCTCCGCTGGGCAGGAGCCTGTTCTATCCTTGCTCCCTGGTGTCGTCTCACTGGTTTGTCAGAGACACACACCAGAGCCTCAGCGGGTACGATTGATGCTGCACCGTGCAGGGAGCCCAAACGAGCCGTTCCAGATGGTTAGTAATGCCTCCGGTACCTCCGCACTTGCAGACAGGAGGCTGTTGAGCTGGTTTTCCGGAGTTTACCGGTCTGCGCCGGGCTGAGAGGGAACGGCACCCGCTGTATACGCTTCCCCGGATTGCGTTGTCGGCTCTGGCCACGGGGACTGGAGCTGCAATTCAAGTGCTCCTGATAGCGGTGCTGAATTAACGGGCTCCTTTGCACGGATGAGAAGTTGTAGCAGCAGCTGATGACAGTGTGGATCTTTGCAGGGAGAAAAGCCTGTGTCCTTAACGCGTTTCAACGCCAGCAGGGTGTCTTTTTCGAAAGGCAGGTATACCTGGGGATAGGAGTGGTCTATTCTTATACCTGTTCCCCAGGTGTAGCTATTTTTCAACAGTTAAATTCAGCCGTCTCTTGTGTCATTAATTGGTATATAGTATAATGAACTCCTGACATTATGAAACAGATGAATATATTTAAAAAGGACATCACCATATTGGTATCGTTTGAGTGCCTTGATCTAAAAATATTATCACAACATAAATCGCATTGAATCCATAACCAATTAGATAATTATAATAAAATCAAGATAGATACTGATATATGAGACTGGGAATACTAATCTTTACTTTAAAGAATTGCTAGTGCTATATAAAGATATCATGCTAATTTCACATTTTTCCATATATAAATTAAGATGGATGTATTTTCTAAAATTGTCATGGTATTAATTTACATGGCTTTAATGAGAAGAAATGGTTTTCTTATGTATATTCTTTACTTATATTTATACTTAAAATCTGTGCTAATACCAGTACAGGTTGAAAATATTTTAAATATTTTAAACATTTCAAATATTTTAAACGTGGAAACACCCCAGTGGCCCTACTTGTTGTATTGTTTTGGGCCACAGGAAGCAAAAAAAAGGGAAAAAGAGGAATGTGTAAAGAGAGACAATAGGACCAATTTGCAAAACGTAAAATGAGATATTAAAAAATGAAAACTTTTTTTTTTTATTTTTTTTTTTAAAACAAAAAACATATATATCTTTAAATAAAAAAAAAAATTAATTAATAAATAAAAAAATATAAAAATATATATATTTTTATTTAATAGATCTTATAAGATCACTTTGAGAGGTTTTTTAATATAAGGTAGACAGAAGCATGAGTGTATGTCAACGTGTATAAGTACACGCGCACATATAAACTGTGCGCACCCACACACATCCACATAGGCACAGATATCCATGTCCTACTTTAGTAATGGTCCAAATTCTGTAGAACCATTCCATAGATGCTAAATAACTGAGTGCAATCTGTGCTGTATGTTTTTTAAAGGAGTAACTTTCATAGTGAGATTGTACAACCAGATCCAAATATTCCTATAAAGTGGTTTGGATAAAGAAATAATCATGGATCAGTCCACACATATGTACCCGCATAGGCATGCAGATACGTATGTGTGGCTCAGTTCTAGAGGGCTAACATGAGGTGCAGGCATTCAACCAGATTCTTCAAATGAACTCCAGATCGATTGTTTCATTCAAACCCTGGGGGTTTAGTGTCTGTAATTTTAGAATCCATGCTGCCTCCTGTCTGCATAAGGTTCTGAAGCGATCACCACCTCTGCTGGTTGCTGGAATATGTTCCAGCCCAATCAGCAGAAGTCCTGTTGGATCGCCACCATGAAGCTCAGAAAAATGTCGGGGTACGCTATGGTTCATGATGTTATTAAGGATATTCCTTCGATGTTCCATAAATCTGAGCTTCAGGGACCGTATCGTTCTACCCACATAATATAATTGACAGGGACATATCAGTAAATAAATAACGTATTGAGTACTACAATTGATAAAAGTATCAATTGTGTGCTCTTTTTTCGAGACACTTGATAACACTCCTTTGGTTTTATTTAAAGCAAACGAACACGTTGTGCACCGCCTGTGATTGCAACGGAAAAAGCCTGTAACCTCTGGTCCAATAAGTGTTCTTTGTGTATTTTTTAGGGGTCGTTCTGGCTGTCCTTTAAAAAAACTGGGAGCTAGAATGTTGCGCAGATTTTTGGCTTTCTTAAAGACAATCATAGGTGTTTTATCTAGATGTTCCTTAAGGATCGAATCGGTAAATAATAATCTGTAATTTTTATTGATTATACCCTTAATCTTACTGGCTGCTATATTAAATTTTGACTTAAATACCAAACTATATTTATCTTTGTTCGTCTTCATTATTTCGTTTTTATTTTTGTTTTTATTTTTATTTTTGTTATTATTTTTATTTTTATTTGTAACCTCCATACTTTCATCACTTTGATGGCCGAATTCCTGTGTATTGGTACAGTTCTCATTATGTATGGCAAGCGTTTCTTTTCTCGCAAGTTTGGAGGCATAAACCAAGGCCTCATCTAACACCACCTGTGGGTAGTCACAACCCTTGAATGTAGCCACCAATTCATTAACCTGTTCATGAAATTTTTTATCAGAAGTACAATTTCTCCTAATTCTATGTACCTGGCTTTTTGGTACATTCTTAAGCCAGTTTTTATTATGGTTACTAGAGTAAGGGATGTAGTTGCATACATCTACTGACTTTTTAAAAGGTGATACTGTGACGATGTCCTCTACCACCTCCACCGTTACATCTAGAAAATTAATTTGTGAGGGATGGTGAGTGCACGTGAGGGTTTAGCATCTATGGAATGGTTCTACAGAATTTGGACCATTACTAAAGTAGGACATGGATATCTGTGCCTATGTGGATGTGTGTGGGTGCGCACAGTTTATATGTGCGCGTGTACTTATACACGTTGACATACACTCATGCTTCTGTCTACCTTATATTAAAAAACCTCTCAAAGTGATCTTATAAGATCTATTAAATAAAAATATATATATATTTTTATATTTTTTTATTTATTAATTAATTTTTTTTTTTATTTAAAGATATATATGTTTTTTGTTTTAAAAAAAAATAAATAAAAAAAAGTTTTCATTTTTTAATATCTCATTTTGCATTTTTCAAATTGGTCCTATTGTCTCTCTTTACACATTCCTCTTTTTCCCTTTTTTTGCTTCCTGTGGCCCAAAACAATACAACAAGTAGGGCCACTGGGGTGTTTCCACGTTTAAAATATTTGAAATGTTTAAAATATTTAAAATATTTTCAACCTGTACTGGTATTAGCACAGATTTTAAGTATAAATATAAGTAAAGAATATACATAAGAAAACCATTTCTTCTCATTAAAGCCATGTAAATTAATACCATGACAATTTTAGAAAATACATCCATCTTAATTTATATATGGAAAAATATGAAATTAGCATGATATCTTTATATAGCACTAGCAATTCTTTAAAGTAAAGATTAGTATTCCCAGTCTCATATATCAGTATCTATCTTGATTTTATTATAATTATCTAATTGGTTATGGATTCAATGCGATTTATGTTGTGATAATATTTTTAGATCAAGGCACTCAAACGATACCAATATGGTGATGTCCTTTTTAAATATATTCATCTGTTTCATAATGTCAGGAGTTCATTATACTATATACCAATTAATGACACAAGAGACGGCTGAATTTAACTGTTGAAAAATAGCTACACCTGGGGAACAGGTATAAGAATAGACCACTCCTATCCCCAGGTATACCTGCCTTTCGAAAAAGACGCCCTGCTGGCGTTGAAACGCGTTAAGGACACAGGCTTTTCTCCCTGCAAAGATCCACACTGTCATCAGCTGCTGCTACAACTTCTCATCCGTGCAAAGGAGCCCGTTAATTCAGCACCGCTATCAGGAGCACTTGAATTGCAGCTCCAGTCCCCGTGGCCAGAGCCGACAACGCAATCCGGGGAAGCGTATACAGCAGGTGCCGTTCCCTCTCAGCCCGGCGCAGACCGGTAAACTCCGGAAAACCAGCTCAACAGCCTCCTGTCTGCAAGTGCGGAGGTACCGGAGGCATTACTAACCATCTGGAACGGCTCGTTTGGGCTCCCTGCACGGTGCAGCATCAATCGTACCCGCTGAGGCTCTGGTGTGTGTCTCTGACAAACCAGTGAGACGACACCAGGGAGCAAGGATAGAACAGGCTCCTGCCCAGCGGAGGTAATTCTTCTATTCACCTTTAAACCATTAATCTACTGCAATGGATTTGTGATGTATGCAGTACCTTCTGACATACTAAGCCGTGAGTGACTCATGTTTAAATACCCTATTTATTAGCAACATACATCTTTTCATCATAACTTTGTGTGTATTAAGTTAATTCAATCCGGTTGAAAATCACCCAGGTGCAGTTACTTAATAAGCATATGCATATAAGTTCATCTATTATTAATGGTTTTCTGAGGAATTGATCATTAAGCTCTAAAACAGTGAATTATTTTATTGTTGTGGAATTTGTATCATTATTTTATTCTCCCGGGAGTTTGTTGTAACTTTTATACACTGTATACCAATAAATGTTTTTTTAATTTATCTGATTGTCAAGCGCCACTTGTTATTTGTTGTTTAACCTCTTTCCCACAGACTGAAAACAAATAGCCTTATTTACACTAAGCTTTGAGATTCTATGAAGAGGGTTTACACCTTTGTTTATGAATAGGTCCAGGTTTCTCTCCAGAATAATGAGTGCTGAGATGTCATTGTCTCAACTGAAAGAGGTGACCGTGGGGTAAACAAAGCCCAGAGACAGAGTTTGTTTGGAAGATCCAAACAATAGGTTTCCACAATACAACCAGAGAGGAATTTAGAATACTAAAAAGTCCTAGCCAGCGCCCACTTCTTGAACTAACCAATGATCCCAGGTGCAGTACATGTCCCACCCCCTAACCAATGGAAAGAGGGCACAACAGTATCTATTGTAGTATGTCTTGAGCTAGTACATAAATATAGTTTGCAATAGGCTTGGGGACACAAGACTCTACTCTCCACAAGGTTTTCATCACTGATTAACTGAGGGCTGGATTTCCAGATTGCGCCTGCGATTCATTCCCATGTGTGTAAGTACTCTCTGTAACCAACTTATTCTCTGTATTTGCCATACTCTCTCTCTGTGTTATTGTTAAACTGTTGTATATTGTATATGTGTAGTTATTATGTTTAGATATTGATGTTAGCCTGTAGTGTATGAACTGTTAACTGTTTTCCCTTTTTTACATAGCTAGATATTGTTAGTAAAGGTGTTGGAACCTTAGCAAGGTATTGTGTGTTTATTACATTACTGAGGGTATTCAGAGCGTCTCAATCGCTCAAACAGCTTTTGTATTAACAAGGTTAAGCAGCGTTATATCGCTACAGTATTTCAATACAAGGTTTACAGTATAAGCGTATCCTTTCTGTGTGTTGCATACAAGGTTTACTGAGTGTCATCCCGTGAGCGTCTGCGCCGCTCGTGTTCCCCTCGTGGTCACGAGCGTCCGCTACGCTGGTAGCGTAGCATTACGGTAGTCGGCCGCCTATAGCGTGCTCGACACCAAGCGTTAAGCTGTGAGCGAGCATGCCGCATGTGCGTCTCGACCACGGCTAAGCGTCTGCTACGCTGTGTGTACCCTTACGGTACCCCATACGCCAATTGCGTACTGAGTCTCTTACCCACACATAGTGAATGTTATAAGATTAATAATTAGCTTTATCAATTGGCGGCTCGTCCGTCCTCCACATATCCGCACTGGCGAACACAGACTTTATCAGCAAAGGGCGGGAAGGCAGTATCCCTTCGTATCGGGATACAGTAGTGCTGGCTAGATAAGCGTCTGTTTCGCTACGCTGCAGGAGTGCTGGTGGAATCCGGAACCGGAAGGTAAGAACAGTACGCTATTGTCTTTTAAAACTGTTTATTTCTGTTTTGCGTACGCACACACGCAGGCACGCACACACCTGTATTTCTTTTTCCATCTGTGTAATTTCACACCTCACTTTCCTGTTTGCCATTTCACAATTGATAACGTGCTGAGAAAGATTTGTTGCTATTGGTAGTTAAAAGTAATATTAATACGTTAAGGAGTAATTTGTAAAACACGCACACGGCTTTGCCTAAAGATACAAGAAAAGATCTGTGTGGTGCTCGGTAGATGATTACAGTTAAAGATCATCTATATTGATAAACGTGTTAGTTGTATTTCTGTGGATATACCCGGCTGGCGTACACGTGTCTCTAACAAAGGGTGAGACTAGCGTACGCGACGCAAGGGCCGACGCACAGAGCGTATATTACGCAACGGAGCGTCTGGGTACGCCCACGTAATACAAATCACGCGATAGTATTGTTTTAGTAGGCGATACGGAGGCAACGCGATAATAGCGCAAATCAATCACAGTGTCCAAAATTTTAAGCTAATAGATCCTTCTCTAGTTGCAACTCCTTGGGATTAGCCTGCGATACTGAATGAAAGGGATTTCTGCGCAGAAATGAAAGTAAAGAGTATATGAGGTGAAAGAGTGTGTATACATATATATAAGTTTTTAAATTTTGGGGTGGAACCACAGGAAATCATCGAGTTCTCGTGAGGTACATACGTGTAAGTGACGGCACGGTGGCTTGGGAGGCATCCCTTGTTAAACATATTAAAATAAGAGCATTAGAGTATAGCAGACCAGGAGGTCTACTGTAGCACAGACCAGGAGGTCCAGACAGACCAGGAGGTCTAGGTACAGCAGACTAGGAAGTCCGCTATAGATAAAGAGTAAAGGAGCACAACACCAGGAAGGGTTGGTGCGGTACCCATATAGGCCATTAAGCTCTGGCTGAAGGAATTCACAGCCACAATTTTCAAATCCACTGGTCGCTCCGCACATAAGATTAGTTGCTTATGTGCAGAACGATTGTACCGCACGTAATTGTGTGCATTAGTTAGTAACTTGACCCAGTACCATTTGCGTACGCTAGAGGGGTCATAAACGCTATTTGTACATTCTAACGTGATTTGTGTAATTTTTTTTATTTTAAGGGAGGTTCGCTGGTCACTCGGGAATTCTCTAACAACCAATAGTTACTGGGAAGGGTTAAGTGCTCTTCGGATCACACCCACATGTTCCAGTAAATAGAGGTTCAGGTCGCAGGGGCCCTAGGTTGAGTACGCCAGCGCTAAGGCAGTGTGTGGGCGTATTGGTCGACGTGGGCGAGTGAGTGGAGGTACTCTGTAAACTTCCGCCGCCGGCCTACCCCGGACATCTTGGTTTTTGTAAGGGTTCGCTGAAGACCCTGATTTGAAGGTCAGAGGTAGTGAAAGCAACACCTGCAAAGATGGGGGCCAGTTGTTCAGGTAGGGGGCGATCAACCTCGGTTCGGGTTGACTTAGTAAACCGGCCAATAGAGTCGGCAAGGATAACGTGTGATACAGACCGGGAAGTCCGAAATGGATCACACGCAAAGGTCAATGAATGGGAAAGAATGACTGCATGATGGGGAAAAGTTCCCACAAGTAGGCAGTTTTGGTCCCGAGGTGTTACAAAATCTAAGGAGAAGGATATGTCTCATTAAATCTGCAAAGAGACGGATCAAACATTATGATTATTTACAGTTATGGCAACAGGAAGGTGAAATACAAGGAGAATTAGCTTACACAGCTGACTCTCACTGTGGTAAGAAAAATATGGCAATAAGAGAGGAGGTGGTTGCAGAGAGTGGCACACTGGTGTATGATAAAAATGCACTTAGCAACTGTATTATAGATGATAAGGATAAGTGTAACAAATGTAACAATGATAAAAGTAAAACTGTTAAATATACAACTGTTAACCCGTGCAAGTTGCACTCCATGTTAAACTTCCCTCAGGATTACCAGCAAGAAAGTGAGCCCAGCACGATGTCGGCACCTTCTCCAGCAGCCATCACACAAGACATCCAGGTGGACGCGACCAATTCGGTAAAGGCAATAATCAAACCCCCTAACGGAGGGTCAGGTGAGGTCGTGTCCACAGGTACGTACGGTGTTATATATCACGCACAAACAAATGTACCTCATATTGTAGAACCAACACAAGATGATGTAATTGAGTTTAATCCTGTCAGGGTGATCACAGTCCCCAATGGGAAGACTGACGCTCAGGGAACTATTCCCGTCAGGGACAGTGCAATGCGCCGTCCCTGGTCCCGGATGGAATTGAGGTCAATTATGTCTGAATTTCCTGATCCTAGGAAAGATATAGTTGCATGTCAAAGGTTCATTAAAGAACTAGGAAACTCCACAGAACCCAGCAACAAAGATTGGCGGACAGTGCTGAGGGCATGTTTGCCCTCCAGTGTTGACCCTGCGAAATTTATTACTGATTGTCAATTAGACACGGAAGTACCTCAAACGGAGGAACACAATCAGGAATGTATTAGGCAGATCAACCGACAGTTAGGAGTATATTTCCCAGCCGTTGTCGAGTGGAACGAAATCTTCTCCATAAGACAAAACGAAGGGGAAAGTACTTCTAATTATTTCCATCGGGCATTGCAGGACATGACTAGGTATACAGGTATAGAAAACATCGAAACAAGTGCACCGCACAGAGAAGTAGCAGTATTTGTGTTAATAAATGGTTTAAAGGAAGTATTGAGAACAAGGGTACAGACCACCAACCCAAACTGGAGAAATATCTCGGTGGCTGCATTAAGAAAGTCCGCTGTTGGGCATGAGCAAAACATCAGCAAGCACAGGGAAACACAGAGAAGTAAGAAGCCTCAGATCCCTGTGGGTAAGTCAAAGGTGATAAGGTGTTATAATTGCCAGAAGGAAGGTCATTATGCAAGAGATTGTAGATCAAGAAATAGACAAAGGTTATATAAACCCCCTAGACAAGAACGCGAGCAGAGTTATGACACTCGAAATTGTAATCAGGAATCACCTAGGAAGAAGTTTGGGCCGCACCTGTAATATGCAATCAGGAAAGGTGATCATTAGGACTGATAGTAAACCTGAGGTTACAGTTAATGATATTGGGAGGTCAGTTCCTTGTAGACCCAGGAACGGCCGGGTAAACGTAATTTATTTGTAAATGTTTCTTTTTCCCCATCTCTGACGTTCATCGGCAGAACTCAAACATCACATAGCTACTTGGCCTTTGCAGAAGTCTACCTAACCCCAGTGTGACCTACCGACATCGGTGTGTCCTGGCCAGGCACAAAAGGGTGGAGTGTGGAAATACTGGTGGGGAGGGGACTGCGCAAATATACCAATGGATGTGTTGGTGTGACAGCCTGATGGTGAACGGAAGATCTGACAATGTTTTTTTGTTTGTTGTTTAATGTAAAATGTGATGAATTGTTCTCTCTCTCGTTTGTTTTTATTTCCCTCTCTTCTCTCTCATGTTCTCATGTTTTAAAGATGGTATGTCACACATCAGTTAGACAAATGGTAATGCAAGATTTTTGCTCCTTACAGAGAGATCGCTGATTTGGAAGGAATATTGTATCACCCGAGTGTTCGTTTGGAAGACTGAGGACAGCACCTTTGAGATGACAGCAGAGCAAGAAGAACAACAAGACTAGAGGACATAAGACATCGTAACATTTTTCTTTCCCCTCAAAGTATTTTTTGTACCCCCATTACAAATTTCTCTTTTTCCTCCTGTAAGATGGACTCGCCCCAAGAGACTGCAGTCCGTGTTTTCCTGTTGACCATGATGTTGACCAGAGCAGTCTGTTTCGGTGAGAGTACCAGTGAGGTCGAGAAAGGATCCGGAATGGGTTTCTGATGACTGAGACGGAGGCGTAAATTTCCAATAGCAACACAATCACCAAGCAAAGGCGAGTACCAGAAAACGATCTAGCAGCCATGTTATTTGTAGACATTGTGAAGGATTGTTAGCTAAAGAGAACTGCATCTGTAGGCATTGTGACAATATAGTTGAGGATGGGTGCATCAAGAAATGTCAGTCCAGTTTTAATATCCACATGGGCCGGCATCCATTGAGTGACTATCACTCCTTAGTGGGTAAAGTGTTAAACCAGACAGACTGTTGGGTATGCTCTCAAGTACCTCAAGGTCATAGCAAATCAGGACTAGTACCATTCCCTTTAACTATAGGAGAGGTACTTGAGCTAAGTGGTGGGAGGCCAGTGGACAAGAGGTTTAATATTTCTAGTCATCCTAGTTTGAAGCTCCACCAATATCATGTGGATAGGTCCTTAGTATGCTTTAACATTTCCAATCCCCGAAAGCCGGGAAATTGGGAAGTGTCATGGAGTAATCAAACCATGACATTTTCATATAGAGCCGATAGAATGCCCATAGACACAGAACTTATACGCCAGATAGCCGACCATGGAAAATATTTCCGGTATAGGTATACTCTAGGAAGTAGGACCATGCGAGTTGGAGAAGTATCACCAGGATACTGTGCACATATCGTACAACCTGATACGTGTACTAGACAGATGGGAGAGTTAGGGTTAGGAGAGTTCACATGGAAAGTTTGTAACATGGTTATGTCATACTCAGTCCCATATGTTCTCCCCGATGATGCATATTTCATATGCGGGAGGAAGGCGTATAGGTTCCTTGCCCCAAACTCAGAGGGATTGTGTTATGTTGGAAAAGTACTGCCTGAAGTAATGACTGTATCCCATAACAAAATGAAAGACATTCACCGCGGTGCCCAAGCTCCTTATACTCACACTCATTACGAGCACATCGTTAAAAGGCACCTGATAGAGAGGACAGAGCACTCGGCCTCTGATCTGATCCATGAATCCACCGGGATTCAATTCCTACTCGCGTTAGATATCACTCGTACCGCCAGAGGAGTGATAAATTATAAATATATATCTGCGCTAGCAAATTTATTAGACAATATCACCGAAATGTATGACGACACATTCAGGTATACAGGGAGAGAGTTACAAGCCTACAAAACAGAACTGGTTCAGCATAGGATGATTCTCAATTACCTCACAGCTGTGACAGGCGGGTATTGTGTTACCCTAGCAACTCAGTATGGTGTAAAGTGCTGCACGTATATCACAAACAGCACGGAGGACCCAGCCGAGGTCATAGACCAAAAGATGGATGACATTCTGCAATTGAAGTGGGAGTTTCGAAGGAAACACAATCTCACACTCGCTGCTGTGGGTAATGAGCTGACCAGTTGGGTGTCATGGTTGAACCCACGAAATTGGTTCTCTGGTTTAGGAGAATGGGCCCAAAGTATTATTATGGATGTAGGGAAATTTCTTTTGTGTATTCTAGGAGTCGTCATATTGGTTGGCCTGATATTTAGATGCGTCCAGGTTTTAGCGAAGTGTAAAAGTAATACTAGGGTGATGAGTTTAAGGAGCGAAGACACTGTAATAACAACAACTAATCTGATTTATGACCCAACGATAGAGACAATCTTGTGATGAAAATGTGATTCCACGGTCCGTTTCTTTCACCCGTTTCTCCTTTGTTTTCCTCCAAGGTACAAAGACATCCGCTTGGAAGAAGAATTTGACAACCTCTTTTATACAGATCATTGATGAACTATGCTACAAGCCCCCAATTTCCCTAGTGACTAACTTTTACGATAGCCCAATACTTTAGAGACTGTAACTTTATGGACAATGGAACAACTTTTGCTCGCTATTTATAGCAAAAGCACCGAGAGACATCAGACAACATGTACATCAAGACAAGACATCAGACAAGACCTCAATCGGCGACTGTTTATATAAACTCACATAGTTTACGACTGCATTTATAACGATTGTTTCTTATCCTCATCTCTACAACCTCCAGGTAATGACACACATAGTCGATAGGGAATATAGACACAGATATCAGCACTCACATATCCCCCCATTCATGTATCATCAACTAAATGTGCTCCCCCATTTGTTGCAACCAAAAGCCGAAAAAAACTCGGTAGAGTTTGACAGCCCATCCACAGACCCTTGATACGGGATAAGAAGGATTCAAATGTATACTTCGCAATACCTCGAAGCTTGATTTAAAACACGTACGGCACGATGATACATGACCCCTCAAACATGAATTCATACACATGCTTCTACTATCTCACTAGGTCATACCTTTCCCACCTTCTCCTCTCCTCCCTCTACCCAATCATAAAAAGGTATTCCATGATGACATATATTTTTCTGTTTGAATTGTTAAGTGGCAGTTATTGATGACTGCCAAAGTCGAAAAATATAGCGACCTATGATGCCTTGTACTAACCCCAGTGCACGTGCCCGCTGCTCGCGCACCGACTCCCCCGTGCGTACGCATCCCCTCAGGTTGCGTAGGGGACGCTCTGACGTCGCCTGCGCATGGAGATGGGTATTTACGGCGGTGTTTGTGTGCGACTAGCGAGCGACTTGATCGCTACATATTTAACCAATATAATGCGTTTTATAGTTAATATCCCCCTTCATAATGTCAGCAAGTATGGTAAGTTTAAAACCTCTTAGACAGAGAGATTCCTCTTTGCATGCTGGGAGGGCTCAGACAAAGGTTGGAGGGTAGTGTATGGTGTCCAGCTGTGGGGTATTGAAGAGGTGTTGTGTCTATGACAGTTGGGAGGGATTCGCATAGTTCCTGCTCATGGTTATGCACAGAAGTAGAACATAAGATTAATTGCATTCAGAATAAATTACACATAAATGCAGGGTGGGTGACTGGAATTCAGTCACCTCTTTCCCACAGACTGAAAACAAATAGCCTTATTTACACTAAGCTTTGAGATTCTATGAAGAGAGTTTACACCTTTGTTTATGAATAGGTCCAGGTTTCTCTCCAGAATAATGAGTGCTGAGATGTCATTGTCTCAACTGAAAGAGGTGACCGTGGGGTAAACAAAGCCCAGAGACAGAGTTTGTTTGGAAGATCCAAACAATAGGTTTCCACAATACAACCAGAGAGGAATTTAGAATACTAAAAAGTCCTAGCCAGCGCCCACTTCTTGAACTAACCAATGATCCCAGGTGTAGTACATGTCCCACCCCCTAACCAATGGAAAGAGGGCACAACAGTATCTATTGTAGTATGTCTTGAGCTAGTACATAAATATAGTTTGCAATAGGCTTGGGGACACAAGACTCTACTCTCCACAAGGTTTTCATCACTGATTAACTGAGGGCTGGATTTCCAGATTGCGCCTGCGATTCATTCCCATGTGTGTAAGTACTCTCTGTAACCAACTTATTCTCTGTATTTGCCATACTCTCTCTCTGTGTTATTGTTAAACTGTTGTATATTGTATATGTGTAGTTATTATGTTTAGATATTGATGTTAGCCTGTAGTGTATGAACTGTTAACTGTTTTCCCTTTTTTACATAGCTAGATATTGTTAGTAAAGGTGTTGGAACCTTAGCAAGGTATTGTGTGTTTATTACATTACTGAGGGTATTCAGAGCGTCTCAATCGCTCAAACAGCTTTTGTATTAACAAGGTTAAGCAGCGTTATATCGCTACAGTATTTCAATACAAGGTTTACAGTATAAGCGTATCCTTTCTGTGTGTTGCATACAAGGTTTACTGAGTGTCATCCCGTGAGCGTCTGCGCCGCTCGTGTTCCCCTCGTGGTCACGAGCGTCCGCTACGCTGGTAGCGTAGCATTACGGTAGTCGGCCGCCTATAGCGTGCTCGACACCAAGCGTTAAGCTGTGAGCGAGCGTGCCGCATGTGCGTCTCGACCACGGCTAAGCGTCTGCTACGCTAAGTGTGTACCCTTACGGTACCCCATACGCCAATTGCGTACTGAGTCTCTTACCCACACATAGTGAATGTTATAAGATAAATAATTAGCTTTATCAGTTCTCTGTGTCTCTCTTGCTATTTTTTTGGGGGGAAACTCTGTCTGCCCTCACCTGTGTGTGTGTGTGTGGAGTGTTTGGTGGTCTCCTTTAGCTATATCCAGGGACACTGTGTCATATGCTGCGGAGGATGTCCTCACAGGATGATCCCATTCCATGTAATCAGGATAGCAGTGGTTTAGCACAGAGTCCAGCAAGGGAACCTGAATGGTTTTCCTCTATCAAATCTTGGATTACTCAGAGTTCTGACAGGGTTGCGAGCAATGAGTCTGCAACCCAGGTATTACAGAACTCTATGGAAGTATGGTCCGATTCTGGTACCTCAGGACGCCCTGCTATATACCCCCAGAAACGTGCGCTTGTTAACATCACGCAAGATGACACAGATACCGATTCGGATACCACAGACGGTAATGGGGATGTGTTGCGGGGGTCTGCCTCTCTTGCAAAGGGGGTGCAATTAATGATAGAGGCTATCAGGGATGTGTTAAATATAAATGATACCACACCTGAGCAGGTTGAGGAGGCTTTTTTCACTGAAAATAAGAAAGCCTCGCTAACCTTCCCTGCGTCAAAGGAATTGAATGCTATATTTGAGAAAGCATGGGAAAACCCGGAGAAAAAATTCCAGATCCCTAAAAGGGTCCAGGTGGCGTGGCGTTTCCTTTCCCTGAGGATAGAAAAAAATGGGAAAACCCGCCTATTGTTGACGCATCTGTGTCCAGACTCTCAAAAAAGGTGGTTTTACCTGTTCCAGGATCTACAGCCTTAAAGGAGCCGGCTGATAGAAAAATTGATAATACACTTAAATCAATGTACACTGCTTCAGGGACCATATTACGTCCCACTATTGCTAGTGCATGGATTGCAAGGGCTATAGTAAAGTGGTCGGCTACCTTACTAGAGGATTTGGATACGATGGATAGAGGGATTGTTGAATTGTTTTTGCGTAACATTCATGATTCAGCAGGTTTTATGGTAGAATCCATGAAAAACCAGGGTCCCATGGCTGTGGGGATCTCTTCCATGTCTGTTTCAGCACGTCGGGGACTGGCTGCGCCAGTAGCCTGCCGACGCGGAATCCAGGAAAAGTGTGGAGTCCCTACCCTACACAGGTCAGGCTCTCTTTGGGGAAGCTTTGGATATGTGGATATCCACGGCTACAGCGGGTAAGTCTCCGTTTCTTCCCTCAGCTGCTCCTGCTCTAAAGAAATACTTCTCTTCATCAGCATCTCAGTCCTTTCGGCCTAACAAGCCTAGAAAGGCCAAACCGTCCAATACCTTCTTTAGGGGAGGTCGAGTTAAATCCAAGAAACCTGCTGCTGCAGGTTCCCAGGAACAAAAGCCTGCTTCAGGTGCGCCAAAGTCCTCCACATGACGGTGGACCGCGCGGCCTGGAGGTGGGGGCGAGACTCAGACAGTTCAGTCAAGTCTGGGTATCGTCCGGCCTGGATCCCTGGGTGATAGATATTGTGTCCCAGGGATACAGGCTGGAATTTCAAAATCTCCCTCCTCACCGATTTTTCAAATCACGCATGCCAGTTCTACTGGCAGACAGAACTGTACTACAGGAAGCTGTCCAGAAGTTAGTGCAGGCACAGGTCATTGTACCAGTTCCTCATTTACAAACCACAGGTTACTATTCGAACATTTTCGTGGTACCGAAACCGGATGGTTCGGTCAGGCCCATTCTGAACATAAAATCACTGAACCCCTTTCTAAAGGAGTTCAAGTTCAAGATGGAGTCTCTCCGAGCGGTGATATCAGGTCTGGAAGAAGGGGAATTCCTGGTATCCCTGGATATCAAGGATACGTACCTCCACATTCCGATTTGGCTGCCGCATCAGGCTTATCTCTGTTTCGCATTATTGGACTGTCATTTACAGGCCCTGCCATTCGACCTCTCAACAGCACCGAGGGTGTTCACCAAGGTGATGGCAGAGATGATGGTTCTCCTCTGCAAACAAGGGGTGAACATCATTCCATATCTGGACGATCTGCTGATAAAGGCTTCGTCCAAGGAGAAGCTGTTGCAGTTCATTGTTCTAACAACGCACCTACTCAGAGTCCACGGTTGGATTCTGAATCTCCCAAAGTCACATTTGGAACCGACCCAGAGGTTGTCTTTTCAGGGGATGATCCTCGACACAGAAGTGTAGAGGGTGTTTCTTCTGCAGGAAAAGGCGTTGGTGATACAAACAATGGTCTGGGATGTCCTGAAGCCAGCCCGGGTGTCAGTTAATCACTGCATTCGCCTTTTGGGAAAGATGGTGGCCTCTTACGAGGCTCTCCAATACGGGAGGTTTCATGCTTGGGCCTTCCAACTGGATCTCCTGGACAAGAGGTCAGGATCTCACCTCCACATGCACCAGAGGATTCGTCTGTCGCCAAAGGCCAGGATTTCACTCCTCTGGTGGCTCCAATTGCCTCACCTTCTGGAGGGCCGCAGGTTCGGGATTCAGGACAGAGTCCTTCTAACCACGGATGTGAGCCTTCGGGGCTGGGGCGCAGTCACTCAGGGGGAAACATTCCAAGAAAGGTGGTCAAGTCTGGAAACCGGCTTGCCCATCAACATCCTGGAACTAAGAGCCGTCTACAATGGTCTTCAGGCGGCCCATCTTCTAAGAAATCAGGCCATTCAAGTGCAGTCGGACAATGTGACGACAGTAGCCTACATAAACCAACAGGGCGGAACGAAAAGCAGAGCTGCAATGTCAGAGGTGACAAGAAGAATCCTCTGGGCAGAAAGACACGCGTTGGCGCTGTCAGCAATCTTCATTCCGGGAGTAGACAACTGGGAAGCAGACTTCCTCAGCAGACACAATCTCCATCCAAGGGAATGGGGTCTCCATCCGGAGGTGTTCAATGAAATTACAAACCTTTGGGGGTTACCCCAAATAGACATGATGGCCTCTCGTCTCAACAAGAAGCTTCGACGCTATTGTTCCAGGTCGAGGGACCCACAAGCAGTGGCAGTGGACGCCCTGGTGTCTCCGTAGGTGTTCCGATCGGTGTACGTGTTTCCACCTCTTCCACTCATTACAAGAGTTCTAAAGCTCGTAAGGAGATCAAGGGTTCAGATTATCCTCATTGCTCCGGACTGGCCAAGACGGGCTTGGTATGCGGACCTTCTGAATCTCTTGCAGGAAGAGCCGAAGCCTCTTCCTCTTCGGGAGGATCTGCTGCTACAGGCACAGTTCGCCTATCAAGACTTACCGCGGCTATGTTTGACGGCATGGAGGTTGAACGCCTGATACTAGCTCGGAAGGGCATTCCGAAGGTCATTCCTACCCTGATACAGGCTAGGAAAGGGGTGTCAGGAATCGACTCACCACGGTGACATCTGTCCGCCGCTGCGGACTCCGTCCTGGGTCCCTGCGTTCATCTGTCATCTGCGTCTCTGCCATCAGACGCCATCCTGGGCCTGGGAGCGCTCCTGTGATAGCGGGCGTGTAGCACGCCGCGTTCCCGCTAGGCCGCGGCATGGGCGCCGCCATGACAGCCTCCAGCAGTCAGCATACGGCGGCCAATCCGGTGCTTGGCCGCACCCACTTTTCCTCACTCCACCAATGACTGCGTAACAAGGGGTATATATGAAGCTGCAGGATCAGTCTGCAGGGATCCTGAACTTTGTGTCACTCCTGCGACTCATGTGTAAGGATCTGGTTCCTGTTTCCTCCGTGTACCTGGATACCTACCTGCTGTTCCGTGTTCCTGG
Organism: Pseudophryne corroboree; assembly: GCF_028390025.1. Lineage (NCBI taxonomy): Eukaryota > Metazoa > Chordata > Amphibia > Anura > Myobatrachidae > Pseudophryne > Pseudophryne corroboree. Next base: position 596,103,184 of record NC_086444.1, read on the forward strand.
CTATCTACTTAAGACTCTGTACTCCTGGTTACTTCTCACAGCTCCGTGGAACTACAAGCCCCAGCAATACCTGCTTCCATCTACAGGCTTCACACTCACCACCATCTCTGTGTGCTTCAGCCTAGCAGTAGAGACTGACTCCAGGTGTGTTCCATCTCTCCACCTGTGATGCAGCTTGCATGCTGCCAGTGCCTCATCACCTGCACTGTGGACATAGTCAGACTCCTGCCTCTGCTACCAGGTTTGCCATACAACACCATCTCTGCTGGTTCCATGTTTTAATCTGCTCTGGTTCCCATACCAGAATATTCTCTGCCAAGTTATCACTCATCTGTTATCATCACTACCGGTTATCATTTCATCAGTCACCATTCATTCTGTTACCATAGACTCTCAGCTATTACGCTGTACAATTGACATTTGCATTTCTACTGTTATTTTCTGCTGCCGTTTGTGAATCATCTGTATAATAAATATCATTGCGCTCATGCGCAGAAACATAATCCAGCCTCCTCGTTTTCTCCCATCCACCTCCACTGACCCACTAGCGCCCCCTCCGGGGACACAGACAAAACCAAGTCTGACAGTAAGTTCAGGATCGATGGACTCGGACGGTGGACGGAGTGTGGGGTCAGAGGCCTTGCAAAATCTGGTCTCCCGTTTGGATGGTCAAGAGGCTGCGCAGCAGCAGATATTCCAGTTCCTGCAAGGGATGTCCTCCCGGATAGATACACTACAGCAATCCCTGCCTAGTGTACACACTCCTACAGTTCCTGTTACTCCAGCACCTGCCAGTACTGTGAGTTCTTCTATGCCGGCTGCATCAGCTCCAGTGTCACGTCTGCACCTGCCCGTGCCAAGCAAGTATGATGGCAGCCCAAAGTTATGTCGCGGGTTTCTCAACCAATGTGAAATCCAGTTTGAATTGTTGTCACATAATTTCCCCACGTCAAGATCCAAGGTTGCCTACATCATCTCTCTACTTTCTGGATCTGCTTTGAGTTGGGTGTCTCCTCTGTGGGAACGTGCCGACCCTCTGATTAACAACTATGCAGAATTCGTGTCAACCTTCAGACGGATCTTTGACGAGCCTGGTCGTGCAACATCAGCTTCTGCCGACCTAATCCAACTTCGTCAAGGTACCCGTAGTATGGGACAATATGTCATCCAGTTGCAGACGTTGGCCGCAGAGATTCAGTGGAACAATCAAGCCCTGGTAGCAGCTTTCTGGCATGGACTCTCTGATCGGATCAAGGACGAACTGGCAACCCGCGATCTTCCTGTACAATTGTCCGATTTAATTTCCTTGTGCATCAAGTTGGACTCTCGCATCCGCGAACGCAACAATGAACGTGCTCGGAGTGAGCCACGCAGATCAAGGATGATACCTTCCGTACAGTTCCAGTCTCCACCTTCTGATGAGCCTATGCAAATAAATAGGTCCCGCCTAACTCCTGAGGAGCGGTCAAGAAGACTTCGTGAGAGACTATGTCTTTATTGTGCGGCTGCAGGTCACCAGATTAATTCCTGCACAGTGCGTTCGGGAAACGCCAGATCCTGACTTGTAAAGGAGGAGTCAAGTTGGGATCTTCTAGACAAGCTCCTTCTAATCAAGACCTTATCCTTCCTGTGACTTTAGAGACTTCAGTTGGGCTTCAGTCTGCATCAGCATTAGTGGACTGTGGAGCCGCAGGAAATTTCATCACCCAAGCTGCGGTAAATAAATTTTGCTTGCCTGTATGTGAACTTTCTTACCCAGTCTACATTACCGCCGTGGATGGTAGCCGAATCTCCAAGGGGAATATTTCTCACCAAACTGCACCAGTGGTTTTGGGAGTTGGGTTCCTACACTCAGAATTAATAAAGTTCTTAGTCATTCCTCAAGCCACCCAGGAGATCGTTTTGGGCATGCCCTGGCTCCAGCTACACAATCCACAGTTTGACTGGTCAACGTTACAACTTACTTCATGGGGTTCACATTGCCATCAGTCCTGTTTAGCCCAAGTTTGTCCAATTAAGTCTACTGAAGTAAAAACCCAGTCAAGTCTTCCTGCGGCTTATCAAGATTTCTCTGATGTCTTCAGTGAAAAAGCCGCGGATGTCCTGCCGCCCCATAGAGAATGGGATTGTCCCATCGATCTCCTTCCTGGCAAGAAGCCACCTAGGGGGCGTACCTACCCGTTATCTGTTCCCGAAACTGAAGCGATGAGCGACTACATCAGGGAGAATTTACAGAAGGGATTCATTCGTCCTTCATCATCACCCGCTGGTGCAGGCTTCTTCTTTGTTAAAAAGAAGGATGGAGGACTGCGTCCATGCATTGACTACCGGGGTCTCAATGACATTACCATTAAAAATAGTTATCCATTACCACTCATTACCGAATTATTTGACAGAGTTAAAGGAGCCCGCATCTTCACCAAGCTAGATCTCCGCGGTGCCTACAACCTCATCAGAATCCGGAGTGGTGACGAATGGAAGACAGCTTTTAACACTCGAGATGGTCATTACGAGTACCTGGTAATGCCATTCGGGTTGAGTAATGCCCCAGCAGTGTTCCAACACTTTGTGAACGAAATCTTCCGTGACGTTCTGTATAAATACCTCGTTGTTTATCTGGATGATATCCTCATCTTCTCCCAAGATCTTCCCTCTCATCGTCTACAAGTCCGTGAAGTCCTCCGACGTCTTCGTGTGAACCGGCTCTACGGTAAACTATCCAAGTGTACCTTTGAAGTTTCCTCTATACCCTTCCTGGGATATATAATTTCCGGATCGGATCTCCAGATGGACCCGACAAAGTTGGAAGCCATTGCCAATTGGTCCATTCCAAATTCTCTCAAGTCTATTCAGCGGTTCCTGGGATTTGCCAACTACTATAGGAAATTTATTCGGGGATTCTCCACTCTCATCGCTCCTATTACCAACTTAACTCGGAAAGGGGCAGACCATTCCAACTGGTCAGAAGAGGCTTTAGCGGCCTTCCAGAAAATCAAGCTGGCCTTTATGTCTGCTCCAGTTCTGTCCCAGCCAGATGTAAACAGACCGTTCGAGTTGGAGGTGGATGCCTCTACAGTTGGAGTTGGAGCTGTTCTCTCCCAGAAGGGAACTGATGGGAAAATCCACCCCTGTGGATTTTATTCTCGTAAATTCCTCCCTGCAGAAGCTAACTATTCCGTTGGAGATCAAGAACTACTGGCGATTAAGCTGGCCCTCGAGGAATGGAGGTATCTCCTGGAAGGGGCCAAACATCCGTTCAACATCTACACGGATCATAAAAATCTGCTATATTTAAAGGCAGCCCAGTGCCTTAATCCTCGCCAGTCCAGGTGGGCTATGTTTTTCTCACGTTTTAACTTTAAGCTTCATTTCCGCCCAGGTTCGCAGAATGTTAAAGCTGACGCCTTATCCCGATCTATGGAATCCGTAGAGGAAACGTCTGACTCAGTTCCACATTCCATCCTGAGTCCAGTGGTATTTGCTGCATCTCAAGTCTCCCCAGCTCCTCCTCCTGGTAAGACTTTTGTTTCCCCAGAACTCCGTCCCAAGTTGCTGTCTTGGGCCCATCAATCCAAGTTCACTGGTCATCCCGGTGTTCTGAAAACCTTCAAGTTCCTCTCTGAGACATACTGGTGGCCAAAGATGAAAGCTGACATCAAGGATTTCGTGGCATCCTGTCCTAAGTGTGTGCAGCACAAGACTCCTCGTCAGTCTCCAGCAGGTCAGTTACAACCATTGTCTGTTCCTAGTCGCCCTTGGTCACACCTGTCCATGGACTTTATCTCCGACCTTCCTCCTTCTCAAGGATACAATACCATCTGGGTTGTAGTGGACAGATTTACCAAGATGGCCCATTTTGTTCCTCTCCAGGGTCTCCCTTCTGCCCCAAAACTCGCCCAAATCTTCCTACGGGAGATTTTCCGCTTACATGGTCTACCCTCAGAAATAATATCCGACCGAGGTGTACAGTTTGTAGCGAGGTTTTGGAGGGCTCTCTGTTCTGCCATGCAGGTTAAACTGAAGTTCTCGTCATCTTACCACCCTCAGACGAATGGGCAGACAGAGAGGGTAAATCAAGAACTAGAGACATTTTTAAGGTTGTATGTTTCATCTTCTCAGGATGACTGGTTTGATCTGCTCCCATGGGCCGAGTTTGCCCACAACTTCCGCTACCACACTGCTACTGAGACAACTCCATTCTTCGCAGTGTATGGGCAACATCCTCGTGTTCCAGATTTCCAAGAACTCCCTCACATGGATGTTCCTGCTGCCACTACTGCCCTGAGTCAGTTTTCTTCAATCTGGAGGAAGATTCACACTTCTCTCAAAAAGGCCTCCAGCCGGTATAAATACTTTGCTGATCGCAAAAGACGTGCAGTTCCTAGCCTGAAACCTGGGGACAAGGTTTGGCTGTCTACCCGGAACCTCCGTCTTAGGGTCCCGTCTATGAAATTTGCACCACGTTTCATTGGTCCCTTTCCTGTCGAAAGAGTCATCAACCCTGTGGCCTACAAGCTGAAGTTACCACCTTCTCTGCGAATACCTAATGCTTTTCATGTTTCTCTCCTCAGACCTTTAGTCCTGAATCGTTTCCAAAGAGCTCTTCCAGTTGGTCCCAAAGTTCGAACTCAGCGGGGCGTGGAGTTCGAGATTGGCAAGATTCTGGATTCCCGTTGCCGGTATGGACGTCTTCAATACCTTGTCGATTGGTCCGGTTATGGCCCAGAGGAGAGAAGTTGGGTAAATTCGTTGGATGTCCATGCTCCAAGGTTGGTCCGTGTCTTCCATAACACTCATCCTTCCAAGCCACGTGGGTGTTCGGTGCCCACCCTTAAAGGGGGGGGTACTGTCAGGAATCGACTCACCACGGTGACATCTGTCCGCCGCTGCGGACTCCGTCCTGGGTCCCTGCGTTCATCTGTCATCCGCGTCTCTGCCATCAGACGCCATCCTGGGCCTGGGAGCGCTCCTGTGATAGCGGGCGTGTAGCACGCCGCGTTCCCGCTAGGCCGCGGCATGGGCGCCGCCATGACAGCCTCCAGCAGTCAGCATACGGCGGCCAATCCGGTGCTTGGCCGCACCCACTTTTCCTCACTCCACCAATGACTGCGTAACAAGGGGTATATATGAAGCTGCAGGATCAGTCTGCAGGGATCCTGAACTTTGTGTCACTCCTGCGACTCATGTGTAAGGATCTGGTTCCTGTTTCCTCCGTGTACCTGGATACCTACCTGCTGTTCCGTGTTCCTGGCTATCTACTTAAGACTCTGTACTCCTGGTTACTTCTCACAGCTCCGTGGAACTACAAGCCCCAGCAATACCTGCTTCCATCTACAGGCTTCACACTCACCACCATCTCTGTGTGCTTCAGCCTAGCAGTAGAGACTGACTCCAGGTGTGTTCCATCTCTCCACCTGTGATGCAGCTTGCATGCTGCCAGTGCCTCATCACCTGCACTGTGGACATAGTCAGACTCCTGCCTCTGCTACCAGGTTTGCCATACAACACCATCTCTGCTGGTTCCATGTTTTAATCTGCTCTGGTTCCCATACCAGAATATTCTCTGCCAAGTTATCACTCATCTGTTATCATCACTACCGGTTATCATTTCATCAGTCACCATTCATTCTGTTACCATAGACTCTCAGCTATTACGCTGTACAATTGACATTTGCATTTCTACTGTTATTTTCTGCTGCCGTTTGTGAATCATCTGTATAATAAATATCATTGCGCTCATGCGCAGAAACATAATCCAGCCTCCTCGTTTTCTCCCATCCACCTCCACTGACCCACTAGCGCCCCCTCCGGGGACACAGACAAAACCAAGTCTGACAAGGGGTAACGTCTAAACATTACCATCGTATTTGGAAGAAATATGTTTCCTGGTGTGAATCCAATAAGTTTCCTACGGTGGAGTTTCAACTCGGACGGTTTCTCCTCTTTCTGCAAGCAGGTATGGATATGGGCTTGAGGTTGGGATCTGTGAAGATCCAGATTTCGGCCCTCTCCATCTTCTTCCAGAAACAATTGGCTGCCCTCCCTGAGGTTCAGACTTTTTTGAAGGGAGTTCTGCACATCCAACCTCCCTTTGTACCGCCTACGGCGCCTTGGGACCTTAACGTGGTATTGCAGTTTCTCCAGTCGGATTGGTTTGAACCTCTACAGGAGGTTTAGGTCAAATTTCTTACTTAGAAGGCGGTCATGTTGTTGGCCTTAGCTTCTGCTAGACGTGTGTCGGAATTAGGGGCTTTGTCCTGTAAAAGTCCTTACTTGATCTTCTACGTAGAGCTGAACTCCGGACACGTCAGCAGTTTCTTCCAAAGGTTATGTCGGCATTTCATGTCAAACAAACCTATTGTGGTGCCAGTAGCTACTGACTCCTCAATTACATCAAAGTCCTTGGATGTTATAAGGGCTCTGAAGATATATGTGAAGAGAACTTCTCGTCACAGAAAGTCAGACTCTCTGTCCTATATGATCCCAAGATTGGGTGTCCTGCTTCTAAGCAGACTATTTCTCTCTGGACTCGGTTCACTATCCAGCACGCTTATTCTACGGCAGGACTGCCGTGTCCAAAATCTGTTAAGGCCTACTCTACTCATAAGGTGCGGTCTTCCTGGGCGGCTGCCCGGTTTGTCTCGGCATTGCACCTTTGCCGAGCTGCAACTTGGTCTGGGTCGAACACGTTTGCAAAGTTTTACAAGTTCGATACTTTGGCCTCTGATGATCTGATGTTCAGTCAATCAGTTCTGCAGGAGCCTCCGCGCTCTCCCTCACGTTCTGGGAGCTTTGGTACATCCCCATGGTACTAATGTGGACCCCAGCATCCTCTAGGACGTAAGAGAAAATAGGATTTTGGTTACCTACCGGTAAATCCTTTTCTCGTAGTCCGTAGAGGATGCTGGGCGCCCGCCCTGTGCTTCGTTTTCCTGCAACTGTTATCTGGTTCAGTACGACTTTGTTTAGTTATGTACTGCATTGTTACTTGGTAAGTAATGTTTCAGCAGTTGCTGAGTTTTCAAACTAAGCTAGCTTGATGTGCCTTGTATGTGTGAGCTGGTATGAATCTGTGTTAAATCCTTCTCTCGAAGATGTCCATCTCCTGAGGCACAGTTTCTAGACTGAGTCTGGTAGGAGGGGCATAGAGGGAGGAGCCAGCCCACACTCTCAAACTCTTAAAGTGCCAATGGCTCCTAGTGGACCCGTCTATACCCCATGGTACTAATGTGGACCCCAACATCCTCTACGGACTACGAGAAAAGGATTTACCGGTAGGTAACCAAAATACTATTATTTGCTATTCTACATGTTCTCTTGTCAGAGGGCATCTGGACCACTTTGTAGCAGAAATAAAACTCACATTGGCCGATAGCATCAGGACTGAGAAGGATACAATAGCAGTTAAATAAATGTTCAGCATACTGCTATACCTTCATTTGCACATAAACTGCCTACAGTTCCATATTATATTAATAAGACACAAATAGCTACCTCAAACAGTTCATAAGCGTAGTCCTTATTTACACACATTTCTACCCAACTGACATAAACAGAGGGGTGGAATTTGTATCCCTCCCTATGGGATTGCCCAATAATTAGGGATTTTGGATGAGAGTTAACGATATGCAGAGAATGTTAATTGTGTAGCAGTTGATTTACTGATGGTCATAATCCTGACAGCCATTGACTGACAAAATACCAACACGGTCAAAATACCGACATTCACTATGCCGACATGTTCAAAATGCCGACACAATCAGAATACCGACGTTTGAAATGTCAAAATGCCTACATGCGTTTTTAAGAAATTGTTGCCTAAAAACAGCCTAGTACCTACTTTACCATCCCAGTGGACCTGGAGGGGGAATATAGTGTGCAGAGCGCAGCGAGCACCGTGCCCGAAGCATGCGAGGGGACACGGTACACTTAGTCTCCATGTTGACCTATGTCGACATTGACATAAAACCCCCCAGAAAAGCTCATGTTAGTATTTTGACATGTCGGCATTTCAAATGTCGGTATTCTGACTAGGCATTTTGAACATGTTGGCATAATGAATGTCGGTATTTTGACTGTATCGGTATTTTGACTGTAGGTCAATGGCTGTCAGGATTATGACCGTCGGTAAATCATACTGAACCCTGTTAATTATGTTCCTTTGTGACCAGAGTTGGTTGTATTTGGGTTCTCCCCAAACTCCCAACACGTCACCAAAGGTGGCAAGAATTTATTATTAGCTCTCAGCTAAAAAATAAACAAAAAACTAATTTGCAAAACTGGATGCATCCTATCCAGGGCCGGTGCAAGATCTCTCTGCACCCTAGGCAAAACTTCAGCCCAGCACTCCCTAACCTACAAACACCCTCAACCTCCCACAGGTGGCCACTAGGTGGGCTGGGATGAATTGCATCATTATACATATAAAGTATATTGTAACAAAGTCACCAAATTTTGCTTTCACTTTGAAAGTCCTTGAGTGCCATCTATTCTTTATGTATACACTCTAGCCAGCATGTTAGGAATCATATAGAACAATGAGGCCAATTTCACATTTTTTTAATATGTATATTCTATATATGGGGTTCACTACGATATGCCGGCGGTCGGGCTCCCGGCGACCAGCATACCGGCGCCGGGAGCCCGACCGCCGGCTTACCGACAGTGTGGCGAGCGCAAATGAGCCCCTTACATCAGCAGATGACACTGGAATAAGTATCAGGTGGCAGAAGACTGCTGGAGTTGATGCAGTTGAAGATTATTAAAGTAAGAAAGGATAAGCACATGAGGGAAAAGGGCCCTGCTCGTGAGAGCTTATATACATACTGTATATGGGGTCTGGGGATATTTAATTGGGGTTGGGTTTGGAATGCTGACCAACTTATGCGAGCGCCAGGTCTCCCGGCCCCAACCCTTGTTTACAAATGCAAACCACCCATCGGGCTGTAAGATCTGTACTGTCTGCGGACCCCCAAAACCCCCATGGCTTACTTACCTTCAGTTGTTTTCTTGTTTACCTACAGCATTGGCAGTATTCCCCTTTGAGGATGACAGCAGCATTACAGCGACGCTTCTGGTTCCAGACATGTAGTCAGGTGCTGCTTGCTGCTGGAGATCCAGAGGTCTAGAGGAGGTGCATCAGGGCTATGAGGAGCGGCTGTGTGGGCGCCCCTCGGGAGTCATAGATACATCCGCCTACACATGACTTGATGTTACATGTGTAGCAATGAAGGATGCGCTGAGGCACTATGTGGTACAGCCTGATAGTGCCGGCTACACCTGATTAGACCGGCAGCAGCATGCCAGCCCAGTGTAAAAGGAGGAGGCCGCACACAGTTTCAGTTTTCTGCTAGATGAATTCAGTGGCGCCCTCCAGGGCCCGGCGCCCCAAGGCAGCCGCCTAAAGCTGCCTAGTGGTAGAGCCGGCCCCCTATCCTATCCCTCTGAAATTTTCTTTATATAAAAAAAAAAAAAACACATCTTCAGAATGGATTGGAAAGAAGGGTGTGTCAATTTTTTTATGTTTGTGAGAGTTATAACGCATCGCTTTTTCTTCCAATGTGCAAAGGAATTTATAACAGTCTAACTACTTAGTATGGGTTGAGAATATTGGATGGAAACCCCCTGTATTGCTTTATAAACTATATGATCATATAAAAGGAATTGGCATGGGCAGCTAGTGTCGCATTCTATTTTGCTTAAACCATTTATTTGCACCTTGTACCTCAGTAATATCTTTCTATATATAATAGTTTTTTTGTTACAGATTATGAATTGACGAGATGTTTCACATTATAATTTGCAAATATTTAGCAGTTTAGTGTACAGTTGCAAGAAAAAGTATGTGAACCCTTTGGAATTTCCTGGATTTGTGCATAAATTGGTCATAACATGTGTTCTGATCTTCATCTAAGTCACAACAATAGACAAACACAGTCTGCTGAAACTAATACCAAACAAACAATTATATGTTCTCATGTTTTTATTGAACACACCATGTAAACATTCACAGAGCAGGGTGGACAAAGTATGTGAACCCTTGGATTTTATAACTGGTTGACCCTCCTTTGGCAGCAATAACCTCAACCAAACGTTTCCTATAGTTGCATATCAGACATGCACAACGGTTAGGGGGAATTTTGGACCATTCCTCTTTACAAAACTGTTTCATTTCAGCAATATTCTTGGGTTGTCTGGTGTGAATTGCTCTCTTGAGGTCATGCCACAGCATCTCAATCGGTTTGAGGTCAGGACTCTGACTGGGCCACTCCAGAAGGTGTATTTTCTTCTGTTGAAGCCATTGTGTTGTTGATCTACTTCTGTGCTTTGGGTCGTTGTCCTGTTGCATCACCCATCTTCTGTTGAGCTTCAATTGGTGGACAGATGGCCATAAGTTCTCCTGCAAAATGTCTTGATAAACGTGGTAATTCATTTTTCCGTCGATGATAGCAATCTGTCCAGGCCTTGAGGCAGCAAAGCAGCCCCAAACCATGATGCCCCCTCCACCATACTTCACAGTTGGGATGAGGTTTTGATGTTGGTGTGCTGTGCCTTTTTTTTTTTTCACACATAGTGTTGTGTGTTCCTTCCTTCTGTCCACAGAATATTTTGCCAGTAGTGCTGTGGAACATTCAGGTGCTCTTTTCCAAACTTCAAACGTGCAGCAATGTTTTTTTTTGGACAGCAGTGGCTTTCTCCGTGGTATCCTCCCACGAACTCCATTCTTGTTCAGTGTTTTACGTATGGTAGATTCGTCAACAGAGATGTTAGCATGTGCCAGGGATTTCTGTAATGGTGCCCATACACTTGTGAGATAATCGGTGTTAACCTTCAATTTCAACCACATCTGTGAGAGAAATCGAAGGATTGTATGCACATTTTAGGTACCTTTCGACGCGATGCGCGTGCATGCCGGTCGAATCTCACGTCTCAAGATAGTATGTGCTGCACTTAATATTTATCAAATCGCAGTGCGATCGCATGTTTTTAAAAACATGCTATATATCGTACTGCGATGTACGATGGGCACCCGCGCCACTCACACTTGGCGGCGACGTGCCCATCACATGATTACCATGCGATCTATCGCATGGTAATCACTTTGGCAGTTCAGGTGCGATTTAATTTCACCTGAACTGCCGGTGCGATGCCCCGCGATGTTGCGTCGTGGGGCATCGCACAAGTGTATGGGCACCATTCGTCTTTAGCTGACACTGTAAGATTCTTCTTCACTTCATTAAGCATTCTGCGCTGTGCTCTCGCAGTCATCTTTACAGGATGCCCACTCCTAGGGAGAGTAGCAACAGTGCTGAACTTTCTCCATTTATAGACAATTTGTCTTACCGTAGACTGATTAACATCAAGGCTTTTAGAGATACTTTTGTAACCCTATCCAGTTTTATGCAAGTCAACAATTCTTAATTGTAGGTCTTCAGTGAGCTCTTTTCTGCGAGGCATGGTTCACATCAGGCAATGCTTCTTGAGAATTGCAGACTCAAAACTGGTGTGTGTTTTTTATAGGGCAGGGCAGCTTTAACCAACACCTCCAATCTCGTCTCATTGATTGGACTCCAGGTTGGCTACCTCCTGACTCAAATTAGTTTTTGGAGAAGTCATTAGCCTAGGGGTTCACATACTTTGTCCTCCCTGCACTGTGAATGTTTACATGGTGTTTCCAATAAAAACATGAGAACATATAATTGTTTGTGTGATATTAGTTTCAGCAGACTGTGTTTGTCTATTGTCGTGACTTAGATGAAGATCGGAACACATTTTACGACCAATTTATGCACAAATCCAGGAAATTCCAAAGGGTTCACATACTTTTTCTTGCAACTGTATCTTTGTTACAAAGTTAACAATTAACTATTGTACAATTTTTCTTTATGCATACATTGCAAATACTTTTATGCTTCAAAAAAAGGGGAGAATGACCGATGCTGCTGGGAAAAACAAAACTGAGTTTAACTGCAAGATGTGGTCCTGACTTCCAGGTGGTCAGTAATGGGTGTTGACCTGTAAATGGAAAGTCAGAGGGCGGGATTCTTTTCACCCCTTTCCACACCTGTTCTGTTTCTGCCCTCAGGGACGTTGTATCATTATTTCAGCTCGCTACCCCCGGAGTAGCGAGGCACCCAACCCTTTACACAGCTAAACCGGATTACTATGGGCGCAATATGCGCGATAACGGAGATAATTTTAGAAAGGAAATTGGGCGTGATATATCATTTGAATCTCACCCAGAGTGTCTGATACTGTTTGTGGGGATTGGAACGTTAATAGAGCTGTGAGTAAAGGTTACCTACAGTATGGCATAGTTGTCATAGGAACCAGAGAGAGTGAGCTGAGCGGAGCAAGCTGGGGACATGCAGTTAAATAAAATAAAATGTAAACTGTCTTCAGTATATTTGCAAGAAGTGTGTGTATCTCTGACCAAAACAGAGAGGATGAGCTGTGTCTCAATACAAAGAGCATTGCATCTGTGTTGCAGACGGTGGATCTAGTGAAACTACATATAATTATAGCAGTATCTGTATTGGGAAAGGTCACAGAGTATGTGTTTGGGGTAATATTCTTTGTCAATATGTGTTAAGAAGCACAAAAGTAATTTCAGTTTGATAAAGGAAGTTAAAACGTGTGTAATTAGCAACGCACAAAGGAAAGAACTAGCTTCCACAACCTGATACTGCACCTCCTACAGCAGGGGTGGGGAACCTTTGGCCCTCCAGCTGTTGTTGAACTACACATCCCAGCATGCCCTGCTAGAGTTTTGCTATGTGGCCATGCTAAAACTAGTGCAATGTATGCTGGGATGTGTAGTTCAACAACAGCTGGAGGGCCAAAGGTTCTCCACCACTGTCCTACAGTCTTACTTTTATTTTTCCTACCCTCTCTCACTTCCTATCATAGCCTTACTCAAGGAAGCAGGATATTAGATCTAGAATGCTTATTTTTTTTATGTGAACACTGGTAAATAATGTGAACAGTGTTATTCAGGGTGAAATGGGAAGTCAGGTCACGTTAAAACCATCTCCTTAAATAAATGCCAGACCACATGACTTTTCTATATACCACATACATGAATGAACTACTTTGTTTATCTCTAGCAATGTTCTTGTGCAGCTTCAAACTAGTTGGCGTCAAAGGGCCTTATTGAGGTTTGTAAGCAAACCAAAAAAAGCACACAACTTGGCAAAACCATGTTGCACTACGGGTGGGGCAAATGTAATGTGCAGAGAGAGTTAAGGCCCATACACACTTGCCGATAAAATGAGCGACGTTGCTCATTTCCCCCCTCCCTGAGCGACGTCGCTCATTTTATCGGCAAGTGTGTATGCCGCCAGCGACAACCGATGCGCGGCACCGCGGGTCGGCAACGATCGTCGCTGTCGCCAGTGCATGTATGCAGGATCTGGACTGTCGTCCACGACCTGCATGCAGGGCTGGCAGAGGAGTGATGTCACTGTGCGATATGAGCAGTCATATCGCTCAGTGTGCACAGTCGGCCGCCGTCCCGGCCGGCCCGGGAGGGGAAACATTACACGACATCGCTCACAGAGCGACATCGTCTAATATGTACGGACCTTTAGATTTGTGTGGGGTGTGTTCAAACTGAAATCTAAATTGCAGTGTAAAAATAAAGCAGCCAGTATTTACTCTGCACAGAAACAATATAACCCACCCAAATCAAAATCCCTCTGCACCTGCAGTGCAACATGGGTTTGCCCAGTTGCTTGCTTTTTTGGTTTGCGTCCACATCTGAATAACCCCCTATAGTCATATACACCAATCTGCCATAACATTAAAACCGCGAACAGGTGAAGTGGATAACTTGATTATCTTGTTACAATGACAGCTGTCAGAGGGTGGGATATACTGTATAAGGCAGCAAGTGAACAATCAAGTTGGAAGTTGATGGTATACAGTTGTTAGCGCCTACAAATAGTTGTCCAAGGAAAAACAAATGGTGAACTGGCGACAATGTCATGGGTGCTCAAGCATCATTAACGCGCATGTGGCTCAAATGCTAGCCCATCTGGATCGATTCCGCAAAAGATACTTTAGCAAAAATAGCTAAAAAAGAAATTGCCTGGCTATGATAGAAAGGTGTCAGGACAGGGTTGGGGTCGAGTGACCAGCAGTCGGGATCCTGGCATCCAGCATACCGACGCCGGGATCCCAGTCGCCAGGGGGACGAGAGCAACAAATTACCTTGCGGACTCGCCATGCTGTGAGCTCGGTTCTATTCCCACTCTATGGGTGTCGTGGACACCCAAAAGTGTGAATAGCCCTGGGCCCCCTGCTGGCATCCCGGCGTCGGTATGCTGACAGCCGGGATCCCGACCGCCGGTCACCTGGCTACATCCCTCAGGACACACAGTGCACTGCAACATGATGTGTATGGGGCTGCATAAGCGCTTATCAGTCAGAGTGTCCATGCTGACCCTGTCATCACAGAAAGCACCTACAATAGGCACATTAGAACTGGACCATAGAGCAATGGAAGAAGGTGGCCTGTAATGATGAATCGTCTTTTCTTTTACATCATGTGGACAGCTGAGTGTGTGTGCGTTGTTTACCTGGGGAAGATGTGGCACCACGATGCACTATGGGAAGATGGCATACCAGCGGAGGCAGTGTGAAGCTCTGGGCAATGTTCTGCTAGGAAACCTTCATGTGGATGTTACTTTGACTCGTACCACCTACCTAAACTTGCAAATCAAGTCTACCTTAATGGCAACAGTATTCCCTAATGCCAGTTGCCTCTCTCAACAGGATTATGCACTCTTCCACACTGCAAAAAATTGTTCAAGAATGGTTTGAAGAACTTGATAAAGTGTTCAAGGTGTTGATTTTGCCTCCAAATTCCCCAGATTTTAATCTGACCGAGCATCTGTGAAATGTACTGGAAAAAAACTATTTTGAGCCATAGAGGCCCCAACTCCTTATGAGCAGAGGTGAACAACCCGGTTCTAGTTCAGTTTTTCCCGCCAGTTTCAGATCAATGCGCATGACATGCTATCTAAATCAGGTGAGAGCCAGGAGTAGCGCTATGACGACATCTTTGCCCAGGAAGATGTCATAGAGGTCTATTCATGAAGCAGTAAAAAGAGTGGAGAAGTGAGCCTGTGGAGAAGTTGCCCATGGCAACCAATCAGCTGCTCCGTACAATTGTATAGTATGCAAATTATAAATGCTACTTCAATGCTGATTGGTTGCCATGGGCAATGTCTCCACTGGCTCACTTCTCCACACTTTTCACTGCTTCATGAATAGAACCCTTGGTCTGCAGCAATGTTTAGGTAGGTGGTATGTGTCAAAATGTCATCCACATGAATGCCAGGACCCAAGGTTTCCCAGGTTTTTCAGCAATTTGTGTTACAGTAGCACTTCTGTGGGATCGAATCAGACGGGCTAGCTTTGGGCGACCACGACCCTGTTGCCAGATCACTGGTTGTCCTTCCATGGACCATTTTTGGTAGATACTACCCACTGCATACAAGGAACAATCCACAAGACCTGCTGTTTTGGAGATGCTCCCACACAGTTGTCCAGTCATCACAATCTGGCCCTTACAGTGATTTTAATGTTATGGCTGAATGGTGTAAGAAGGAGTAGCACTTATACCAAATTTGCTCAAAAAAATGAATTCCTGGAGGCTACCTACACCTGAAAATTCCATTTTAATTTCAACAATTCTTAATAAGATTAATAATTCTTTACACTATAGATAATGCCCCAGGGTGGTGATCAGTGGCGTAACTACTGCCCCCGCAGTCCTCGCGGTGGCATGGGGCGAGGGGCGCCACTGACTTTGCACAGATTGACATGCGGACGAGCGTCCGCATGTCAATCTGCGGTCTCCTTCCCTCCGCTGCTGTGTTGGAGGGACACGGAGGGCACTGCGCGCGCCTCTCCTGTGTCCCTCCCTGGCTCTCCGGCCGGTCTAATAAAGGAAGTGCCGTTCGTGAGCTCTGATTGGCTCACGAACCGGCACTTCCTTTATTAGAGCGGCCGGAGAGCCAGGAGGGACACTGGAGAGGCGCGCGCTGTGCGCTCCGTGTCCCCGAACACAAAGGAGCGGGGGGAGGGGAGCAGGCACTGTGGGGGAATATCTGGCACTGGCGGCATATACCTGGCACTGTGGGGGAATATCTGGCACTGGAGGCATATACCTGGCACTGTGGGGGAATATCTGGCACTGGGGGCATATACCTGGCACTGTGGGGGAATATCTGGCACTGGGGGCATATACCTGGCACTGTGGGGGAATAATTGGCACTGGGGGGAGCAGGCACTGAGGGGGCATATGTGGCACTGTGGGGGAATATCTGGCACTGGGGGCATATACCTGGCACTGTGGGGGAATATCTGGCACTGGGGGCATATACCTGGCACTGTGATGGAATATCTGGCACTGGGGGCATATACCTGGCACTGTGATGGAATATCTGGCACTGGGGGCATATACCTGGCACTGTGGGGAATATCTGGCACTGGGTGGCATATACCTGGCACTGTGGGGGAATATCTTGCACTGGGGGCATATACCTGGCACTGTGGGGGAATATTTGGCACTGGGGAGAGCAGGCACTGAGGGGGCATATGTGGCACTGTGGGGGAATATCTGGCACTGGGGGCATATACCTGGCACTGTGGGGGAATATCTGGCACTGAGGGGGCATATGTGGCACTGTGGGGGAATATCTGGCACTAGGGGCATATACCTGGCACTGTGGGGGAATATGTGGCACTGGGGGGGGGCATATTTGGCACTGGGGGCATGTACCTGGCACTGTGGGGGAATATCTGGCACTGGGGGCATATGTGGCACTGGGGGGGGTATATTTGGCACTGGGGGCATGTACCTGTCACTGTGGGGGAATATCTGGCACTCGGGGCATATGTGGCACTGGGAGGGTATATTTGGCACTGGGGGCATGTACCTGGCACTGTGGGGGAATATCTGGCACTGGGGGCATATGTGGCACTGGGGGGGGGGTATATTTGGCACTGGGGGCATGTACCTGGCACTGTGGGGGAATATCTGGCACTGGGGGCATATACCCGGCACTGTGGGGGAATATCTGGCACTGGGGGCATATGTGGCACTGGGGGGGGGGTATATTTGGCACTGGGGGCATGTACCTGGCACTGTGGGGGAATATCTGGCACTGGGGGCATATGTGGCACTGGGGGGGGGTATATTTGGCACTGGGGGGGCATGTACCTGGCACTGTGGGGGAATATCTGGCACTGGGGGCATATACCTGGCACTGTGGGGGAATATCTGGCACTGGGGGCATATGTGGCACTGGGGGGGGGGGTATATTTGGCACTGGGGGCATGTACCTGGCACTGTGGGGGAATATCTGGCACTGGGGGCATATACCTGGCACTGTGGGGGAATATCTGGCACTGGGAGCACGGCCCTAGCAACAAGCACTACCCCCTAGCAACGAGCATGACACCCAGTGCATGAAACCCCTGGCAACGAGCATGACACCCAGTGCATGAAACCCCTGGCAACGAGCATGACACCCAGTGCATGAAACCCCTGGCAACGAGCATGACACCCTGAGCATGAAAACCCCTGGCACCGTGCATGGAACCAAGAGCATGAAACCGCTGGCAACGAGCATGACACCCAGTGCATGAAACCCCTGGCAACGAGCATGACACCCTGAGCATGAAAACCCCTGGCACCGTGCATGGAACCAAGAGCATGAAACCCCTGGCAACGAGCAGGTAATTTAAAAGTAATTAGAAGCCTTACTGTAGAACTTAATGTGTAATGGGCATTACGGTGTGTGGCATAATGTATCACGGACATTGCGGTGTGTGTCATAATGTGTCAGGCATTACGGTGTGTTGTATACTATATCACGGGCATTGTGGTATGTGGTATAATGTCTCAGGATCATTGTGGTGTGTGTCATAGTGTGTCACAGACATTGTATGTGCTCTAATGTATCAGGGGCATTGCAGTGTGTAGCATAATGTATAACGGGCATTGCGATTCCTGTCATAATGTGTCACAGGCATTACGGTGTGTGGCATAATGTGTCGGGGGCATTACAGTGTGTGCATATTGTGTCATGTGCATTATTGTGTGTGGCATAATGGCTAAGGCCATTGCAGTATGTGGAATAATGTATACTGGGCATTACTATAAGGAGGAAAAATGCCAAATAATGTAAGGGGCATGAATCAGGATTATTTTTCTTTCCTGTGGTGGCTAACGTCTGGGCGTGCAGGTTGCAAAACTGGGGTATAAGGTAGTTTTTTCCTGCAATGCCACGCCCCTTTACGCAAAGCCACGCCCATTTAAACTAAGCCACACCACCTTTTTGTCCCTTTACTAGTGCCAAGTATGGGGGGTATGGGGGGGTGGGGGGGGGGGGCGGCAAAGAATTTTTTGGCTTGGGGGAGAAAAATTTCTAGTTACGCCACTGGTGGTGATGTTGTCTTTCTTCTGGTGTTAATAGTGAGGTCGCAATATGCATTTTCCCATCCTAAATGGTGATTAAGGTCTCTTGTGAACTGTTTTGGTAGCTTTACCATAGCTTTCAGGTCCAAAGCATAACATACCGGATGAAATAGCATGGTATCTACCTAGACTAGGGATGAGACATAAGTTTCCCTTCAGCTGCTGTCAAACTACAATCCCAGCATGCCCTGCCACAGTTTTAGCATGCCCTGATAGCAAAACTGTGGCAGGACAAGCTGGGTCACTTTATCCCTACACCTGTCCTCAACCATCTGTGTTAAAGTTGGAATTACTTGATCAAACCTTGAGTTGGGCTTTTCTCCATAGTATTTTGTCAAGCAAACTTAATGACTTCCAAACCTATGTTGATTTGCAACGCTTTATCCGCAAATTATCTTTGAAAAGATTCTTTGTGGTGAATAAAAGTACAGATACTCCTCAGGAACTACCTGATGAAAGTGTCAAAGTGTTTTGGAAAAAAATCAACTTTTTTTCCTAGACAAAAGAGGGGGTGTTTTGTCGAAACTTTTGAACGCCTCATTAAGGAAGATTTGGAAAAAACTAATTTCAGACCTTTGAAAAAATGTAGCTTAACTAAAAATCAAAGAAAAGCAATAGGTACACTTAAAAGTAATAACCAAATTGTGATTAAACCCGCCGATAAAGGCGGGGGGGATAGTCATCCTCAATTATCAGATGTTAACACCTATAAGAAGTTGAAGGGGGATCCATCTAATATGGTTCAGAATAAGTTAAATGTATTTTTGGAGTTATACACTACTTTGGGGATCATTAATGTAGAGGAGCAGAAGTACATACAGGTAGAAAATCCGTCTATCCCGGTTATTTACATCCTGCCCAATGTTGCCTTATAGGTAATTGTCTGCACTTCGTCTAATATTAGGGCAATAGATATTGTCTGAATCAAAATATAATTCATTATAAATAGGCGATGTTACCATAGTGGACAGTATACTGGATATATATAGTAAGGAATAGATATGAAATAAGTTTGAATGTATGAGGTAATGTTTAGCTGATTTAAGAGATTAGGTTTGTGTATGTGTTTATATAGATATACTGTATATTTGTGTCTTACAGCAAGATGGTAAAAAATAGTGTAGGGAACAGGTTTATTCTGCTCTAGTCATAAATAAGGCCAGAGAGGTTACAGTAAGATCAAGAGTCATTGTAGAGAAAAGGTATTAGGCCATAAATGATAATAGGTATGTGACAGAGCTCTGTTGGTCATTGGAATTCACAGGTGTGCTTACAGTAGATCAGAATCTACTGGTTTGTCTATTGTCCAGTGAAGGTTAAAAGCTAGGGAGTATAAATTAACTACTATGAAAAGAGATCACATCCATTGATAAAACATTGTGTAACCGACCCCAGGAAAACTTGTCAATACAACAGAACTTTGGATGAAAAGACATTCCAGATTTTACAATACTATACTTGCTTAAGGCAGTGTGGACACCACACTTTTATGACACCATGCCTCCGTGAACAGGACACGACAGCCCAGTTCAATGTTTGTTTTATTACACCTTGGAATCTGACAAACCTATAATTACCTATTCCATTGGAAACTATGAGAATATGATAGTTTGAATTGGTAAAATATGAGATAAAAGGACCAGACTTGTAGTTAGGAGTTAGAAGGAAGAGGGAGAGGGAGAAGAAGAAGGAGAAGGAAGGAAGTCAGTCAGGAGGAGAAGTCATGGAGAACATGCAGAAGGAATGATTCTTGGGATGGCAATCTTTAACTTGCAAGTATACATTTTATGTTAGCAATTGAAACTGTTTGTGAAACTTATGTCATGTTGTTTTATGTTATGTAACGAAGGAAGCATATATAATTATAATTAGTATATATATCACTACTGTGTATATCTTATTCTGTACGATTTGATCTGCCTGTAAATAAAGAATCATATAAAAAGAGCGGTAATATTCAAGCTTGAACTCTCTTTAAGGAATCTTAACTTAATAACTTCATAAGTCATATGTATAAGGACTGCATATATGTATCAGCCAATTAGTTTGTAAGCCTGACATAATATATTTGCAGATATATATGATAAATGCATATTAATTGAAATATATCCATATATTAAATACCATATATGATATATTAAATATTAATATTCATAAATATGATTCCATAAAGCAATATTGGCGACCACGAATTGGACTTGTTATTACTGAATCTGATTATCTGATCTATAATATTTATGAGGAGTAGCAGATGCTATAAGCTGGCTACCAAATCTGCAGAATCACGGTGGGGATGTATCTATGAAAATTTATTACCATTGTGTAATGTCAATTTTGTATTCTGTATAACCTAGGATAAATGTGTTAGTGCAATATACGTTATTTTAACTAACATAATATCTATTAGGAAGCAGCACCAAAGGCTATAAGCCTGCTGGCAAAATACAAGATCACAGTGGAATAGGTTACAAATGAGAATAAAGAATTTAAAGGCCTAGAATAGAAAATGTGCACAGTGGAAAAGAGTATTTCCAAATAAATGTATAAATGTACCAGGTATTAGAGTTTAACCTTAAGACACCGGTCAATCTTAAGGAGAGGATACCTTCAGTACTAAAAACAAAGAATATATAAATTTAGCATTGAAATGTTAAAAATGCAAAAGTTTTCTGTAGCATTTAGAAAAATGCGCAGAACTGCGGCTCTAGAAGCCAAACAGAAATGTAAAGAAGAATCAGGTTCACGTCTTCGTAAGGCGTGCCTGACCATTAATGCAAAAATGCATTCGTTATTTAAGTCCCTTAAACAGAAAAATAAACAGAAAAAGTTTGGGGCAGAAGCGAAAAGCCTGACAGTTTGTAATCAAATTGTCAAGATCTCTGATGAAGAGATAACATCCAGCAAGCAAGCTGAGATAGAAACACCAAACAGGAATAGTGTTGAGGTATGTGAAACTCTGTACACAGAGTCTACAGGAGTCAGAAATGACTTAATCAGTCAAGATCCTAAAATTAAGGAAAGTTACATGTTGCAGGACTGCATCAATGTGCAGCGCATGGAGTCTGCTATGGTCACACAGACCACCAGCAGAACAGCCTCTGTGGTAAAGGAAGAAAGTAGCAATGTGCCGGATGTGTCTATCATCAGACAGCACATTAATGTAAAGGAGGTAGCAGCAATAGGAGATGTCCCCTATACTGTGTCTAGTAAGGGGGAAGATCATTGTAACTCAGATTATGAGTATTCTGCTGAATACACTCTCAGAGTTCCCAATGTAAATGAAGAATTTGTTATGCCCTTAGGCAAAGGTGAATTGTCAGCAGATTTAAACACTGATAGCAGCAGTACAGTGCACACAGGGGTGGGGAAGTTCCCCATGGTGAAAACTCCCATGGCAACCAGAGTTGCAAACCTTGAAATGTATTCACCTGGAAACATGTTTAAAGGGAAAATCCATGAAATTAATTCAGGAATGCATGTTTACAAACAAAGTTCCCAAACTTATGTAACCCCCACAGAGCACTCAGAGACTTCTAGTGATGGTGCAAATGTTTGCATGCTCTCAGAGAGACCACATGCAGAGTGTCATTCTGCAAACCACACACCAATTAACAATGACAAAAAGGATCACCAGGATGAAAATGTTTTTATGCCCTGGTGCCATAACCATTTTATTACAGGTGTGGAAAGACAGAAAGCCCTGGGACCTGCAATACATATTTGGCAAAGTTTAACAAGTTTCTCTCCCCACAAAAGTAGGTTTTTTCAGAAGCTCCAAGATTCTTCCAAACTAAGGAGCCACACCAAGCAGCAAACGCTATGGTTAAAGACAGTCTGGGACCAGGCTGCATCACAAGGGAGTATGGTCACAAGTGAATACGGTAGTATCATTCCTTTACTTGTTAGATCCAATGAAGCCATTGTTTGCTTTGATGTTCAAACAGCCACAGTTTCCAAATTAAACCTGCATCATATCTGCAGCGACAATTGTGCTGTCATTGACACACAATGTGACAGGAAAGATTGGCACAGGCCAGAAACAATTGTTTGTTTGTTATTCAATCGTTAAAAGACACATTTGTAAATTCTGTACCTGATAACATGCAGCAGATAGGACAGAATGCATAGCAAGCTATGTTAAATCACTGTATAAATATCTGTGATAGTCATTGTATGTATTTTTGTTTGATTCATAGTAATCCTGGCAACCTGTATACAGAATGGTGCAAGACTCCAAAAAGACTCCAATTTACAAGGGAAAAGGTCTTCATTAACCCTTTCATCGCTGCTATCCAGCAAAATCTACATAGCATCCCTAAAGACTGATATATGGACAAATCCTCAAGGAGTTTTCCAGTTTCACAAGAAAGGGGAAGGTTTTCATTAACCCTTTCATCACAAGTAATCATTACTTGTCTTTCAAACTACATGTACACTCCCACAACAGTGTACAGCACATCTCATCACTGTGATTATACAGAACTGTCTCATCCCTTCATATACCTTAATCACATATATGTAAACATTTGTCTGAGATATATTTTATATCATTGCATATATACCTTGTAAATATTTTATGTTTTTTTTATATATTACACAATAGATACTACCTATGCTTCCTTCGTAAAAGCTTCAAAAGTAATTAAATATCTAATACAGGATGGTATACCACGTTATAACAAATTGGGCCGAGATTATTAAGTGGGATGAATAATTCTCTTAATAAAGACTGTCACAAGTCTAAGATAATTATTTGTAGCATAACAGGGTCACTGTATATGCACATGGCTGCATATAAAATAATATTGGATGGAATTAGATATATTTAAAGCCATTCCTAAATGATATTTAATATCTGTTTGAAGCAAAATTATATTCATTTATTGTATTGATAGGATGTTACTATATACACATCAAAAGCATTTTAAATAATTATTAGTCAAAATATAGGTAGGATAGAAAACGCCTTTATATGGGTTAAACTGGTATAAGTTTATGTAAGATTGAGATGTATAAATAGGTACAAGGTAGAATAAGGAGATTTAAGACTGCATGGTAATTTATTCAGTGAGGAAATACAGAACAGAGTAGGTGTACTACTCACAGCCATTTGTGGTACTATTGCCCGAAGACAATTAAGACCTACTATTAACAAGCAAGGAAAGAAAGAAAGAAAGAAAAAAAAAAAAAAAAGACTGTTTCATATATGCCTGTTCTATTCAAATTCACAACCTGTTTGTGCAAAAGCAATATGGACACTGGTCACAACTGCGGCATTGGATAAACGCAAAGGAAACAGAACTGCTAAAGACTGTATAAAGACTATTACTATTACTGAGGGTCGTCACAAGTACTGAATGTTCAAGACACAGCACTCGACGTACACAGCCCTCTGCCTCAAACAGCGAAATGGCAAGCAAAGGAGCAGCTGCTATGAAGAATTCTACTTCAACTGCCTCCATAATGCAGACGCAAGGCGTCTCCAATTGCAAGCAAACCACGCAGATGACAGTCTTATCCCAGTAAATTGCTACAGCCAAGAACAGCAAAAATGTCCAAATGTAATGATCCAGATACAGAAAAAAGGTCTACAATTGGGCTATGGTATTCCAAATGTCTGTAGAAATTAGTTTTCCTCATGAATACTGAATAAAAACCTCAGTCTTGTCTGCTTTAGTTAAAAAGTAGAATAAGGTTAGGTAAGCTAAGAATTTTTATAGATTTTTAAAATCACAATGGTTATTATTATTACACTTATGGTATATATTAGGGTTACAACAAAAGTTATGTTTTGAAGAAATATTTTGAAATGTATTTGGAAGCAATTACGCTAGTTTAATGTGTGGCCAATCAAAATAATTTCTCATGGCCACAAGGGGGCGACTGTTGCCTTATAGGTAATTGTCTGCACTTCGTCTAATATTAGGGCAATAGATATTGTCTGAATCAAAATATAATTCATTATAAATAGGCGATGTTACCATAGTGGACAGTATACTGGATATATATAGTAAGGAATAGATATGAAATAAGTTTGAATGTATGAGGTAATGTTTAGCTGATTTAAGAGATTAGGTTTGTGTATGTGTTTATATAGATATACTGTATATTTGTGTCTTACAGCAAGATGGTAAAAAATAGTGTAGGGAACAGGTTTATTCTGCTCTAGTCATAAATAAGGCCAGAGAGGTTACAGTAAGATCAAGAGTCATTGTAGAGAAAAGGTATTAGGCCATAAATGATAATAGGTATGTGACAGAGCTCTGTTGGTCATTGGAATTCACAGGTGTGCTTACAGTAGATCAGAATCTACTGGTTTGTCTATTGTCCAGTGAAGGTTAAAAGCTAGGGAGTATAAATTAACTACTATGAAAAGAGATCACATCCATTGATAAAACATTGTGTAACCGACCCCAGGAAAACTTGTCAATACAACAGAACTTTGGATGAAAAGACATTCCAGATTTTACAATACTATACTTGCTTAAGGCAGTGTGGACACCACACTTTTATGACACCATGCCTCCGTGAACAGGACACGACAGCCCAGTTCAATGTTTGTTTTATTACACCTTGGAATCTGACAAACCTATAATTACCTATTCCATTGGAAACTATGAGAATATGATAGTTTGAATTGGTAAAATATGAGATAAAAGGACCAGACTTGTAGTTAGGAGTTAGAAGGAAGAGGGAGAGGGAGAAGAAGAAGGAGAAGGAAGGAAGTCAGTCAGGAGGAGAAGTCATGGAGAACATGCAGAAGGAATGATTCTTGGGATGGCAATCTTTAACTTGCAAGTATACATTTTATGTTAGCAATTGAAACTGTTTGTGAAACTTATGTCATGTTGTTTTATGTTATGTAACGAAGGAAGCATATATAATTATAATTAGTATATATATCACTACTGTGTATATCTTATTCTGTACGATTTGATCTGCCTGTAAATAAAGAATCATATAAAAAGAGCGGTAATATTCAAGCTTGAACTCTCTTTAAGGAATCTTAACTTAATAACTTCATAAGTCATATGTATAAGGACTGCATATATGTATCAGCCAATTAGTTTGTAAGCCTGACATAATATATTTGCAGATATATATGATAAATGCATATTAATTGAAATATATCCATATATTAAATACCATATATGATATATTAAATATTAATATTCATAAATATGATTCCATAAAGCAATACCAAGGTCCATAAAAATATGGACCATCCACCAGGCCGCCCGATTGTGGGGGGTACAGATTCATTCGTGTTCAATTTATCGGAGTATTTAGATTATAAAATTCAGCCGCTTATAAATAACACTAAATCATACTTAAAAAAACACTACATCTGTTATTAAGAAAATAGACACAGTTGAGTGGAAATCAAATTATTTTTTAGTTACCGCAGACATTAAGTCTCTATACACTATTATTTCTCATGACCAAGGTGCGGAAGCAGTACATTATTAATTTATCACAAACCGAAACGCAACCATTAGAGATACAATACATAATGGAAGGGTTGGCACTTATATTGTGTACCAATTACTTCTGGTACTAAGGGAGTTTTTACTTGCAGCTGCTTGGGACGGTGATGGTCACTAGGCTGGCACCCAGCTATGCAAACTTGTTTATGGCCCAATGGGAGGAACAGGTCGTGTGGTCAGACCATCAATGGGGTGCCAGCCTGGTGCTCTGGACCAGGTACATAGATGACGTTCTGTTTTTTTTTTAAACATTTCTTTCTTTATTGAAGCATTTCTTTAAAGAAAATAGCAATAATCACAGGAACATTGTGGGTAATATTTAGAAAAGACATAATGTAATAGATACAGAACATAGTGCATGGTATAAGGAGGTACATAAATGAGGATAATTTGTATAATATTATAGAGTAACAAATAACACCTGTAAATACTCCATAAAACTACAGAGAGATGGGAACACGTCACAACCACTAATTAGCGCTAGCAAGAGTGATGGGAGGGTCTCTAAGAAAAATCCTGGTTTCATACCAGAGTGTGCTACGAAAACAAGAACTAATGGCCTCTTTAGTATGAGCAGGAAGTGTTTCAATAAAACTTTCCCATGTTGCGAAAAAGGATTCGGTGCGAGATTCTTTTTGAAGTGAGGCCTCCAGCCAATCCATATGGCAAATAAAAAATAGTTTGTCTCTAAACATTTCTAGAGTCGGGACGGAACTGTGAACCCACATGTGCAAAACAGCTTTTCTAGCTGCCGATGAGATTGCTAATAGTAATTTTTTCATGGGTTTGGGCACTCTAATATTAGGGGGTGTGATACCAAATATAGCCCATTCCGGTGTAAAATAGAGATGAGCGCCTGAAATTTTTCGGGTTTTGTGTTTTGGTTTTGGGTTCGGTTCCGCGGCCGTGTTTTGGGTTCGACCGCGTTTTGGCAAAACCTCACCGAATTTTTTTTGTCGGATTCGGGTGTGTTTTGGATTCGGGTGTTTTTTTAAAAAAACACTAAAAAACAGCTTAAATCATAGAATTTGGGGGTCATTTTGATCCCATATTATTATTAACCTCAAAAACCACAATTTCCACTCATTTTCAGTCTATTCTGAATACCTCACACCTCACAATATTATTTTTAGTCCTAAAATTTGCACCAAGGTCGCTGGATGACTAAGCTAAGCGACACTAGTGGCCGACACAAACACCTGGCCCATCTAGGAGTGGCACTGCAGTGTCACGCAGGATGTCCCTTCCAAAAAACCCTCCCCAATCAGCACATGACGCAAAGAAAAAAAGAGGCGCAATGAGGTAGCTGACTGTGTGAGTAAGATAAGCGACCCTAGTGGCCGACACAAACACCGGGCCCATTTAGGAGTGGCACTGCAGTGTCACGCAGGATGTCCCTTCCAAAAAACCCTCCCCAATCAGCACATGACGCAAAGAAAAAAAAGAGGCGCAATGAGGTAGCTGACTGTGTGAGTAAGATAAGCGACACTAGTGGCCGACACAAACACCGGGCCCATTTAGGAGTGGCACTGCAGTGTCACGCAGGATGTCCCTTCCAAAAAACCCTCCCCAATCAGCACATGACGCAAAGAAAAAAAGAGGCGCAATGAGGTAGCTGACTGTGTGAGTAAGATTAGCGACCCTAGTGGCCGACACAAACACCGGGCCCATTTAGGAGTGGCACTGCAGTGTCACGCAGGATGTCCCTTCCAAAAAAACCTCCCCAATCAGCACATGACGCAAAGAAAAAAAGAGGCGCAATGAGGTAGCTGACTGTGTGAGTAAGATTAGCGACCCTAGTGGCCGACACAAACACCGGGCCCATTTAGGAGTGGCACTGCAGTGTCACGCAGGATGTCCCTTCCAAAAAACCCTCCCCAATCAGCACATGACGCAAAGAAAAAAAGAGGCGCAATGAGGTAGCTGACTGTGTGAGTAAGATTAGCGACCCTAGTGGCCGACACAAACACCGAGCCCATTTAGGAGTGGCACTGCAGTGTCACGCAGGATGTCCCTTCCAAAAAACCCTCCCCAATCAGCACATGACGCAAAGAAAAAAAGAGGCGCAATGAGGTAGCTGACTGTGTGAGTAAGATTAGCGACCCTAGTGGCCGACACAAACACCGGGCCCATTTAGGAGTGGCACTGCAGTGTCACGCAGGATGTCCCTTCCAAAAAACCCTCCCCAATCAGCACATGACGCAAAGAAAAAAAGAGGCGCAATGAGGTAGCTGACTGTGTGAGTAAGATTAGCGACCCTAGTGGCCGACACAAACACCGGGCCCATTTAGGAGTGGCACTGCAGTGTCACGCAGGATGTCCCTTCCAAAAAACCCTCCCCAATCAGCACATGACGCAAAGAAAAAAAGAGGCGCAATGAGGTAGCTGACTGTGTGAGTAAGATTAGCGACCCTAGTGGCCGACACAAACACCGGGCCCATTTAGGAGTGGCACTGCAGTGTCACGCAGGATGTCCCTTCCAAAAAACCCTCCCCAAACAGCACATGACGCAAAGAAAAATAAAAGAAAAAAGAGGTGCAAGATGGAATTGTCCTTGGGCCCTCCCACCCACCCTTATGTTGTATAAACAAAACAGGACATGCACACTTTAACCAACCCATCATTTCAGTGACAGGGTCTGCCACACGACTGTGACTGATATGACGGGTTGTTTTGGACCCCCCCCAAAAAAGAAGCAATTAATCTCTCCTTGCACAAACTGGCTCTACAGAGGCAAGATGTCCACCTCATCATCACCCTCCGATATATCACCGTGTACATCCCCCTCCTCACAGATTATCAATTCGTCCCCACTGGAATCCACCATCTCAGCTCCCTGTGTACTTTGTGGAGGCAATTGCTGCTGGTCAATGTCTCCGCGGAGGAATTGATTATAATTCATTTTAATGAACATCATCTTCTCCACATTTTCTGGATGTAACCTCGTACGCCGATTGCTGACAAGGTGAGCGGCGGCACTAAACACTCTTTCGGAGTACACACTTGTGGGAGGGCAACTTAGGTAGAATAAAGCCAGTTTGTGCAATGGCCTCCAAATTGCCTCTTTTTCCTGCCAGTATAAGTATGGACGGTGTGACGTGCCTACTTGGATGCGGTCACTCATATAATCCTCCACCATTCTTTCAATGGTGAGAGAATCATATGCAGTGACAGTAGACGACATGTCCGTAATCGTTGTCAGGTCCTTCAGTCCGGACCAGATGTCAGCATCAGCAGTCGCTCCAGACTGCCCTGCATCACCGCCAGCGGGTGGGCTCGGAATTCTGAGCCTTTTCCTCGCACCCCCAGTTGCGGGAGAATGTGAAGGAGGAGATGTTGACAGGTCGCGTTCCGCTTGACTTGACAATTTTCTCACCAGCAGGTCTTTCAACCCCAGCAGACTTGTGTCTGCCGGACAGAGAGATCCAAGGTAGGCTTTAAATCTAGGATCGAGCACGGTGGCCAAAATGTAGTGCTCTGATTTCAACAGATTGACCACCCGTGAATCCTTGTTAAGCGAATTAAGGGCTCCATCCACAAGTCCCACATGCCTAGCGGAATCGCTCCGTGTTAGCTCCTCCTTCAATGTCTCCAGCTTCTTCTGCAAAAGCCTGATGAGGGGAATGACCTGACTCAGGCTGGCAGTGTCTGAACTGACTTCACGTGTGGCAAGTTCAAAGGGCATCAGAACCTTGCACAACGTTGAAATCATTCTCCACTGCGCTTGAGACAGGTGCATTCCACCTCCTATATCGTGCTCAATTGTATAGGCTTGAATGGCCTTTTGCTGCTCCTCCAACCTCTGAAGCATATAGAGGGTTGAATTCCACCTCGTTACCACTTCTTGCTTCAGATGATGGCAGGGCAGGTTCAGTAGTTTTTGGTGGTGCTCCAGTCTTCTGTACGTGGTGCCTGTACGCCGAAAGTGTCCCGCAATTTTTCTGGCCACCGACAGCATCTCTTGCACGCCCCTGTCGTTTTTTAAATAATTCTGCACCACCAAATTCAAGGTATGTGCAAAACATGGGACGTGCTGGAATTTGCCCATATTTAATGCACACACAATATTGCTGGCGTTGTCCGATGCCACAAATCCACAGGAGAGTCCAATTGGGGTAAGCCATTCCGCGATGATCTTCCTCAGTTGCCGTAAGAGGTTTTCAGCTGTGTGCGTATTCTGGAAACCGGTGATACAAAGCGTAGCCTGCCTAGGAAAGAGTTGGCGTTTGCGAGATGCTGCTACTGGTGCCGCCGCTGCTGTTCTTGCGGCGGGAGTCCATACATCTACCCAGTGGGCTGTCACAGTCATATAGTCCTGACCCTGCCCTGCTCCACTTGTCCACATGTCCGTGGTTAAGTGGACATTGGGTACAACTGCATTTTTTAGGACACTGGTGAGTCTTTTTCTGACGTCCGTGTACATTCTCGGTATCGCCTGCCTAGAGAAGTGGAACCTAGATGGTATTTGGTAACGGGTGCACACTGCCTCAATAAATTGTCTAGTTCCCTGTGAACTAACGGCGGATACCGGACGCACGTCTAACACCAACATAGTTGTCAAGGCCTCAGTTATCCGCTTTGCAGCAGGATGACTGCTGTGATATTTCATCTTCCTCGCAAAGGACTGTTGAACAGTCAATTGCTTACTGGAAGTAGTACAAGTGGGCTTACGACTTCCCCTCTGGGATGACCATCGACTCCCAGCAGCAACAACAGCAGCGCCAGCAGCAGTAGGCGTTACACGCAAGGATGCATCGGAGGAATCCCAGGCAGGAGAGGACTCGTCAGAATTGCCAGTGACATTGCCTGCAGGACTATTGGCATTCCTGGGGAAGGAGGAAATTGACACTGAGGGAGTTGGTGGGGTGGTTTGCGTGAGCTTGGTTACAAGAGGAAGGGATTTACTGGTCAGTGGACTGCTTCCGCTGTCACCCAAAGTTTTTGAACTTGTCACTGACTTATTATGAATGCGCTGCAGGTGACGTATAAGGGAGGATGTTCCGAGGTGGTTAACGTCCTTACCCCTACTTATTACAGCTTGACAAAGGGAACACACGGCTTGACACCTGTTGTCCGCATTTCTGTTGAAATAGTTCCACACCGAAGAGCTGATTTTTTTGGTATTTTCACCAGGCATGTCAACGGCCATATTCCTCCCACGGACAACAGGTGTCTCCCCGGGTGCCTAACTTAAACAAACCACCTCACCATCAGAATCCTCCTGGTCAATTTCCTCCCCAGCGCCAGCAACACCCATATCCTCCTCATCCTGGTGTACTTCAACACTGACATCTTCAATCTGACTATCAGGAACTGGACTGCGGGTGCTCCTTCCAGCACTTGCAGGGGGCGTGCAAATGGTGGAAGGCGCATGCTCTTCACGTCCAGTGTTGGGAAGGTCAGGCATCGCAACCGACACAATTGGACTCTCCTTGTGGATTTGGGATTTCGAAGAACGCACAGTTCTTTGCGGTGCTACTGCTTTTGCCAGCTTGAGTCTTTTCATTTTTCTAGCGAGAGGCTGAGTGCCTCCATCCTCATGTGAAGCTGAACCACTAGCCATGAACATAGGCCAGGGCCTCAGCCGTTCCTTGCCACTCCGTGTGGTAAATGGCATATTGGCAAGTTTACGCTTCTCCTCCGACAATTTTATTTTAGGTTTTGGAGTCCTTTTTTTACTGATATTTGGTGTTTTGGATTTGACATGCTCTGTACTATGACATTGGGCATCGGCCTTGGCAGACGACGTTGCTGGCATTTCATCGTCTCGGCCATGACTAGTGGCAGCAGCTTCAGCACGA
Organism: Pseudophryne corroboree; assembly: GCF_028390025.1. Classification (NCBI taxonomy): domain Eukaryota; kingdom Metazoa; phylum Chordata; class Amphibia; order Anura; family Myobatrachidae; genus Pseudophryne; species Pseudophryne corroboree. The sequence continues at coordinate 596,134,962 of NC_086444.1, forward strand.
GGTGGAAGTGGATCTTGATCTTTCCCTAATTTTGGAACCTCAACATTTTTGTTCTCCATATTTTAATAGGCACAACTAAAAGGCACCTCAGGTAAACAATGGAGATGGATGGATACTAGTATACAATTATGGACGGACTGCCGAGTGCCGACACAGAGGTAGCTACAGCCGTGAACTACCGTACTGTGTCTGCTGCTAATATAGACTGGTTGATAAAGAGATGTCGTAGTATGTATGTATGGAGAAGAAAGAAAAAAAAACCACGGTTAGGTGGTATACAATTATGGACGGACTGCCGAGTGCCGACACAGAGGTAGCCACAGCCGTGAACTACCGTACTGTACTGTGTCTGCTGCTAATATAGACTGGTTGATAAAGAGATGTCGTAGTATGTATGTATGAAGAAAAAAGAAAAAAAAAACACGGGTAGGTGGTATACAATTATGGACGGACTGCCGAGTGCCGACACAGAGGTAGCCACAGCCGTGAACTACCGTACTGTACTGTGTCTGCTGCTAATATAGACTGGTTGATAAAGAGATGTCGTAGTATGTATGAAGAAGAAAGAAAAAAAAACCACGGGTAGGTGGTATACAATTATGGACGGACTGCCGAGTGCCGACACAGAGGTAGCCACAGCCGTGAACTACCGTACTGTACTGTGTCTGCTGCTAATATAGACTGGTTGATAAAGAGATGTCGTAGTATGTATGTATGAAGAAGAAAGAAAAAAAAACCACGGTTAGGTGGTATACAATTATGGACGGACTGCCGAGTGCCGACACAGAGGTAGCCACAGCCGTGAACTACCGTACTGTACTGTGTCTGCTGCTAATATAGACTGGTTGATAAAGAGATGTCGTAGTATGTATGTATAAAGAAGAAAGAAAAAAAAACCACGGTTAGGTGGTATACAATTATGGACGGACTGCCGAGTGCCGACACAGAGGTAGCCACAGCCGTGAACTACCGTACTGTACGGTGTCTGCTGCTAATATAGACTGGTTGATAAAGAGATGTCGTAGTATGTATGTATGAAGAAGAAAGAAAAAAAAACCACGGTTAGGTGGTATACAATTATGGACGGACTGCCGAGTGCCGACACAGAGGTAGCCACAGCCGTGAACTACCGTACTGTACTGTGTCTGCTGCTAATATAGACTGGTTGATAAAGAGATGTCGTAGTATATATGTATGAAGAAGAAAGAAAAAAAAACCACGGTTAGGTGGTATACAATTATGGACGGACTGCCGAGTGCCGACACAGAGGTAGCCACAGCCGTGAACTACCGTACTGTGTCTGCTGCGACTGGATGATAAATAATGATATAAAAATATATATATATCACTACTGCAGCCGGACAGGTATATATATTATATAATGACGGACCTGCTGGACACTGTCTGTCAGCAGAATGAGTTTTTTATAGAATAAAAAAAAAAACACCACACAAGTGAAGTCACACGACGAGTGTTTAACTTTTTCAGGCAATCACAATATAGTATACTACTAACTATACTGGTGGTCAGTGTGGTCAGGTCACTGGTCAGTCACACTGGCAGTGGCACTCCTGCAGCAAAAGTGTGCACTGTTTAATTTTAATATAATATGTACTCCTGGCTCCTGCTATAACCTATAACTGGCACTGCAGTGCTCCCCAGTCTCCCCCACAATTATAAGCTGTGTGAGCTGAGCACAGTCAGATATATAATATATACATAGATGATGCAGCACACTGGGCTGAGCAGTGCACACAGATATGGTATGTGACTGTCTTGTACTCCTGGCTCCTGCATTAACCTATAACTGGCACTGCAGTGCTCCCCAGTCTCCCCCACAATTATAAGCTGTGTGAGCTGAGCACAGTCAGATATATAATATATACATAGATGATGCAGGCATGCAGCACACTGGGCTGAGCAGTGCACACAGATATGGTATGTGACTGAGTCACTGTGTGTACCGTTTTTTTCAGGCAGAGAACGGATATATTAACTAAAACAACTGCACTGCTGGTGGTCACTGTGGTCAGTCACTAAACTCTGCACTCTCTTCTACAGTATCAGCCTCAGGTCAATCTCTCTCTCTCTCTCCTAATCTAAATGGAGAGGACGCCAGCCACGTCCTCTCCCTATCAATCTCAATGCACGTGTGAAAATGGCGGCGACGCGCGGCTCCTTATATAGAATCCGAGTCTCGCGAGAATCCGACAGCGTCATGATGACGTTCGGGCGCGCTCGGGTTAACCGAGCAAGGCGGGAAGATCCGAGTCGCTCGGACCCGTGAAAAAAAACATGAAGTTCGTGCGGGTTCGGATTCAGAGAAACCGAACCCGCTCATCTCTAGTGTAAAAGGGATATAATTCACTAAATGTTGGGAGGCAAAGCGCCATACTGCTAACCAGAACCGTCTTAAAAGTGGACAGGCCCAGAAACAATGATAAAGATCAGCCGATTGATGGCCACATTTGGGACAGGAAGGATCGTCTAATAGGCCTATTAAGAAACCTCTGTGGGGAGAAAATAAGAATTTACTTACCGATAATTCTATTTCTCGTAGTCCGTAGTGGATGCTGGGAACTCCGTAAGGACCATGGGGAATAGCGGCTCTGCAGGAGACTGGGCACAAAAGTAAAGCTTTAGGACTACCTGGTGTGCACTGGCTCCTCCCCCTATGACCCTCCTCCAAGCCTCAGTTAGGATACTGTGCCCGGACGAGCGTACACAATAAGGAAGGATTTATGAATCCCGGGTAAGACTCATACCAGCCACACCAATCACACCGTACAACCTGTGATCTGAACCCAGTTAACAGCATGATAACAGAGGAGCCTCTGGATAGATGGCTCACAGCAACAATAACCCAATTTAGTTAACAATAACTATGTACAAGTATTGCAGACAATCCGCACTTGGGATGGGCGCCCAGCATCCACTACGGACTACGAGAAATAGAATTATCGGTAAGTAAATTCTTATTTTCTCTGACGTCCTAGTGGATGCTGGGAACTCCGTAAGGACCATGGGGATTATACCAAAGCTCCCAAAACGGGCGGGAGAGTGCGGATGACTCTGCAGCACCGAATGAGAGAACTCCAGGTCCTCCTCAGCCAGGGTATCAAATTTGTAGAATTTTTCAAACGTGTTTGCCCCTGACCAAGTAGCTGCTCGGCAAAGATTGTAAAGCCGAGACCCCTCGGGCAGCCGCCCAAGATGAGCCCACCTTCCTTGTGGAATGGGCTTTTACAGATTTTGGCTGTGGCAGGCCTGCCACAGAATGTGCAAGCTGAATTGTATTACAAATCCAACGAGCAATAGTCTGCTTAAAAGCAGGAGCACCAAACTTGTTGGGTGCATACAGGATAAACAGCGAGTCAGATTTTCTGACTCCAGCCGTCCTGGAAACATATATTTTCAGGGCCCTGACTATGTCCAACAACTTGGAGTCCTCCAAGTCACTAGTAGCCGCAGGTACCACAATAGGTTGGTTCAGATGAAACGCTGAAACCACCTTAGGAAGAAAATGAGGACGAGTCCTCAATTCCGCCCTGCCTGAATGGAAGATCAGATAAGGACTTTTACAGGATAAAGCCGCCAATTCTGACACGCGCCTGGCCGAGGCCAGGGCCAACAGCATGACCACTTTCCATGTGAGATATTTTAACTCCACAGATTCAAGTGGTTCAAACCATTGTGACTTTAGGAACCCCAAAACTACATTGAGATCCCAAGGTGCCACTGGAGGCACAAAAAGGAGGCTGTATATGCAGTACCCCTTTTACAAACGTCTGAACTTCAGGAACTGACGCTAGTTCTTTCTGGAAGAAAATTGACAGGGCCGAAATTTGAACCTTAATGGACCCCAATTTTAGGCCCATAGACACTCCTGTTTGCAGGAAATGCAGGAATCGACCCAGTTGAAATTCCTCCATCGGGGCCTTACTGGCCTCGCACCACGCAACATATTTTCGCCAAATGCGGTGATAATGCTTTGCGGTTACATCCTTCCTGGCTTTGATCAGGGTAGGGATGACTTCATCCGGAATGCCTTTTTCCTTCAGGATCCGGCGTTCAACCGCCCTGCCGTCAAACGCAGCCGCGGTAAGTCTTGGAATAGACAGGGTCCTTGATAGAGCAGGTCCCTTCTTAGAGGTAGAGGCCACGGGTCCTCCGTGAGCATCTCTTGAAGTTCCGGGTACCAAGTCCTTCTTGGCCAATCCGGAGCCACGAGTATAGTTCTTACTCCCCTCCGTCTTCTAATTCTCAGTACTTTTGGTAAGAGAGGAAGAGGAGGGAACACATACACTGACTGGTACACCCACGGTGTTACCAGAGCTTCCACAGCTATTGCCTGAGGGTCCCTTGACCTGGCGCAATACCTGTCCAATTTTTTGTTTAGGCGGGACGCCATCATGTCCACCTTTGGTTTTTCCCAACGGTTTACAATCATGTGGAAGACTTCTGCTGAGGAAGTCTGTTTCCCAGTTGTCCACTCCCGGAATGAACACTGCTGACAATGCTATCACATGATTTTTCGCCCAGCGAAAAATCCTTGCAGCTTCTGCCATTGCCCTCCTGCTTCTTGTGCCGCCCTGTCTGTCTACGTGGGCGACTGCCGTGATGTTGTCCGACTGGATCAGCACCGGCTGACCTTGAAGCAGAGGTCTTGCTTGGCTTAGGGCATTGTAAATGGCCCTTAGCTCCAAGATGTTTATGTGAAGTGATGTCTCCAGGCTTGACCACAAGCCCTGGAAATTTCTTCCCTGTGTGACTGCTCCCCCGCCTCGCAGGCTGGCATCTGTGGTCACCAGGACCCAGTCCTGAATGCCGAATCTGCGCCCTCTAGAAGATGAGCACTCTGCAACCACCACAGGAGAGACACCCTTGTCTTTGGTGACATGGTTATCCGCTGATGCATCTGAAGATGCGATCCGAACCATTTTTCCAGCAGGTCCCACTGGAAAGTTCTTGCGTGGAATCTGCCGAATGGAATTGCTTCGTAGGAAGCCACCATTTTTCCCAGGACCCTTGTGCACTGATGCACTGACACTTGGCCTGGTTTTAGGAGGTTTCTGACTAGTTCGGATAACTCCCTGGCTTTCTCCTCCTGGAGAAACACATTTTTCTGGACTGTGTCCAGGATCATCCTTAGGAATAGAAGACGTGTCGTCGGGATCAGCTGCGATTTTGGAATATTAAGAATCCAACCGTGCTGCCGCAACACTACTTGAGATAGTGCTACCCCGACTACCAACTGTTCCCTGGATTTTGCATTATCCGGAGATCGTCCAAGTAAGGGATAATTAAAACTCCCTTCCTTTGAAGGAGTATCATCATTTCGGCCATTACTTTGGTAAAGACCCGGGGTGCCGTGGATAAACCAAACGGCAGCGTCTGAAACTGATAGTGACAGTTCTGCACCACAAACCTGAGGTACCCTTGGTGAGAAGGGTAAATTGGGACATGGAGATAAGCATCCTTGATGTCCAGAGACACCATATAATCCCCTTCTTCCAGGTTTGCAATCACCGCTCTGAGTGACTCTATCTTGAATTTGAACCTTTTTATGTAAGTGTTCAAGGATTTCAGATTTAAATTAGGTCTCACCGAGCCGTCTGGCTTCGGTACCACAAACAGCGTGGAATAATACCCCTTTCCCTGTTGTAGGAGGGGTACCTTGATTATCACCTGCTGGGAATACAGCTTGTGAATGGCTTCCCATACCGCCTCCCTGTCGGAGGGAGACGTCGGTAAAGCAGACTTTAGGAAACGGCGAAGGGGAGACGTCTCGAATTCCAATTTGTACCCCTGAGATACCACCTGAAGGATCCAGGGGTCCACCTGTGAGTGAGCCCACTGCACGCTGAAATTTTTGAGACGGGCCCCCACCGTGCCTGAGTCCGCTTGCAAAGCCCCAGCGTCATGCTGAGGACTTTGCAGAAAACGGGAGAGGGCTTCTGTTCCTGGGAACTGGCTGTTTGCTGCAGCCTTTTTCCTCTCCCTCTGCCACGGGGCAGAAATGAGGAGCCTTTTGCCCGCTTGCCCTTATGGGGCCCAAAGGACTTCTTATGTTGAGAGGCTACCTGGGGTAAAAATGTGGATTTCCCAGCCGTTGCCGTGGCCACCATGTCTGTTAGACCGACCCCAAATAACTCCTCCCTTTTATAAGGCGATACCTCCATATGCCTTTTGGAATCAGCATCACCTGACCACTGTCTTGTCCATAACCCTCTTCTGGCAGAAATGGACAGCGCACTTAATCTTGATGCCAGTCGGCAAATATCCCTCTGTGCATCACGCATATATAGAAATGCATCTTTTAAATGCTCTATAGTCAGTAATATATTGTCCCTATCTAGGGTATCAATATTGTTAGTCAGGGAATCCGACCAAGCCACCCCAGCACTGCACATCCAGGCTGAGGCGATTGCTGGTCGCAGTATCACACCCGTGTGAGTGTATATACATTTTACTGCTTTCTATCAGCAGGTTCCTTAAGGGCGGCCGTATCCGGGGACGGTAGTGCCACCTGTTTAGACAAGCGTGTGAGCGCTTTATTCACCCTAGGGGGTGTTTCCCAACGTGCCCTATCCTCTGGCGGGAAGGGGTATGATGCTAATAACTTTTTAGGAATTAACAGTTTTTATCGGGGGAAACCCACGCATCATCACACACTTCATTTAATTTCTCAGATGCAGGAAAAACTACAGGCAGTTTTTTCTCACCCAACATAATACCCTTTTTAGTGGTACTGGTATTATCAGAAATGTGTAAAAACATTTTCCATAGCCTCAATCATGTAACGTGTGGCCCTACTGGAAGTCACATTCGTCTCTTAATCGTCGACACTGGAGTTAGTATCCGTGTCGGCGTCTGTATCTGCCATCTGCGGTAACGGGCGTTTTAGAGCCCCTGATGGCTTTTGAGACACCTGGACAGGCACAGGCTGAGTCGCCGGCTGTCTCATGTCATCAATCTTTTGTAAAGAGCTGACACTGTCACATATTCCTTCCATAAGCTTATCCACTCAGGTGTCGACTCCCTAGGGGGTGACATATCTGTTAAAGGCAATTTCTCCGCCTCCACATCATTTTCCTCCTCATACATGTCGACACAACGTACCGACACACAGCACACACACAGGGAATGCTCTGATAGAGGACAGGACCCCACTAGCCCTTTGGGGAGACAGAGGGAGAGTATGCCAGCACACACCAGAGCGCTATATATATACAGGGATAACCTTATATAAGTGTTTTTCCCCTTATAGCTGCTGTATTGTTATACTGCGCCTAATTAGTGCCCCCCTCTCTTTTTTAACCCCTTTCTGTAGTGTAGTAACTGCAGGGGAGAGCCAGGGAGCTTCCCTTCAACTGAGCTGTGAGAGAAAATGGCGCCAGTGTGCTGAGGAGATAGGCTCCGCCCCCTTCTCGGCGGCCTTTTCTCCCGTTTTTCTGTGGAATCTGGCAGGGGTTAAAATTCATCCATATAGCCCTGGGGGCTATATGTGATGTATTTTCGCCAGCCAAGGTGTTTTTATTGCTGCTCAGGGCGCCCCCCCCTAGCGCCCTGCACCCTCAGTGACCGGAGTGTGAAGTGTGCTGAGGAGCAATGGCGCACAGCTGCAGTGCTGTGCGCTACCTTGGTGAAGACAGGATGTCTTCTGCCGCCGATTTTCCGGACCTCTTCTTGCTTCTGGCTCTGTAAGGGGGCCGGCGGCGCGGCTCTGGGACCGGACTCCGAGGCTGGGCCTGTGTTCGGTCCCTCTGGAGCTAATGGTGTCCAGTAGCCTAAGAAGCCCAATCCACTCTGCACGCAGGTGAGTTCGCTTCTTCTCCCCTTAGTCCCTCGATGCAGTGAGCCTGTTGCCAGCAGGTCTCACTGAAAATAAAAAACCTAAAACTAAACTTTCACTAAGAGCTCAGGAGAGCCCCTAGTGTGCACCCTTCTCGGTCGGGCACAAAAATCTAACTGAGGCTTGGAGGAGGGTCATAGGGGGAGGAGCCAGTGCACACCAGGTAGTCCTAAAGCTTTACTTTTGTGCCCAGTCTCCTGCGGAGCCGCTATTCCCCATGGTCCTTACGGAGTTCCCAGCATCCACTAGGACGTCAGAGAAATATAAGATCTGTGAAAGATATTAAGATACATTTCTGTGTATTTAGCAGCTGGGAACATGGCTATTGAAAAATGTAGCATGTGCAGTAACCCATCAACATCTAAGTTAGGAAAATGTTCCAACCATTGGGCTATACCAGTTTTATATGTAGAGTGGTCTAGTATGGTGTGGAGTTGTTTATAGTAAAGTGAAATAGCACCTTTGGCTTGTTCCGGTCGCAATAGTATTCGGTCCAGTTGATTGTCCCAATCAGTCGCAGGTAATAATCTGGAAATTTTACTAACATAATGTTGGGCTTGAAAGAAAGCAAAGTTCTGGGGGCCAATATTTGGGTATTTAGATAGGGCCTCCGCATATGTTAATGGTTTAAGGGATCCAGGGTTAATGAGCTGGCCTATATTACAAATTCCTAATGATTTCCAGTCATTGAAAGGATAGGCGGCCTCTCCATTTTGAAAGCCCAGATTATGTAAAAAAGGTAAATGGATAGATATGTGTTTATGTAATTTATATTTATGTCTCAAGGATAGCCAAACTTTCCTCGTAGTCATTAGGAGGGGATTATTCATTAAATCAGTGGAAATCTCAGCATCAGTTAGGTGTAGAAAAGCTATCAGGGACACATGAGGAATGAAATTTTGTTCGAGAAGTGAATCAGTGTAGGTTTGAGTACTAGACAACCAGTCTTTAATATAACGAACATGGGAAGCATAACTATATGTCAGAATGTCTGGAAAGTTAGATGACGTTCTGTTTATATGGGATGGAGATCGTCCATTTCTCGATGCTTTCTGTAAATTCCTTAACTCTAATAACAGGAACATTGAATTATCATATAATATAAATTCTGTGGAAGTTAATTTTTTTTAGATCTTTGCATTTATGTAGAAAATAACCATCTGGTTACTAGAAATTACTCTAAACCCACAGACTGTATTCTGTAATCAGTTTTGATAGTAATCATCTAAACTGGATTAAAAGTATCCCCAAAAGCCAGTTTAGACGACTCAGGAGGAATTGTACCAGTACAAAGTGGTATGATATACATGCCTATGACATGGAAAATCAATTTATAGACAAAGGTTATGACCCTCTATTGGTTACTACAATGCAAGATTTAGAACGTTCCTCAACTCTGGAAAATAAAAAAAAGTACTAGATCTTTTGATAACAACAGAGTTGCCTTTATAACGCGATACAACTCTGAGTACAAACAACTGGAACATATCATTAAAAAGCACTGGTATATTTTAAATAAAGACCCTCTACTATCTGGTACTCTCCATGATAAGCCGAAATTCATCTATCGCAAAGCAAATAACCTTAAGGATATTCTGGTTAAAAGTGCTTTGCCTGTAGAAAAGATGCAAACCAGAATTAGGTCTAAGGGATTCTATCGTTGTGGCTTCTGCATCATGTGCAGAAGCTGCAGTATTGATAGGAAAGTTACAGAATATAAGTCTAACCAAACCAATACACTCTACCCATTCAAAGATTTTATTATTTGTTGCAGTAAAAACGTAATCGATTTACTGGAATGTATTTGCGGCCTCCAATATATAGGGAGGACTGGCAGGATGCTAAAAGAGCTAATGTCAGAACATACCAGAAATATCAAAAAGGGCTATGAATTACATAGTGTGTCTGCCCATTTCAAAGATAAACACACCTGTAATCTTAAGGGTCTTAAGAGTTTTTTAGGCATTAAAATAGTTAAGGGTAATTGGAGGACACATAATACCGATAAATGTCTGGCCCAATTAGAAATGAAAACTATACATCAGCTTAAAACTTTGTCACCTAATGGGCTAAACCTCGATTTTGAGATGAAATGTTTATTTGTCTTTTTCCACTGTATTTTAATGATACTGTTTCACTAATCTCTTGTCCTTTTGGTTTTTCTTGTTTCCCCCTTTTTTCTGCAAGTTTTTTGATCATATATGGACATTGGACTGATTACTATACATTAGACAGAAGACGAATATTGGACATATTGGATAACTGTTTGCTCTATATTCTTATGGTTATGGATATTGAGATGCATTTATGTAAAGTACACTGCTCAAAAAAATAAAGAGAACACTTAAACAACACAATGTAACTCCAAGTCAATCACACTTCTGTGAAATCAAACTGTCCACTTAGGAAGCAACACTGATTGACAATCAATTTCACATGCTGTTGTGCAAATGGAATAGACAACAGGTGGAAATTATAGGCAATTAGCAAGACACCCCCAATAAAGGAGTTGTTCTGCAGGTGGTGACCACAGACCACTTCTCAGCTCCTATGCTTTCTGGCTGATGTTTTGGTCACTTTTGAAAGCTGGCGGTGCTTTCACTCTAGTAGTAGCATGAGACGGAGTCTACAACACACACAAGTGGCTCAGGTAGTGCAGCTCATCCAGGATGGCACATCAATGCGAGCTGTGGCAAGAAGGTTTGCTGTGTCTGTCAGCGTAGTATCCAGAGCATGAAGGCGCTACCAGGAGACAGGCCAGTACATCAGGAGACGTGGAGGAGGCCGTAGGAGGGCAACAACCCAGCAGCAGGACCGCTACCTCCGCCTTTGTGCAAGGAGGAACAGGAGGAGCACTGCCCGAGCCCTGCAAAATGACCTCCAGCAAGCCACAAATGTGCATGTGTCTACTCAAACGATCAGAAACAGACTCCATGAGGGTGGTATGAGGGCCCGACGTCCACAGGTGGGGGTTGTGCTTACAGCCCAACACCGTGCAGGACGTTTGGCATTTGCCAGAGAACACCAAGATTGGCAAATTCGCCACTGGCGCCCAGTGCTCTTCACAGATGAAAGCAGGTTCTCACTGAGCACATGTGACAGACGTGACAGAGTCTGGAGACGCCAAGGAGAATGATCTGATGCCTGCAACATCCTCCAGCATGACCGGTTTGGCAGTGGGTCAGTAATGGTGTTGGGTGGCATTTCTTTGGGGGGCCGCACAGCCCTCCATGTGCTCGCCAGAGGTAGCCTGACTGCCATTAGGTACCGAGATGAGATCCTCAGACCCCTTGTGAGACCATATGCTGGTGCGGTTGGCCCTGGGTTCCTCCTAATGCAAGACAATGCTAGACCTCATGTGGCTGGAGTGTGTCAGCAGTTCCTGCAAGACGAAGGCATTGATGCTATGGACAGGCCCGCCTGTTCCCCAGACCTGAATCCAATTGAGCACATCTGGGACATCATGTCTCGCTCCATCCACCACAGACTGTCCAGGAGTTGGCGGATGCTTTAGTCCAGGTTTGGGAGGAGATCCCTCAGGAGACCATCCGCCACCTCATCAGGAGCATGCCCAGGCATTGTAGGGAGGTCATACAGGCACGTGGAGGCCACACACACTACTGAGCCTCATTTTGACTTGTTTTAAGGACATTACATCAAAGTTGGATCAGCCTGTAGTGTGTTTTTCCACTTTCATTTTGAGTGTGACTCCAAATCCAGACCTCCATGGGTTAATAAATTTGATTTCCATTGATAATTTGTGTGTGATTTTGTTATCAGCACATTCAACTATGTAAAGAACAAAGTATTTAATAAGAATATTTCATTCATTCAGATCTAGGATGTGTTATTTTAGTGTTCCCTTTATTTTTTTGAGCAGTGCATATTAATATCATGATATGTACAATGTAATGTATTTATATTGTTTTCCGGAATTTGTAAATGATACCTTACAGTCGGGAATCTTTAACAACATGTATTTCCCCTAGTATTATTATCGTAGTTAACAAACGATTCTTCTGCCCACACATTCTATTCTACTAAGGCACCATCTTCCCTGCATTCTATTATACTTGGGTAGACCTAATGTGTTAGCACGTAAAGCTTAATGAGCTTCCCGACAGTGAGGTTTCAGAAGGTCAAGAATGAATGTAATGCACAGATTTTGTATTTGCTGCACAGCGCGCTTGAGTCCTTAGAAACAATATGATTGGCGCATTGGCAGTCACGTGACCGGCATTTGCCGAGACTGTTCTTTCAGGATTCGGTGCACTGTTATATGATTAGGTTCTGTTTTTGAAAAGGATATACTAGATATCACAACATCTTGTTATGATTTATGTATTGTTTTAGAGTTATTGGTGAAATAAAATGATTCCTCACATTCGGGAATCTACAATGCTACGCATTCCTCCCAGTATAATATTCCACCCGTTTATCTTTTCATTTAGTTATTAGATATTTTTATTTGGTCTACTACCTTTAGCACAGCTAGTGCTTCACGCTATAAATATTTGGAGCTTCCTGAAAGTGAGGTTTCAGTGATTTTAGAATTAACTACATTGTATATACTTTGTATTTGCCGCACAGCTAATTCAAGCCATGCACTATTATGCTATTGGTCTATCTGCAGTCACGTGATCGGCAGTGTCGAGATAGTATATTAGGACACTTTGTATCCATATGATCAGGCTCCCTCGGGAGCATTTTAATAGTAACCAAAATGCTGTGCTGCGGTTTATGTATTTTTTACTTGATTGAAGTGAACATTTTGTTCGTTCGTTTTTTTTAAAGATTAGATTGTAAAATGCATTATTAGCAGTCTGTAATTAAGCATCACCTGCTATCGGATTGGGAGCTCATTGTGATTGGTCATATGGGACCATATGATTGAAGTTTACCCAGGATAAATTCAGGAACATGAAGATCTACACAGCACTTCTTGACAAAGAGGAGAGAATCCTTGAAACGCGTTGAAGTATCCATGCTGTGATGAACACCCATCGACTGCGGGACGTTTTTGTTGCAGAATTCATGTCTGTTATGTCTCATGAATAAACCTGTGTGTGTTTTTAACTACATCGGTCTGCCAGCCTCCTGTCTGCAGTGTGTGTGGGACGGAAAAAGAAACCTTTCAGTGCACTTGAGACTGAATTTTAATGTAAGTGCGATTCCTATTGTCTGCTGTCTTTGAAAAAATCATGTTATTCTGCTATCAATATAAAAGATACCTTTACGTGAATGCGAGACTGAATTTTAATGTGAGTGTCTCTCTACTTACGTGGAATAATTTTGAGGATATCTTTGGATCAAGTTCGCAAAGTATCACAGACAGATGCTTTAGTAACGTTTTGAGTAATGTTTTACCATTGTTTTAATTTGTTAAAACATTAACAGCGCTAGTTTGTATCTCTTTCTATTCATGCTTGTATTTTGGGAATTCCTGAGGGTGACCTCCACTGATTGATAACTAGCAGCTTAAACTGCAGCGCAGGGCTACACACATTTTATTTGTTGCATTATAATGTATTGTCTGCCTACTCAGATACTGTAAATCTCAAACATGCGGCTGCTTATGCTCTTCACCTAAGACAGCCCCTTTTCATTTGGAGATGAATATGCTCAGTTGACCCCAAGAACTTTATATGGAAATTTAGTCAGTTATCAAGGTTGGAGTCAAGGGGGGTAATTCCAAGTTGATCGCAGCAGGAAATTTTTTAGCAGTTGTGCAAAACCATGTGCACTACAGGGGGGGCAGATATAACATTTGCAGAGAGAGTTAGATTTGGTTGGGTTATTTTGTTTCTGTGCAGGGTAAATACTGGCTGCTTTATTTTTACACTGCAATTTAGATTGCAGATTGAACTCACCACACCCAAATCTAACTCTCTCTGCACATGTTATATCTGCCTCCCCTGCAGTGCACATGGGCCCTCATTCCGAGTTGTTCGCTCGGTAATTTTCTTCGCATCGCAGCGATTTTCCGCTAATTGCGCATGCGCAATGTTCGCACTGCGACTGCGCCAAGTAAATTTGCTAAGAAGTTTGGTATTTTACTCACGGCATTACGAGGTTTTTTCTTCGTTCTGGTGATCGTAATGTGATTGACAGGAAGTGGGTGTTTCTGGGCGGAAACTTGACGTTTTATGGGAGTGTGTGAAAAAACGATGCCGTTTCTGGGAAAAACGCGGGAGTGGCTGGAGAAACGGGGGAGTGCCTGGGCGAACGCTGGGTGTGTTTGTGACATCAAACCAGGAACGAAACTGACTGAACTGATCGCAGTGGCAGAGTAAGTGTCGAGCTACTCAGAAACTGCTTAGAAATTTCTAATCGCAATTTTGAGAATCTTTCGTTCGCAATTTTGCTAAGCTAAGATTCACTCCCAGTAGGCGGCGGCTTAGCGTGTGCAATGCTGCTAAAAGCAGCTTGCGAGCGAACAACTCGGAATGAGGGCCATGGTTTTGCCCAACTGCTAACAAAGATCCTGCTGCGATCAACTCAGAATTACCCCCAATAAAAAGTTACGAAGACAAGGTCCAATACTACAGGGTCAGGAACAGATCAAAACTTGCAGTACATGACTCAGACTTCTACTAATCCAGAATTAGGTATCAAAACAGGAGAAACTATTAGAAACAATTTGTATGAAACTTCAAAAAAATAAGAATTTACTTACCGATAATTCTATTTCTCGGAGTCCGTAGTGGATGCTGGGGTTCCTGAAAGGACCATGGGGAATAGCGGCTCCGCAGGAGACAGGGCACAAAAAGTAAAGCTTTAGGATCAGGTGGTGTGCACTGGCTCCTCCCCCTATGACCCTCCTCCAAGCCTCAGTTAGGATACTGTGCCCGGACGAGCGTACACAATAAGGAAGGATTTTGAATCCCGGGTAAGACTCATACCAGCCACACCAATCACACTGTACAACCTGTGATCTGAACCCAGTTAACAGTATGATAACAGCGGAGCCTCTGAAAGATGGCTCACAACAATAATAACCCGATTTTTTGTAACTATGTACAAGTAATGCAGATAATCCGCACTTGGGATGGGCGCCCAGCATCCACTACGGACTCCGAGAAATAGAATTATCGGTAAGTAAATTCTTATTTTCTCTATCGTCCTAGTGGATGCTGGGGTTCCTGAAAGGACCATGGGGATTATACCAAAGCTCCCAAACGGGCGGGAGAGTGCGGATGACTCTGCAGCACCGAATGAGAGAACTCCAGGTCCTCCTCAGCCAGGGTATCAAATTTGTAGAATTTTGCAAACGTGTTTGCCCCTGACCAAGTAGCAGCTCGGCAAAGTTGTAATGCCGAGACCCCTCGGGCAGCCGCCCAAGATGAGCCCACCTTCCTTGTGGAATGGGCATTTACATATTTTGGCTGTGGCAGGCCTGCCACAGAATGTGCAAGCTGAATTGTATTACACATCCAACTAGCAATAGTCTGCTTAGAAGCAAGAGCACCCAGTTTGTTGGGTGCATACAGGATAACAGCAAGTCAGTTTTCCTGACTCCAGCCGTCCTGGAACCTATACTTTCAGGGCCCTGACAACATCCAGCAACTTGGAGTCCTCCAAGTCCCTAGTAGGCGCAAGGCACCACAATAAGCTGGTTCAGGTGAAACACTGACACCAACTTAGGGAGAGAACTGGGGACGAGTCCGCAGCTCTGCCCTGTCCGAATGGACAAACAGATATGGGCTTTTTTGAGAAAAAAACCACCAATTTGACACTCGCCTGGCCCAGGCCAGGGCCAAGAGCATGGTCACTTTTCATGCGAGATGCTTCAAATCCACAGATTTGACTGGTTTTAAACCAATGTGATTTGAGGAATCCCAGAACTACGTTGAGATCCCACAGTGCCACTGGAGGCACAAAAGGGGGTTGTATATGCAATACTCCCTTGACAAACTTCTGGACTTCAGGAACTGAAGCCAATTCTTTCTGGAAGAAAATCGACAGGGCCGAAATTTGGACCTTAATGGGCCCCAATTTGAGGCCCATAGACACTCCTGTTTGCAGGAAATGCAGGAATCGACCGAGTTGAAATTTCTTCGTGGGGCCTTCCTGGCCTCACACCACGCAACATATTTTCGCCACATGTGGTGATAATGTTGTGCGGTCACCTCCTTCCTGGCTTTGACCAGGGTAGGAATGACCTCTTCCGGAATGCCTTTTTCCCTTAGGATCCGGCGTTCCACCGCCATGCCGTCAAACGCAGCTGCGGTAAGTCTTGGAACAGACATGGTACTTGCTGAAGCAAGTCCCTTCTTAGCGGCAGAGGCCATAAGTCCTCTGTGAGCATCTCTTGAAGTTCCGGGTACCAAGTCCTTCTTGGCCAATCCGGAGCCATGAGTATAGTTCTTACTCCTCTACGTCTTATAATTCTCAGTACCTTAGGTATGAGAAGCAGAGTAGGGAACACATACACCGACTGGTACACCCACGGTGTTACCAGAACGTCCACAGCTATTGCCTGAGGGTCTCTTGACCTGGCGCAATACCTGTCCCGTTTTTTGTTCAGACGGGACGCCATCATGTCCACCTTGGTATTTCCCAACGGTTCACAATCATGTGGAAAAACTTCCCGATGAATTTTCCACTCTCCCGGGTGGAGGTCGTGCCTGCTGAGGAAGTCTGCTTCCCAGTTTCCACTCCCGGAATGAAACACTGCTGACAGTGCTATCACATGATTTTCCGCCCAGCGAAAAGTCCTTGCAGTTTTTGCCATTGCCCTCCTGTTTCTTGTGCCACCCTGTCTGTTTACGTGGGCGACTGCCGTGATGTTTTTCCCACTGGATCAATACCGGCTGACCTTGAAGCAGAGGTCTTGCTAAGCTTAGAGCATTATAAATTTACCCTTAGCTCCAGTATATTTATGTGGAGAAAAGTCTCCAGACTTGATCACACTCCCTGGAAATTTTTTTCCTTGTGTGACTGCTCCCCAGCCTCTCGGGCTGGCCTCCGTGGTCACCAGCATCCAATCCTGAATGCCGAATCTGCGGCCCTCTAGAAGATGAGCACTCTGTAACCACCACAGGAGAGACACCCTTGTCCTTGGATATAGGGTTATCCGCTGATGCATCTGAAGATGCGATCCGGACCATTTGTCCAGCAGATCCCACTGAAAAGTTCTTGCGTGAAATCTGCCGAATGGAATTGCTTCGTAGGAAGCCACCATTTTTACCAGGACCCTTGTGCAATGATGCACTGACACTTTTCCTGGTTTTAGGAGGTTCTTGACTAGCTCGGATAACTCCCTGGCTTTCTCTTCCGGGAGAAACACCTTTTTCTGGACTGTGTCCAGAATCATCCCTAGGCACAGCAGACGTGTCGTCAGGATCAGCTGCGATTTTGGAATATTTAGAATCCACCCGTGCTGTTGTAGCAGTATCCGAGATAGTGCTACTCCGACCTCCAACTGTTCCCTGGACTTTGCCCTTATCAGGAGATCGTCCAAGTAAGGGGTAATTTAAGACGCCTTTTCTTCGAAGAAGAATCATCATTTCGGCCATTACCTTGGTAAAGACCCGGGGTGCCGTGGACAATCCAAATGGCAGCGTCTGAAACTGATAGTGACAGTTCTATACCACGAACCTGAGGTACCCTTAGTGAGAAGGGCAAATTTGGGACATGGAGGTAAGCATCCCTGATGTCCCGGGACACTATATAGTCCCCTTCTTCCTGGTTCGTTATCACTGCTCTGAGTGACTCCCTCTTGCTTTGAACCTTTGTAAGTGTTCAAATTTTTTTAGATTTAGAATAGGTCTCACCTAGCCTTCTGGCTTCAGTACCACAATATAGTGTGGAATAATACCCCTTTCCTTGTTGTAGGAGGGGTAATTTGATTATCACCTGCTGGGAATACAGCTTGTGAATTTTTTTCCATACTGCCTCCTTGTCGGAGGGAGACCTTGGTAAAGCAGACTTCAGGAGCCTGCGAGGGGGAAACGTTTCGACATTCCAATCTGTACCCCTGGGATACTACTTGTAGGATCCAAGGGTCCTGTACGGTCCCAGCGTCATGCTGAGAGCTTGGCAGAAGCGGTGGAAGGCTTCTGTTCCTGGGAATGGGCTGCCTGCTGCAGTCTTCTTCCCTTTCCTCTATCCCTGGGCAAATATGACTCTTATAGGGACGAAAGGACTGAGGCTGAAAAGACGGTGTCTTTTTCTGCAGAGATGTGACTTAGGGTAAAAACGGTGGATTTTCCAGCAGTTGCCGTGGCCACCAGGTCCGATGGACCGACCCCAAATAACTCCTCTTCCTTTATACGGCAATACACCTTTGTGCCGTTTGGAATCTGCATCACCTGACCACTGTCGTGTCCATAAACATCTTCTGGCAGATATGGACATCGCACTTACTCTTGATGCCAGAGTGCAAATATCCCTCTGTGCATCTCGCATATATAGAAATGCATCCTTTAAATGCTCTATAGTCAATAAAATACTGTCCCTGTCAAGGGTATCAATATTTTTAGTCAGGGAATCTGACCAAGCCACCCCAGCTCTGCACATCCAGGCTGAGGCGATCGCTGGTCGCAGTATAACACCAGTATGTGTGTATATACTTTTATATGATATTTTCCAGCCTCCTGTCAGCTGGTTCCTTGAGGACGGCCCTATCTATAGACGGTACCGCCACTTGTTTTGATAAGCGTGTGAGCGCCTTATCCACCCTAAGGGGTGTTTCCCAACGCGCCCTAACTTCTGGCGGGGAAGGGTATACCGCCAATAATTTTCTATCGGGGGGAACCCACGCATCATCACACACTTCATTTAATTTATCTGATTCAGGAAAAACTACAGGTAGTTTTTTCACATCCCACATAATACCCTCTTTTGTGGTACTTGTAGTATCAGAAATATGTAACCCCTCCTTCATTGCCCTTAACGTGTGGCCCTAATAAGGAATACGTTTGTTTATTCACCGTCGACACTGGATTCAGTGTCCGTGTCTGTGTCTGTGTCGACCGACTAAGGTAAACGGGCGTTTTAAAACCCCTGACGGTGTTTTTGAGACGTCTGGACCGGTACTAATTGTTTGTCGGCCGTCTCATGTCGTCAACCGACCTTGCAGCGTGTTGACATTATCACGTAATTCCCTAAATAAGCCATCCATTCCGGTGTCGACTCCCTAGAGAGTGACATCACCATTACAGGCAATTGCTCCGCCTCCTCACCAACATCGTCCTCATACATGTCGACACACACGTACCGACACACAGCACACACACAGGGAATGCTCTGATAGAGGACAGGACCCACTAGCCCTTTGGAGAGACAGAGGGAGAGTTTGCCAGCACACACCAAAACACGCTATAATTATATAGGGACAACCTTATATAAGTGTTTTCCCTTATAGCATCTGTTTATATATTTCTAACGCCAAATTAGTGCCCCCCCCTCTCTGTTTTAACCCTGTTTCTGTAGTGCAGTGCAGGGGAGAGCCTGGGAGCCTTCCCTCCAGCCTTTCTGTGAGGGAAAATGGCGCTGTGTGCTGAGGAGATAGGCCCCGCCCCTTTTTCGGCGGGCTCGTCTCCCGCTCTTCAACGGATTCTGGCAGGGGTTAAATATCTCCATATAGCCCCCGGAGGCTATATGTGAGGTATTTTTTGCCAAAAAATAGGTTTACATTGCCTCCCAGGGCGCCCCCCTCCCAGCGCCCTGCACCCTCAGTGACTGCCGTGTGAAGTGTGCTGAGAGCAATGGCGCACAGCTGCAGTGCTGTGCGCTACCTTAAGAAGACTGAGGAGTCTTCTGCCGCCGATTCTGGACCTTCTTCTCTTTTCAGCATCTGCAAGGGGGCCGGCGGCGAGGCTCCGGTGACCATCAAGGCTGTACCTGTGATCGTCCCTCTGGAGCTAATGTCCAGTAGCCAAAGAAGCCAATCCATCCTGCACGCAGGTGAGTTCACTTCTTCTCCCCTAAGTCCCTCGTTGCAGTGATCCTGTTGCCAGCAGGACTCACTGTAAAATAAAAAACCTAAGCTAAACTTTTCTAAGCAGCTCTTTAGGAGAGCCACCTAGATTGCACCCTTCTCGGCCGGGCACAAAAATCTAACTGAGGCTTGGAGGAGGGTCATAGGGGGAGGAGCCAGTGCACACCACCTGATCCTAAAGCTTTACTTTTTGTGCCCTGTCTCCTGCGGAGCCGCTATTCCCCATGGTCCTTTCAGGAACCCCAGCATCCACTAGGACGATAGAGAAAGTATTATAGCAGTTGTTTTTCAACCACTTTGCTGTAAACAGTTCTCAAGTGTGCCACAGGACACGCTCACTAGTGCGCAGCCATCTTCAGTTCAACTTCGGCCCCAGGAATCGCCCGGGATGTGACACAGGTCATGCATACCACATCGCCATCCCAACTGCACAGTGTTGCTCACTGCTCTATCTCTGCAGTGAGTGCAACTGAGGCTGCAGCCACTCACACAGCCAAGGGATATGTGGGAGGTCCTTTCTCTGCCACAGACAGGTGGAGCCAATGTGGACTGTTTGTTTTTCCCCTGTGGGTGCCAATATGGACGGTTTCATTTTTTTCCCCCTATGGGGCCCAATGTGCAGTTAATGAGAGAGGTCGCTGATACTGGCGCACCTCATACATAGAGGAGTTTCCTGTGTGCAGTAGCAGGCCCAGTCCATATCCCGGCGCCTATCTGCCCCTAAACTACCCCGTCACCGGCGAAAGTCCCATCCCGTAGCCGGCGTGACACTGCGGGCCCTGTGCGCCTGGCCACCCAGCTATGGCTGGTCATGAAAGACCATGCAGATAGGAGGTGAGAGGAGAGCGGCAGTCATATAAAGTTCAACCTGGTGAACAATGGAAAGACATTCATGCCTCCTGCCATAATTCTGCGCCCACAAACATAACCCCAGATCAATTAATCTGCGCGCTAATAGAAATGAGTTGTAATTGCTGCCCTGGTGCTCACAGGTATAACCCTGCACACTGTCATGACTGTGGTTTTTATGAACCCGGCGTGTATGAAGTTTGTGCGGGTAAGTGGAGGACTGTGTATATTTGGCTGGTCTGTGGGAATCAGTGAGATGAAGTAGTAAGGAGCAATCCCTGTCCGGGGGTCAAACCCGGGTCTCGGCTGAGGGAGCCGTATCCTGACCACTGGATCACCATGGACTTGGTTCTTGATAGCAGGATGGTGAATGTATTGGGGATAATGAACTGGATATACTGTCACAGGAGTAGGTGTTTGTGTACTCAAGGCAACTATGAAATAGGCTCTCTGGATTCACGCAGAACTGGGAGGAGAGCCGAAGACGCCGAACCGGACTGGTTACCACTGAGACGGAGAACGGCACTTTGAACCGGGCTGGGCACCGGTATAACTGTAAACGCAACTGTACGTAGAACAATGACTGTGATTTTAAGACAAGGCTGAAGATGAACTGAAGACTGTGGCTGTGTCTTAAGACGAGACTGAAGAATATTGCGGCTGTGGCTTTAAGACGAGACAGATGAATACTGCGGCTTTAAGACAAGACTGATGAATACTGCAGCTGTGTCTGTAAGATGAGACTGATGAATACTGCATCTGTGGCTTTAAGACGAGACTGAAGAATACTGTGGCTGTGTCTTTAAGACGAAACTGAAGCACTGGCGATCTCCCTTAATTAGCACTCAGCAAAATAGCGCTGATTGCTAATTAGGGGAGGTCGCCCAGTGTGTACAAGGCTTAAGGGATTGATCAGTTATGTAGAATTTGTTACATTTGGGGCTGGAGAGATGGTGGGGGAATGGTTCTAGTGATGAGCAGTAGGGATGGTGCTGGAGAGATGCTGGGGAAAGGAGCTGGTGTGGAGCAGGAGGGATGGCTCTGGTGAGAAGCAGGAAGGATGGTGCAGGAGAGGCAATGGGGAATGGCACTGGTGAGAAGCAGCAGGGATTGCGCTGGGGAGATGCTGGGGGAATGGCGCTGGTGAGAAGCAGGAGGGATGGTGCTTGAGAGATGCTGGGGGAATGGCGCTGGTGAGAAGCAGGAGGGATGGTGCTTGAGAGATGCTGGGGGAATGGCGGTGGTGAGAAGCAGGAGGGATGGTGTTGGAGAGACAAGGGGGAATGGCACTGGTGAGGAACAGGAGGGTTGGCGTTGGAGAGATGCTGGGGGAATGGCGCTGGTGAGGATCAGAAGGGGTGGTGCTGGAAAGACCCTGGTGAATGGTGCTGGTGAGGAGCAGGAGGAATGTTGGGGAAATGGAGTTGGTGAGGAGCAGTAGGGATGATGCTGGAGAGATGCTGGTGAATAGTGCTGGTCAGGAGCAGGAGGAATGTTGGGGAATTGGTGTTGGTGAGGAGCAGTAGGGATGATGCTGGGGAATGGTTCTGGTGAGGAGCAGGAGGGATGCTGGGGAAATGGCGTTGGTGAGGAGCAGTAGGGATGATGCTGAAGAGACCCTGGGGAATGATGCTGGTGAGAAGCAGGAGGGATGCTGAGGAAATAGCGTTGGTGAGGAGCAGGAGGGATGGTGCTGGAGAGACACTGAGGAATGGTTCTGGTGAGGAGCAGGAGGGATTACGTTAGTGAGATGATGATGATGTGTCTTGGTGATGGTGTAAACCTGCCTGTCCTGCAATACACTCTGTATAGTCCAATGAGCTACTCTATGAATTTTTTTTCTTTTGCGTGATGGGAGTGGGGGCCCAAACCACATTGTCGCACCTGGGCCCTCTACTCACTAGTTCCACCACTGACAGTAGCATACCTCCCAACATGACCCTCTCCAGGAGGGACCGAATTCTCTGCTCCTGTACTTCCCTCTTAAGGCCCATACACACTGGGAGATTTTGAGCTGAAAGCAGCTCACTTTTGTTTTTTTGAGCTGCTTTCAGCTCAAAACCGCCCAGTGTGTATGCCCCGGCGATGAGCGCCCCTGCTTCATCGCCGGTGGCCGCCGTTCTTCTGCTGGTATTACCAGCAGATGAACAGTGGGGTGAACAGCTTTCCATAGCGTCCTGCTATGGAAAGTCATTCACCCCCACTGACAGCGCTGGGCAGGGGGGAAAATAGCTTCGTGTGTATGCATCTTAAATTTATGATTTCCATCACCTGTGGTGGAACACCTATCTTATCCATTAACCTGTTCAAAATGGGTGCCACTGCCGGCAATCATACATTAAGAAAAAGTCCAGGATCAGAGCATGTTGTCCGTCCTGGAAAGGGTCATGTTGGAAGGTATGCAGGTTGAAATAATAGGGCTCCATGTCCAAAAGTAATTACTGGTGGCATATCACAGTGATACCTCCAAATATGCCACCGGTATTTAACCTTACCTGTCCTGTGAGAGCCAGCAGCATCCTCCTTGTTGGCGGTGCCCTCTGCCCAGCTCCTGACAGACTGCAGCTGCCAGCAATGGGTGGTTCACTAAAGGTCATGCACGACAGCAGCCTGCACATGTTCTTCCACCTGGCGTGGACTTACAAGGCTTTCGGCTATGTCCTCATGGTCAAGGATGGTACCGCTAATACCACCTGTAAATGGTGGAACTGAGACAAACAGCAGTAAGCTAAGTATGGTCAAAACTGCATTGGAAGGAATTGTACTGGAGAGTTACTTAATAATACTAAAAAGAAACATTTATTTCTATGGACACATCTTCAAGACCTGTAATAAAACTAATAACCAGTAATTTAGGAACATTTGGCAACTAGATATGTCACACTTATTTGTCCCAATAACCCCCCCAACACACACACACACACACACACACACACACACACACACACACACACACACACACACACACACACACACACACACCTCCCTCCCAACATGAACCTCTCCAGGAGGGACACAATGCTCTACTCCTGGACTTCCCTCTTAATTTATGAATGCCATCACCTGTGCTGAACAGGTGAATGGATAAGA
This sequence comes from Pseudophryne corroboree, assembly GCF_028390025.1. Lineage (NCBI taxonomy): Eukaryota > Metazoa > Chordata > Amphibia > Anura > Myobatrachidae > Pseudophryne > Pseudophryne corroboree. The sequence continues at coordinate 596,158,700 of NC_086444.1, forward strand.
AAATAAGAATTTACTCACCGGTAATTCTATTTCTCGTAGTCCGTAGTGGATGCTGGGAACTCCGTAAGGACCATGGGGAATAGCGGGCTCCGAAGTAGACTGGGCACTCTAAGAAAGAATTAGGACTACCTGGTGTGCACTGGCTCCTCCCTCTATGCCCCTCCTCCAGACCTCAGTTAGGGAAACTGTGCCCGGAAGAGCTGACACAATAAGGAAAGGATTTGGAATCCCGGGTAAGACTCATACCAGCCACACCAATCACACCGTACAACTCGTGATACTATACCCAGTGAACAGTATGAACAACAACTGAGCCTCTCGAATAGATGGCTCCAAACAATAACCCTTTAGTTAGGCAATAACTATATACAAGTATTGCAGACAATCCGCACTTGGGATGGGCGCCCAGCATCCACTACGGACTACGAGAAATAGAATTACCGGTGAGTAAATTCTTATTTTCTCTGACGTCCTAGTGGATGCTGGGAACTCCGTAAGGACCATGGGGATTATACCAAAGCTCCCAAACGGGCGGGAGAGTGCGGATGACTCTGCAGCACCGAATGAGCAAACTCAAGGTCCTCCTCAGCCAGGGTATCAAACTTGTAGAATTTTGCAAACGTGTTTGAACCCGACCAAGTAGCAGCTCGGCAAAGTTGTAAAGCCGAGACCCCTCGGGCAGCCGCCCAAGAAGAGCCCACCTTCCTCGTGGAATGGGCTTTTACAGATTTAGGATGCGGCAGTCCAGCCGCCGAATGTGCAAGTTGAATCGTGCTACAGATCCAGCGAGCAATAGTCTGCTTTGAAGCAGGAGCACCCAGCTTGTTGGGTGCATACAGGATAAATAGCGAGTCAGTTTTTCTGACTCTAGCCGTCCTGGAAACATATATTTTCAGGGCCCTGACTACGTCCAGCAACTTGGAATCCTCCAAGTCCCGAGTAGCTGCAGGCACCACAATAGGTTGGTTCATATGAAAAGCTGATACCACCTTAGGAAGGAATTGGGAACGAGTCCTCAATTCCGCCCTATCTATATGAAAAATCAGATAAGGGCTTTTACATGACAAAGCCGCTAATTCTGATACACGCCTGGCCGACGCCAAGGCCAACAGCATGACCACCTTCCACGTGAGGTACTTTATCTCCACGGTTTTAAGTGGCTCAAACCAATGCGACTTTAGGAAAACCAACACCACGTTGAGATCCCAAGGTGCCACTGGGGGAACAAAAGGGGGCTGAATATGCAGCACTCCCTTTACAAAAGTCTGAACTTCAGGCAGTGAAGCCAGTTCTTTTTGGAAGAAAATCGACAGAGCCAAAATCTGGACCTTAATGGAACCCAATTTTAGGCCCATAGTCACCCCTGACTGTAGGAAGTGCAGAAATCGACCTAGCTGAAATTCCTCCGTTGGGGCCTTCATGGCCTCACACCAAGCAACATATTTCCGCCATATGCGGTGATAATGTTTTGCGGTCACATCTTTCCTAGCTTTAATCAGTGTAGGAATGACTTCCTCCGGAATGCCCTTTTTTTTTAGGATCCGGTGTTCAACCGCCATGCCGTCAAACGCAGCCGCGGTAAGTCTTGGAACAGACAGGGCCCCTGCTGCAGCAGGTCCTGTCTGAGCGGCAGAGGCCATGGGTCCTCTGAGATCATTTCTTGAAGTTCTGGGTACCAAGCTCTTCTTGGCCAATCCGGAACCACGAGTATAGTTCTTACTCCTCTCCTTCTTATTATTCTCAGTACCTTGGGTATGAGAGGCAGAGGAGGGAACACATAAACCGACTGGTACACCCACGGTGTCACTAGAGCGTCCACAGCTATCGCCTGAGGGTCCCTTGACCTGGCGCAATATCTTTTTAGTTTTTTGTTGAGGCGGGACGCCATCATGTCCACCTGTGGCCTTTCCCAACGGTTTACAATCATTTTGAAGACTTCTGGATGAAGTCCCCACTCTCCCGGGTGGAGGTCGTGTCTGCTGAGGAAGTCTGCTTCCCAGTTGTCCACTCCCGGAATGAACACTGCTGACAGTGCTATCACGTGATTTTCCGCCCATCGGAGAATCCTTGTGGCTTCTGCCATCGCCAACCTGCTTCTTGTGCCGCCCTGTCGGTTTACATGGGCTACCGCCGTGATGTTGTCTGACTGGATCAGCACCGGCTGGTGTTGAAGCAGGGGTCTTGCCTGACTTAGGGCATTGTAAATGGCCCTTAGTTCCAGAATATTTATGTGTAGGGAAGTCTCCTGGCTTGACCATAGTCCTTGGAAGTTTCTTCCCTGTGTGACTGCCCCCCAGCCTCGAAGGCTGGCATCCGTGGTCACCAGGACCCAGTCCTGTATGCCAAATCTGCGGCCCTCTAGAAGATGAGCACTCTGCAGCCACCACAGCAGAGACACCCTGGTCCTTGGAGACAGGGTTATCAGCCGATGCATCTGAAGATGCGATCCGGACCACTTGTCCAACAGATCCCACTGAAAGATCCTTGCATGGAACCTGCCAAATGGAATTGCTTCGTAGGAAGCTACCATCTTTCCCAGGACTCGCGTGCAGTGATGCACCGACACCTGTTTTGGTTTCAGGAGGTCTCTGACTAGAGATGACAACTTCTTGGCTTTCTCCTCCGGGAGAAACACTTTTTTCTGGTCTGTGTCCAGAACCATCCCCAGGAACAGTAGACGCGTTGTAGGAACCAGCTACGACTTTGGAATATTCAGAATCCAGCCGTGCTGTTGTAGCACTTCCCGAGATAGTGCTACGCCGACCAACAACTGCTCCATGGACCTCGCCTTCATAAGGAGATCGTCCAAGTACGGGATAATTAAAACTCCCTTTTTCCGAAGGAGTATCATCATTTCGGCCATTACCTTGGTAAATACCCTCGGTGCCGTGGACAGACCAAACGGCAACGTCTGGAATTGGTAATGACAGTCCTGTACCACAAATCTGAGGTACTCCTGGTGAGGAGGGTAAATGGGGACATGCAGGTAAGCATCCTTGATGTCCAGTGATACCATGTAATCCCCTTCTTCCAGGCTTGCAATAACCGCCCTGAGCGATTCCATTTTGAACTTGAACCTTCTTATATAAGTGTTCAAGGATTTCAAATTTAAAATGGGTCTCACCGAACCATCCGGTTTCGGTACCACAAACATTGTGGAATAGTAACCCCATCCTTGTTGAAGGAGGGGTACCTTGATTATCACCTGCTGAGAATACAGCTTGTGAATCGCCTCCAGCACTGCCTCCCTGTCTGGGGGAGCTGTTGGCAAGGCTGATTTGAGGAAACGGCGAGGGGGAGACGTCTCGAATTCCAGCTTGTACCCCTGAGATACTACCTGCAGAATCCAGGGATCCACCCGTGAGCGAGCCCACTGGTCGCTGAAGTTCCGGAGACGGGCCCCTACCGCACCTGGCTCCGCCTGTGGAGCCCCAGCGTCATGCGGTGGACTTAGAGGAAGCGGGAGAGGACTTTTGTTCTTGGGAAGTGGCTGTATGGTGCAGCTTTTTCCCTCTACCTCTGCCTCTGGGCAGAAAGGACGCGCCTTTAACCCGCTTGCCTTTCTGGGGCCGAAAGGACTGTACATGATAATACGGTGCTTTCTTTGGCTGTGAGGGAACATGGGGTAAAAATGTCGACTTCCCAGCTGTTGCTGTGGAAACGAGGTCCGAGAGACCGTCCCCAAACAATTCCTCACCTTTGTAAGGCAAAACCTCCATGTGCCTTTTAGAATCTGCATCACCTGTCCACTGCCGAGTCCACAATCCTCTCCTGGCAGAAATGGACATTGCATTAATTCTAGATGCCAGCCGGCAAATATCCCTCTGTGCATCTCTCATGTATAAGACTGCGTCTTTAATATGCTCTATGGTTAGCAATATAGTGTCCCTGTCGAGGGTATCAATGTTATCAGACAGGGAATCTGACCACGCAGCAGCAGCATTGCACATCCATGCTGAAGCAATAGCCGGTCTCAGTTTAATACCTGAGTGTGTATATACAGACTTCAGGATAGCCTCCTGCTTTCTATCTGCAGGCTCCTTTAAGGCGGCCGTATCCTGAGACGGTAGTGCCACCTTCTTTGACAAGCGTGTGAGCGCTTTATCCACCCTAGGGGATGTCTCCCAACGTATCCTGTCCTCTGGCGGGAAAGGGTACGCCATTAGCAACTTTTTAGAAATCACTAATTTCTTATCGGGGGAAGCCCACGCTTCTTCACACACATCATTCAACTCATCAGATGGGGGGAAAAATAAGAATTTACTTACCGATAATCCTATTTCTCATAGTCCGTAGTGGATGCTGGGACTCCGTAAGGACCATGGGGAATAGCGGCTCCGCAGGAGACTGGGCACAAAAGTAAAAGCTTGAACTAGCTGGTGTGCACTGGCTCCTCCCCCTATGACCCTCCTCCAAGCCTCAGTTAGGATACTGTGCCCGGACGAGCGTACATAATAAGGAAGGATATTGAATCCCGGGTAAGACTCATACCAGCCACACCAATCACACCGTACAACCTGTGATCTGAACCCAGTTAACAGTATGATAAACGAAGGAGCCTCTGAAAAGATGGCTCACAACAATAATAACCCGAATTTTGTAACAATAACTATATACAAGTATTGCAGACAATCCGCACTTGGGATGGGCGCCCAGCATCCACTACGGACTATGAGAAATAGAATTATCGGTAAGTAAATTCTTATTTTCTCTAACGTCCTAAGTGGATGCTGGGACTCCGTAAGGACCATGGGGATTATACCAAAGCTCCCAAACGGGCGGGAGAGTGCGGATGACTCTGCAGCACCGAATGAGAGAACTCCAGGTCCTCCTCAGCCAGGGTATCAAATTTGTAGAATTTAGCAAACGTGTTTGCCCCTGACCAAGTAGCTGCTCGGCAAAGTTGTAAAGCCGAGACCCCTCGGGCAGCCGCCCAAGATGAGCCCACCTTCCTTGTGGAATGGGCTTTTACAGATTTTGGCTGTGGCAGGCCTGCCACAGAATGCGCAAGCTGAATTGTACTACAAATCCAACGAGCAATCGTCTGCTTAGAAGCAGGAGCACCCAGCTTGTTGGGTGCATACAGGATAAACAGCGAGTCAGATTTCCTGACTCCAGCCGTCCTGGAAATATATATTTTGAGGGCCCTGACTACGTCCAGTAACTTGGAGTCCTCCAAGTCCCTAGTAGCCGCAGGCACCACAATAGGCTGGTTCACGTGAAACGCTGAAACCACCTTTGGGAGAAATTGAGGACGAGTCCTCAATTCTGCCCTATCAGTGTGAAAAATCAGGTAAGGGCTTTTATAAGATAAAGCCGCCAATTCTGAGACACGCCTGGCTGAAGCCAGGGCTAACAGCATTACCACCTTCCATGTGAGATATTTTAATTCCACAGTGGTGAGTGGTTCAAACCAATGTGATTTTAGGAACCCCAAAACCACATTGAGATCCCAAGGTGCCACCGGGGGCACAAAAGGAGGCTGTATATGCAGTACCCCTTTGACAAACGTCTGGACTTCAGGCACTGAAGCCAGTTCTTTTTGGAAGAAAATCGACAGGGCCGAAATTTGAACCTTAATGGACCCAAATTTTAGGCCCATAGACAGTCCTGTTTGCAGGAAATGTAAGAAGCGACCCAGTTGAAATTCCTCTGTAGGGGCCTCTTTGGCCTCACACCACGCAACATATTTTCGCCAAATGCGGTGATAATGTTTTGCGGTTACATCCTTCCTGGCCTTTATCAGGGTAGGGATGACTTCTTCTGGAATGCCTTTTTCCTTCAGGATCCGGCGTTCAACCGCCATGCCGTCAAACGCAGCCGCGGTAAGTCTTGGAACAGACAAGGTCCCTGCTGGAGCAGGTCCTTTCTTAGAGGTAGAGGCCACGGGTCCTCCGTGAGCATCTCTTGAAGTTCCGGGTACCAAGTCCTTCTTGGCCAATCCGGAACCACGAGTATAGTTCTTACTCCTCTCCTTTTTATGATTCTCAGTACTTTTGGTATGAGAGGCAGAGGAGGGAACACATACACTGACTGGTACACCCATGGTGTTACCAGAGCGTCCACCGCTATTGCCTGAGGGTCCCTTGACCTGGCGCAATATCTGTCTAGTTTTTTGTTGAGACGGGACGCCATCATGTCCACCTTTGGTTTTTCCCAACGGTTTACCATCTCTTGGAAGACTTCTGGATGAAGTCCCCACTCCCCCGGGTGAAGGTCGTGTCTGCTGAGGAAGTCCGCTTCCCAGTTGTCCACTCCCGGAATGAACACTGCTGACAGTGCTATCACATGATTCTCCGCCCAGCGAAGAATCCTTGCAGCTTCTGCCATCACCCTCCTGCTTCTCGTGCCGCCCTGTCTGTTTACGTGGGCGACTGACGTGATGTTGTCCGATTGGATCAATACCGCCTGACCCTGAAGCAGGGGTTTTGCTTGACTTAGGGCATTGTAAATGGCCCTTAGTTCCAGAATGTTTATATGAAGAGATGTTTCCATGCTTGACCACAAGCCCTGGAAATTTTGCCCCTGTGTGACTGCTCCCCAGCCTCTCAGGCTGGCATCTGTGGTCACCAGGATCCAATCCTGAATGCCGAATCTGCGGCCCTCTAGTAGATGAGCACTCTGCAGCCACCACAGAAGAGACACCCTTGTCCTTGGCGACAGGGTTATCCGCTGATGCATCTGAAGATGCGATCCGGACCATTTGTCCAGAAGATCCCACTGAAACGTTCTTGCATGGAATCTTCCAAATGGAATCGCTTCGTAAGAAGCCACCATTTTTCCCAGGACCCTCGTGCACTGATGCACTGACACCTGGCCTGGTTTTAGGAGATTCCTGACTAGCTCGGATAACTCCCTGGCCTTCTCCTCTGGGAGAAACACCTTTTTCTGGACTGTGTCCAGAATCATTCCTAGGAACAGGAGACGTGTCGTTGGAATCAGCTGCGATTTTGGAATATTTAGGATCCACCCGTGCTGACGTAACACTAACTGAGATAGTGCTACTCCGACTTCTAACTGTTCCCTGGACCTTGCCCTTATCAGGAGATCGTCCAAGTAAGGGATAATTAAAACGCCTTTTCTTCGAAGAAGAATCATCATTTCGGCCATTACCTTGGTAAAGACCCGAGGTGCCGTGGACAACCCAAACGGCAGCGTCTGAAACTGATAATGACAGTTTTGTACTACAAACCTGAGGTACCCTTGGTGAGAAGGGTAGATTGGGACGTGGAGATAAGCATCTTTGATGTCCAGAGACACCATATAGTCCCCTTCTTCCAGGTTTGCTATCACTGCTCTGAGTGACTCCATCTTGAATTTGAACCTCTTTATGTAAGTGTTCAAGGATTTTAGATTTAAAATTGGTCTCACCGAGCCGTCCGGCTTCGGTACCACAAACAGCGTGGAATAATACCCCTTTCCCTGTTGTAGGAGAGGTACCTTGATTATCACCTGCTGGGAATACAGCTTGTGAATGGCTTCCAAAACTGCCTCCCTGTCGGAGGGAGACTTTGGTAGAGCAGACTTCAGGAACCGGCGAGGGGGAGACGTCTCGAATTCCAGTTTGTACCCCTGTGATACTACCTGCAGAATCCAGGGGTCCACTTGCGAGTGAGCCCACTGCGCGTTGAAATTTTTGAGACGGGCCCCCACCGTGTCCGAGTCCGCTTGTAAAGCCCCAGCGTCATGCTGAAGACTTGGCAGAAGCAGAGGAGGGCTTCTGCTCCTGGGAAGAGGCTGCCTGGTGCAGTCTTTTTCCTCTTCCTCTGCCCCGGGGCAGAAATGAGTGGCCTTTTGCCCGCCTGTACTTATGGGAACGAAAGGACTGAGTTTGAAAAGACGGTGTCTTTTTCTGCTGAGAGGTGACCTGGGGTAAAAAGGTGGACTTTCCGGCCGTTGCCGTGGCCACCAGGTCCGATAGACCGGCCCCAAATAACTCCTCTCCTTTAAACGGCAATACTTCCATATGTCGTTAGGAATCCGCATCCCCTGACCACTGTCGCGTCCATAACGCTCTTCTGGCAGAAATGGACATAGCACTCACTCTTGATGCCAGGGTGCAAATATCCCTCTGTGCATCACGCATATATAGTAATGCATCCTTCAAATGCTCTATAGTTAGTAATATACTGTCCCTATCCAGGGTATCAATATTTTCAGTCAGGGAATCCGACCACGCCACTCCAGCACTGCACATCCAGGCTGATGCGATTGCTGGTCGCAGTATAACACCAGTATGTGTGTATATACCCTTCAGGATATTTTCCAGCCTTCTATCCGCTGGTTCTTTGAGGGCGGCCGTATCAGGAGACGGTAACGCTACTTGTTTAGATAAACGTGTGAGCGCTTTATCTACTTTAGGGGGTGTTTCCCAACGCGCCCTAACCTCTGGCGGGAAAGGGTATAGTGCCAATAATTTATTAGAAATTAGCACTTTTTTATCGGGGGAAACCCACGCTTTATCACACACCTCATTTAATTCATCTGACTCAGGAAAAGCTACTGGTAGTTTTTTCACTCCCCACATAATACCCTTCTTTGTGGTACTTGTAGTGTCAGAAATGTTCAATGCCTCCTTCATTGCCGTGATCATGTAACGTGTGGCCCTACTGGACATTACGTTTGTCTCCTCACCGTCGACACTGGACTCAGTATCCGTGTCTGGGTCTGTGTCGACCCACTGAGGTAACGGGCGTTTTATCGCCCCTGACGGTGTCTGAGACGCCTGGACAGGCACTAATTGATTTGTCGGCTGTCTCATGTCGTCAACATTTTTTTGTAAAGTGCTGACATTGTCACGTAGTTCTTTAAATACAACCATCCAGTCAGGTGTCGACTCCCTAGGGGGTGACATCACTAATACAGGCAATTGCTCTGCTTCCACATCATTTTCCTCCTCATACATGTCGACACAATCGTACCGACACCCAGCACACACACAGGGAATGCTCTGATAGAGGACAGGACCCCACTAGCCCTTTGGGGAGACAGAGGGAGAGTTTGCCAGCACACACCAGAGCGCTATATATATATATATATATAGGGATAACCTTATATAAGTGTTACTCCCTTTTATAGCTGCTGTTTATAATTTAGCTGCCAATAGTGCCCCCCCTCTCTCGTTTTTACCCTGATTCTGTAGGGACTGCAGGGGAGAGTCAGGGAGCCGTCCTTCCAGCGGAACTGTGAGGGAAAATGGCGCTTGTGTGCTGAGGAGATAGGCTCCGCCCCTTCACGACGGCCTTATCTCCCGCTTTTTTCTGGAAAACTGGCAGGGGTTAAATACATCCATATAGCCCAGGAGCTATATGTGATGTATTTCTTTTGCCATCCTAAGGTATTTCTGTTTTTATTGCGTCTCAGGGCGCTCCCCCCCAGCGCCCTGCACCCTCAGTGACCGGAGTGTGAAGTGTGCTGAGAGCAATGGCGCACAGCTGCAGTGCTGTGCGCTACCTTAGTTGAAGACAGGAACGTCTTCTGCCGCCGATTTCACCGGACCTCTTCGTTCTTCTGGCTCTGTAAGGGGGCCGGCGGCGCGGCTCCGGGACCCATCCAGGCTGAACCTGTGATCGTCCCTCTGGAGCTAATGTCCAGTAGCCTAAGAAACCCAATCCACTCTGCACGCAGGTGAGTTCGTTTCTTCTCCCCTTAGTCCCACGATGCAGTGAGCCTGTTGCCAGCAGGACTCACTGAAAATAAAAAACCTAAAATAAACTTTTACTCTAAGCAGCTCAGGAGAGCCACCTAGCATGCACCCTTCTCGTTCGGGCACATAAATCTAACTGGAGGAGGGTCATAGGGGGAGGAGCCAGTGCACACCAGCTAGTTCAAGCTTTTACTTTTGTGCCCAGTCTCCTGCGGAGCCGCTATTCCCCATGGTCCTTACGGAGTCCCAGCATCCACTTAGGACGTTAGAGAAACCACTGGTTGCTTTTTCTCCCCAAACAGAATACCCTTTTTTGTGGTACCTGGGTTAATGTCAGAAATGTGCAACACATTTTTCATTGCCGTAATCATGTAACGGGTAGCTCTGTTGGAATGTACACTAGTCTCGTCGTCGTCGACACTGGAGTCAGTATCCGTGTCGACATCTGTGTCAGCCATCTGAGGTCGTGGGCGTTTTTGAGCCCCTGATGGCTTTTGAGACGCCTGGGCAGGCACGGGCTGAGAAGCCGGCTGTCCCACATCTGCTATGTCGTCAAACCTTTTATGTAAGGAGTTGACACTGTCGCGTAATTCCTTCCACATATCCATCCACTCAGGTGTCGACCCCGCAGGGGGTGACATCACATTTATCGGCACCTGCTCCGCCTCCACATAAGCCTCCTCATCAAACATGTCGACACAGCCGTACCGACACACCGCACACACACAGGGAATGCTCTGACTGAGGACAGGACCCCACAAAGTCCTTTGGGGAGACAGAGAGAGAGTATGCCAGCACACACCACAGCGCTATATAATGCAGGGAGTTACACTACACAAGTGATTTACCCTATAGCCGCTATATATATAGTATTTGCGCCTAAATTTTGTGCCCCCCCCTCTCTTTTTTACCCTATTAAGCCTGGAAACTGCAGGGGAGAGCCTGGGGAGCGTCCTTCCAGCGGAGCTGTGAGAGGAAATGGCGCCAGTGTGCTGAGGGAGATAGCCCCGCCCCTTTTTCGGCAGACTTCTCACGCTTTTATAATAATAATGTGGCAGGGGTATTTTACACATATATAGCTTCTTAGGCTATATTATGTGTGATTAGCCACTTTAAGGTACTCTAATTGCTGCCCAGGGCGCCCCCCCCCCCCCAGCGCCCTGCACCCATCAGTGACCGGAGTATGTGGTGTGCACAGGGAGCAATGGCGCACAGCTGCAGTGCTGTGCGCTACCTTAATGAAGACCGGAGTCTTCAGCCGCCGATTTCCGTGAAGATCTTCATGCTTCTGGCTCTGCAAGGGGGACGGCGGCGCGGCTCCGGGACCGGACGACCGAGGCTGGGCCTGTGTTCGATCCCTCTGGAGCTAATGGTGTCCAGTAGCCTAGAAGCCCAAGCTAGCTGCAAGCAGGTAGGTAGGTAGGTTCGCTTCTCTCCCCTAAGTCCCTCGTTGCAGCGAGTCTGTTTCCAGCAGATCTCACTGAAAATAAAAAACCTAAATATACTTTCTTTACTAGGAGCTCAGGAGAGCCCCTAGTGTGCAACCAGCTCGAGCCGGGCACAGATTCTAACTGAGGTCTGGAGGAGGGGCATAGAGGGAGGAGCCAGTGCACACCAGGTAGTTCTAATTCTTTCTTAGAGTGCCCAGTCTCCTTCGGAGCCCGCTATTCCCCATGGTCCTTACGGAGTTCCCAGCATCCACTAGGACGTCAGAGAAAGGTGTTTCACCACAGGTGATGGCAATCATACATTTAGAGGAAAGTCCAGGAGTAGAGCATTATGTCCCTCCTGGAGAGGGTCATGTTGGGAGGTATGCAAACACACGCACAAAAAAAAGCCACCCCAACATGACGTCCTTACAGAGAAGGAAGCAGCACCTCAGCACGTTACTCCCGTCCGAAGCAGGTTCTCCTCTGCAAGCACCGCCACTCTCACACACAGTCATTGTACCATACTTGCCTACCTGACCCTCTCCATGAGGGAGAAAATGCTCTGTTCCTGGACTTTCCTGGTAATGTATGATTGCCATCACCTGTGGTGAAACACCTTTCTTATCAATTAACTAGCTCACCACAGGTGATGGCAATCATACATTACCAGGAAAGTCCAGGAACAGAGCATTTTCTCCCTCATGGAGAGGGTCAGGTAGGCAAGTATGCATTGTACACAGCGTACACGTAATCGCCCAGCAGCAGCAGCAGCAGCAGCAGCAGCAGCAGCAGCAGCAGCAGCAGCAACAAGCAGCCTGGCAGCTGTACGGAGACTGCGTACGTCAGCAGCGGATGACGTCACGGACGCGGAAGCAGGACACAGGCCGGAAGCTGGACGCAGGGTGAGAGCCGGGCGCTGACATCTGCCTCTCCGGGGTGAGAGCCTCGGGGGCCCGCTGAGTCTTGCTCGTCCGTCGCCTCTGGCCGGGACATGTCTCTCCTGCAGTCTGCCTTGGATTTCCTAGCCGGGCCCGGCTCCCTCGGGGCCGCCGGCCGGGATCAGCATGACTTCGTAGGACAGACCGTAGAGCTCGGGGCAATGAAACTGCGAATTAAGCGGGTGATCGCTGAGGGTGAGTATCCGGGTTACCCCCTGAGCTCCTAGCACTGGGGGGACTGAGTGCTGCAGGCGGCAGACAGGTACATCCTATTACTGTTACACCTGCTGCTGGGCCCACCTGCACTGCCCAGTCCCCTCCTCCCCCTCATGCTCTATAAGCACCTACTGAGGGACATTTATTTAAATTATCGTCATTTATGCTCTGTAACATACATTGACCTATTTTTACAGTTTTGTCCATTTGTAATTTCTACATTTTCTTTACATTATTACCCACAATTATGGGTGTTGTCTAGTCAGTGACAGCTGTGTCTGATCCATGATAAAACTAAAGAACATTTTCTACAATAGGACAGCCAATACTCTTTCAGCTAATGTAGAGTTTGTCCCCATTCGTTATACTAACACCTGTGATAAGTATCTTCCATTGTGAAAGTGAGCGAAAGCAAAGATGTTTAGTACATAGTGCACTGTGGCTCAGTTGTTAAAAGTCCTATGTTACGTACATGCCCTATGCTTCTGGAAGTGGTGATAACAGGCATAACAAACGGGTTGGGCACGTGCTGCCGGGATCCTGGAGGTTAGCATACCGACCCCGAGATCCCGGCAGCAGAATGCCGGTGGGGGGGGGAGGGCGAGTGCAAAGTTCGCCACGCAGCTATTTCCACTCTGTGGGTGTCGTAGACACCCACGAGTGGGAATAGACCCTGCGGGTAGGCATTTTATCTGCCGGTATTTTGAGCGCTCAGGATTCCGGCGTCGGCATGGCGACCACCAGGATCCTTAGCGCCGGTCACAGGACCGCATCCCTAACAAGCCCCTTGGCTTGGTACTGCAGGGTTATCAACTTGTTCCCATGTAATACTGCTATCAATCTTTCCTGTATGTATAGTCACTGAGTTTAAATCTGAATAAACATTTCTTAAGATCCAGTTCTTCATCAAAGCCATCCATCTTTCATCCTAACGCTCTGCTCTATGCTCATTGTCTACCCACCTGTGTCACCCCCTATTTGTCTGCCTTTAGAATGTAAGCTCCCACGAGCAGAGAGCTCTTCGCTAATGTGCTGTTTCTTCCCTTGCTTATACCATCATCTAATCCATAATCCCTACAATTGCACCTAACCCTTGGTTGTTGCAGCCATTCTGCTTACTTGAGTGCTATGACTGTTGATGAAGCAATGTTCATAAACCATCTCCGTGCCCTTCGATGTCTTGTACTGCAAGACATGCTTTCTTGTTTTGCTCACTTGTTTATGTACTTTGTTAGGTACTGTGGAATGCTTGTGGTGTCATATACAGTAAAATACTGCCACTACTGGTCCGTGTAGGAGAAGGGAGAGAGTTGCGTTAGCTGCAGCTCTACCCAGGGAACAATGTTGTAGTGAAAAGGAACAACATGTTGAGATAGTATTTTCTCCTTCTCTAAGGACACCATTTTTAGGTGGCATCGGGGGGAAGGTGCAAGAGCTGGGTGATAGGTGTTGTAGATGATGGGTGAAATGTATAATTTACAAATATCTCTAATTTCCTGCTTTTTGTTTTTAAGGAAGTGTCCCTAGAAAAAATATGCATACATTTTAATATTCTCCAGCTGTCCAGTGTAATTCCTTCTGTGGAAGTTGACTGAACTCTAAGGGGTCGATGTGCTGTTGAGATGGCATCTGAATACCAACAACAGCACCTCATATGACCTCTACATGTGCATTTTATCTCCCATATTGTTCTGCAGCAAGATTCATGACGTAAGCCTCCCATATGTACAGGATTTGTGTGCACTAACCAATCACACCAAAAGTCTTATGTTATACAGTATCTGATTGAATTGACTACTATGTGTGAGTTAAAACAATGAATTCAACAATCCACTCATCTTTTCTGTTTCATCTAATACCCCTTTCACATCTCCAATGCCGGATCCCACCCGGGAATTGGAAACGGGTCCTTCCCGGGTGGGATCCGGCATTGGAGACTCTCCTACCCCTTTCACTGGCTTCCAGACCCGGCAATATGCCAGGTCGGTTGCCATAGTGGCGGGAGGTGGAGGTGGCGCTAGAAGACGAGATCATCTCCGCGCCACCTCTCCCTATCTAGTAAACGGGTCCCGGGTCGCATCGGTAATAACACTGCTTATAACCCGGGTTGAATTAGCAGGTCAGACGACCCGGGAATTTGGACTTGACACTTCCACACCGCACACTGACCTGTGTCGACCCGCCAATATGCCTGGTCGATTCCGGGTTATTTGTGCTGTGTGAAAGGGGTACAATAGTGTAAATGTGTATAGTGCAGTTATGGGGACTAATAATGGAAATTGTTATGCAATATAAAAACTTTCTTTTAACGGGTCGGGCTTGCGTTACCGATGCCGGGATCTCAGCCGCAGAATGCCGGCAGAGGGGCACTACGAAGCCCCCTGTGCGCTCGGTGACCAGTTAAACTCGCCACAGATTCTATTACCACTCTATGGGTGTCGTGGACACCCACGAGTTGGGAAAAGTCCCTTCTAGTCGGCATTTCGGATGGGATGCAGGGGTTTATATTGTGACTGGTGGGGTCACATAACTACATTCCCTTTTTACCTTATATTATTACTAATGCAAGAAACATTTTCAACAATTTTAATTTATATGACTAAAGAAAAACAAAGATTAAGGACATGCTTAATTTATTGGCTAAGAGCTAATGAGCCTGTTTGGAGTGAAGCATAGTTGTCAGTCTTTGTTTTCATTTCCCTGTATTAAGCCCAGTACAGACAGGGAGATTTACCCAGAGATGTGTGCTGAGTGATCCAGCACAGACCGCTCGGCACACAGCGCAATGTGTGCTGAGCGAGACGGGGGGGGGGGGGGGGGGGGGGGGGCGCTCTCATTTCACCCAGCGGGGAAATGAGCAAAGTTCTAGATTAATATATTTGCAAAAATCTCCCAAAAACTCTTTTTCACATTGGGGGTCATTCCGAGTTGTTCGCTCGCAAGCTGCTTTGCACACGCTAAGCCGCCGCCTACTGGGAGTGAATCTTAGCTTATCAAAATTGCGAACGAAAGATTAGCAGAATTGCGAATAGACACTTCTTAGCAGTTCCTGAGTAGCTCCAGACTTACTCGGCATCTGCGATCAGTTCAGTGCTTGTCGTTCCTGGTTTGGCGTCACAAACACACCCAGCGATCGCCCAGACACTCCTCCGTTTCTCCAGCCACTCCCGCGTTTTTCCCAGAAACGGTAGCGTTTTTTCACACACACCAATAAAACGGCCAGTTTCCGCCCAGAAACACCCACTTCCTGTCAATCACATTATGATCACCAGAACGAAGAAAAAACCTCGTAATGCCGTGAGTAAAAAACCTAACTGCATAGCAAATTTACTTGGCACAGTCGCACTGCGGACATTGTGCATGCGCATTAGCGACTATTCGCTCCGTTGCGAGAAAAAAATAACGACCGAACAACTCGGAATGACCCCCATTGTCATTATGGGGTACTGTATATAGAATTTTGAGGGATAAAATTAATTTATTCCATTTTGGAATAAGGCTGTAACATAACAAAATGTGGAAAAAGTGAAGCGCTATGAATACTTTCCGGGTGCACTGTACCTATTAATACAGCCTGGAACACATTTCTTAAAATGCGTGTTTATTTTATGTTGTATTTCTATTCAGTTCCTTATAACATCTGAGGTTTAGAGGTGGATTCAATTGTTTGACTGCTCTGTGATAAAGACTGCTTTAGATGACTTACATGTTTTGTATACTATAGTAACATTACATAGTCCTAGGAAGAACCAACATTTACCATATGGCAACATTTTTCCATCCATGTTGTCAGTTTTGATACAGCATACAATTTAAAGCTACTGCAAAAGTATGTATTTGCCTAAATGTGTCTTATAGTATTAACATAAGGTGGGCTATTTATCAAAACTTGGACAGAGATAAAATTGTGAGAGCTAAAATACTAACCAATCAGCTCCTAATTTACATATTACAGGCTGTGTTTGAAAAATGACTGCTAGGAGCTGATTGGTACCTGGTACTTTTGGAGCTCATTCAGAGATGGATGCAGATCTGTGTCCATTTCCTCACATGCTGAGGGCCTCCCAACACAGGGCAAGGCAGCCTCCCGATCCGTCCGCAGTTAGATTAGAACTAAGGTTGTGTTAGGTGGTCCACAGCCATTTTTTTTTAATCGCTGTTAATCACATTGAGGTCGCATCCATCGGGGGGAGGGGACCACAATGTGTGTGCTTGCGTGATGCGGCTGCTGCGCATGTGCAGTTTGCTGATTCTGTGGCTCGCATTATTAGGCAGGTCTGAATAAGGCCCTTTATAGGTCACAATTTTAGCTATTTCCAAGTTTTGATAAATACCCACCTTGGGCAGTAAAGCATCTTCAACTGAATACAGGGCCGACTTGTTGGTTTTAAGTTCAATCTGTTGTAAACCTGTGCAATTAAATAAACTTGGTGAATTATTTATTAGCAGGTAAGACAATATTCTAAATATTATAAACAATTGTGGAATGTCTTATCTGGTATTCCATTGTTCTGGAGGGTTCAGCAATATATTTAGATATAAGCAGAGATTTAATAAGCCAGTTGGTTCCAGTGGTGCCTCATGCAGTGTCACTCGGCGGGATATTAGGGGAGTAAGCCATTTCTTGTTTTTACTTGTGCCGCATAGAGGGGTGCGCAAAAATAAACCATGTGTTATTTACTGGAATTATTTGATAGCATTCCAGGTTATTGATCCAGTGCCTGCGTTCTTTAAAGCTGCTATATCACCTACAGAACATATTTTGCTAATGTGTCAATCAGTTGAAAATCTGGAACATAGCTAGACTCTATGTAGCTGGTATTGCAGTTCAATGAGGAATACAGTAGAATAAGAAATATTTTGTATTCTTCTGTAAACTATGATTCATATTTTGTATGCAATGTATCACAGTTTGTTTTAACCACAGAACAATGCAATGGCAGGTGGGGCTCCTTAAGAGATTTGCCCATGCAACGTGTGACAGAATGTTTCCTGTTTTTCATTTATAAAGATAAATAATGTCCATATACTGTATGCCAACCATTACTAAAACGATTTGTTTGATCAAATATTTGGAAGTATTTATGAAAACTGGTGTAAGGGGAAAGGTGTTGCAACCAATTATATTGGAGATTTCATAAAAAAAAAAAGTGTAGGCAAATTGTTCTACTGAATGTTCTTGCAGAGGATAATGTAAACACTTCCTAAGTGTAAAGGTGCATACACATTAGACAATTTTGAAACAAAGATAAAGATCTCACTTGAAATGTCTCTAGTAGCAGAATGAACGATATAGGGGGTAATTCCAAGTTGATCGCAGCAGGATTTTTGTTAGCAATTGGGCAAAACCATGTGCACTGCAGGGGATGCAGATATAACATGTGCAGAGAGAGTTAGATTTGGGTGTGGTGTGTTCAATCTGCAATCTAATTTGCAGTGTAAAAATAAAGCAGCCAGTATTTACCCTGCACAGAAACAAAATAACTCACCCAAATCTAACTCTTTCTGCACATGTTATATCTGCCTCCCCTGCAGTGCGCATGGTTTTGCCCAATTGCTAAAAAAAATCCTGCTGCGATCAACTTGGAATTACCCCCATAGAGCATACAAACTGAACGATATCCCATCCCTGAACATGCAGTCATGAAAGTTATAGCCTAGATCAGTGGTCTCCAACCTTAATTGAGGTGTGAGCTACTTTCGGAAAATAAAACCTCTGAAGGAGCTACCCCCTCCCCCCCCCCCCCCCCCCCCCCAATGGGTGTGCGTTCCTGCAAAAGTGTGTGTGGCCTCACAAAAGTGTTTGGGGCCTCACAACTACAAGTAATGCCCCCCCCCCCCCCCCCCCACGTAGTGCCAGATACACAAATGATGCCCCCCAGCAGTGCCAGATACACAAATGATGCCCCCCAGCAGTGCCAGATACACAAATGATGCCCCCCAGCAGTGCCAGATACAATTCTCCCCGCAGTGCCATTTAAAATGCCCCCCCCCCCCCCGCAGCGCCAGATAAAATGCCCCCCCCCCTGCCCCAGCAGTGTCCGATACAGTGCCCCACATAGAGCTAACCCTTGCTATCTTCTTCTACTGCCGCCGGTGCTGCTCCTCCTGTATGAGGGACAGAAGGGGAGGAGAGTGCAGCGCGCGCCTCTCCTGTGAAGTCCGGAGAGCGGCTGCGGTGAGGGTGACAGAATCTCCGGCGGCGGCGGGCATTTAAAATATGGTGCCGATAAGTGAGCCAATCAAATTTCACGGTCCGGAAGCCAATCGGATGCCGCCACTGCCGGTCCACAAGCTCTGATTGGCTGACGGCCGGCACCATATTAAAAATGAAGGGAGGAGGAGGGCCAGTGACTGATCACTGGCCTAGATTTAACTGCATGTTCAGTTGATAAAGATAAATGATAACGACTCAAGGGAGCACGCATCGTTATCTTTATAGTGCATACACACTTGAAGATATGCACGATAATATCTTTATCGTGCATAACGTCCAGTTTAGTCGTCTAATGTGTATGCCCCTTTACACAAATTCCTAAGTAATACACACATGGATATACAGCACCTTTGAAGTGGTCTTCATTTTAGGGTATCCGGTCTTTAGGTTGACCGTTAATAGGTCGACACAGTATATGGTTGACATGAGGTTTTTCACATTTTTTTTTTTTTTAATAACTTTTCCACACTAAGCATAGTGAGCAAAGCGGTATATTAATTTGGGTCACGTGCTAAAAGTTAAAAATTGACACCCCAGAATCCTAAAACTCTTGTGTCAATTTTTTTCTCATGTTGACCTTGTGCAAGTCACTCTTTTGGGGTTGACTTAAACATCGTCAACCTTTTTTACTGTCAACCTAATGACCCATACCCCATTCTAGCACCCTACACCTATCGGAACCCATGCAGTTCCCCTTTCCTGGGGTGTTGCTCTCTGCTGTAGTGCTTCTAGCACTCTCTGGTCTGTGCATCAGCAATGAGATACAGAACAGAGTGTACTAGAAGCACCAGAGCAGAAAGAGACACCCCAGTCAGGAAAGAGGAACTGCACGGATTGTAACAGGTACAGGGTGCTCAACTGAACACTATTTAAAGGGATTCAGTATGTTTTACCAGCGGATGGGATGCCGGCTGTCAATATCCCAACTGCGGCATCCCGCCCGCAAGAATGCCGGCAGCAGGGCGTGCGATTAGAGTCCTCTTGCGGGCTCACTGCGCTCGCCACACTGCAGGCTTGGTGGCTCGCTGCTCTTGCCACAGGATCTATTCCCACTCTGTGTGTCGTGGACATCCACAAGAGGGAATAGCCCTGTTGCGCCGGGATTCCAGCTGGCGGCATTGTCAGCTGGCGGGATTCCGGCGTCTGTATCCTGACCGCCGGGATCCCAACAGCTGGCAAATTAAAAGCATCTCATTTAAAGCACCACTAGACATAAAATAGAATTTCTCTAACGTCCTAGTGGAAGCTGGGGACTCCGTAAGGACCATGGGGAATAGACGGGCTCCGCAGGAGACAGGGCACTTTAAGAAAGAATTTGGATTCTGGTGTGTTCTTGCTCCTCCCTCTATATCCCTCCTCCAGACCTCAGTTAGAGAAACTGTGCCCGGACGAGCTGGGTGCTACTTAGTGAGCTCTCCAGAGCTTGCTAAAAAATAATTTTGTTAGGTTTTTTTATTTTCAGGGAGATCTGCTGGCAACAGACTCTCTGCTACGTGGGACTGGAGGGAGAGAAGCAGCCCTACTCGCTGAAGATAGGTCCTGCTTCTTAGGCTACTGGACACCATTAGCTCCAGAGGGATCGTACACAGGATCGCACCCTTGGTCGTCCGATCCCGGAGCCACGCCGCAGTCCCCTTCGCAGAGCCAGAAGACAGAAGCCGGTGTCAGAAGCAAGAAGACGTCGAAATCGGCGGCAGAAGACTCCAGTCTTCATATGAGGTAGCGCACAGCACTGCAGCTGTGCGCCATTGCTCCCACACTAAACCCTCTTGGCAAAAAGTAGCATATATACAGTTGGGCACTGTATATATGCATGAGCCCCCGCCATTATTTTACACACAAACGCGGGACAGAAGCCTGCCGCTGAGGGGGCGGGGTTTCTTCCTCAGCACTCACCAGCGCCATTTTCTCTCCACAGTTCCGCTGAGAGGACGCTCCCCAGGCTCTCC
Organism: Pseudophryne corroboree; assembly: GCF_028390025.1. Taxonomy (NCBI): domain Eukaryota; kingdom Metazoa; phylum Chordata; class Amphibia; order Anura; family Myobatrachidae; genus Pseudophryne; species Pseudophryne corroboree. Next base: position 596,179,096 of record NC_086444.1, read on the forward strand.
CCTGCAGAATCACGGTAGAAGAGGGTAAAAAGAGAGGGGGGGCACATAAATTTGGCGCAAAAACAATATTTCTCTGACGTCGTAAGTGGATGCTGGGGACTCCGTAAGGACCATGGGGAATAGCGGCTCCGCAGGAGACAGGGCACAAAAGTAAAAGCTTTAGGATCAGGTGGTGTGCACTGGCTCCTCCCCCTATGACCCTCCTCCAAGCCTCAGTTAGGTTTTTGTGCCCGGCCGAGAAGGGTGCAATCTAGGTGGCTCTCCTAAAGAGCTGCTTAGAGTAAAAGTGTTGTTAGGTTTTTTATTTTCAGTGAGTCCTGCTGGCAACAGGCTCACTGCAACGAGGGACTTAGGGGAGAAGAAGTGAACTCACCTGCGTGCAGGATGGATTGGCTTCTTAGGCTACTGGACACTAGCTCCAGAGGGACGATCACAGGTACAGCCTGGATGGGTCACCGGAGCCGCGCCGCCGACCCCCTTGCAGATGCTGAAGAGAGAAGAGGTCCAGAAATCGGCGGCTGAAGACTTCCCAGTCTTCTTAAGGTAGCGCACAGCACGGCAGCTGTGCGCCATTGCTCTCAGCACACTTCACACCAACGGTCACTGAGGGTGCAGGGCGCTGGGGGGGGCGCCCTGAGCAGCAATGAAAGTGCCTATGCTAGCTAAAAATACATCACATATAGCCTCTGGGGCTATATGGATGTATTTAACCCCTGCCAGGTTGTCAGAAAAACGGGAGAAGAAGCCCGCCGAAAAGGGGGCGGGGCCTATTCTCCTCAGCACACCGCCATTTTCCTACACAGCTCCGCTGCTAGGAAGGCTCCCAGGCTCTCCCCTGCACTGCACTACAGAAACAGGGTTAAAACAGAGAGGGGGGGCATTTTATGTGGCGATATTATTATATATTAAGATGCTATAAGGGAAAACACTTATATAAGGTTGTCCCTGTATAATTATAGCGTTTTGGTGTGTGCTGGCAAACTCTCCCTCTGTCTCCCCAAAGGGCTAGTGGGGTCCTGTCCTCTATCAGAGCATTCCCTGTGTGTGTGCTGTGTGTCGGTACGTGTGTCGACATGTATGAGGACGATGTTGGTGAGGAGGCGGAGCAATTGCCTGTAATGGTGATGTCACTCTCTAGGGAGTCGACACCGGAATGGATGGCTTATTTAGGGAATTACGTGATAATGTCAACACGCTGCAAGGTCGGTTGACGACATGAGACGGCCGGCAAACCAATTAGTACCTGTCCAGGCGTCTCAAACACCGCCAGGGGCTTTAAAACGCCCATTTACCTCAGTCGGTCGACACGGACACTGACTCCAGTGTCGACGGTGAAGAAACAAACGTATTTTCCATTAGGGCCACACGTTACATGTTAAGGGCAATGAAGGAGGTGTTACATATTTCTGATACTACAAGTACCACAAAAAAGGGTATTATGTGGGGTGTGAAAAAACTACCTGTAGTTTTTCCTGAATCAGATAAATTAAATAAAGTGTGTGATGATGCGTGGGTTTCCCCCGATAGAAAATTATTGGCGTTATACCCTTTCCCGCCAGAAGTTAGGGCGCGTTGGGAAACACCCCTTAGGGTGGATAAGGCTCTCACACGCTCATCAAAACAAGTGGCGTTACCGTCTCCAGATACGGCCGCCCTCAAGGAGCCAGCTGATAGGAGGCTGGAAAATATCCTAAAAAGTATATACACACATACTGGTGTTATACTGCGACCAGCGATCGCCACAGCCTGGATGTGCAGCGCTGGGGTGGCTTGGTCGGATTCCCTGACTGAAAATATTGATACCCTTGACAGGGACAGTATTTTATTGACTATAGAGCATTTAAAGGATGCATTTCTATATATGCGAGATGCACAGAGGAATATTTGCACTCTGGCATCAAGAGTAAGTGCGATGTCCATATCTGCCAGAAGATGTTTATGGACACGACAGTGGTCAGGTGATGCAGATTCCAAACGGCACATGGAAGTATTGCCGTATAAAGGGGAGGAGTTATTTGGGGTCGGTCCATCGGACCTGGTGGCCACGGCAACAGCAATCCACCCTTTTTACCCCAAGTCACATCTCAGCAGAAAAAGACACCGTCTTTTCAGCCTCAGTCCTTTCGTCCCCATAAGGGCAAGCGGGCAAAAGGCCAGTCATATCTGCCCAGGGGTAGAGGAAAGGGAAGAAGACTGCAGCAGGCAGCCCCTTCCCAGGAACAGAAGCCCTCCACCGCTTCTGCCAAGTCCTCAGCATGACGCTGGGGCCGTACAAGCGGACTCAGGTGCGGTGGGGGGTCGTCTCAAGAGTTTCAGCGCGCAGTGGGCTCACTCGCAAGTGGACCCCTGGATCCTACAAGTAGTATCCCAGGGGTACAGATTGGAAATTCGAGACGTCTCCCCCTCGCAGGTTCCTGAAGTCTGCTTTACCAACGTCTCCCTCCGACAGGGAGGCAGTATTGGAAACAATTTCACAAGCTGTATTCCCAGCAGGTGATAATCAAGGTACCCCTCCTACAACAAGGAAAGGGGTATTATTCCACACTATTTGTGGTACTGAAGCCAGACTGCTCGGTGAGACCTATTCTAAATCTGAAATCTTTGAACACTTACATACAAAGGTTCAAATCAAGATGGAGTTACTCAGAGCAGTGATAGCGAACCAGGAAGAAGGGGACTATATGGTGTCCCTGGACATCAAGGATGCTTACCTCCATGTCCCAATTTGCCCTTCTCACCAAGGGTACCTCAGGTTCGTGGTACAGAACTGTCACTATCAGTTTCAGACGCTGCCGTTTGGATTGTCCACGGCACCCCGGGTCTTTACCAAGGTAATGGCCGAAATGATGATTCTTCTTCAAAGAAAAGGCGTCTTAATTATTCCTTACTTGGACGATCTCCTGATAAGGGCAAGGTCCAGAGAACAGTTGGAGGTCGGAGTAGCACTATCTCAAGTAGTTCTACGACAGCACGGGTGGATTCTAAATATTCCAAAATCGCAGCTGATTCCGACGACACGTCTGCTGTTCCTAGGGATGATTCTGGACACAGTCCAGAAAAAGGTGTTTCTCCCGGAGGAGAAAGCCAGGGAGTTATCCGAGCTAGTCAGAAACCTCCTAAAACCAGGCCAAGTGTCAGTGCATCAATGCACAAGAGTCCTGGGAAAAATGGTGGCTTCTTACGAAGCGATTCCATTCGGCAGATTTCACGCAAGAATTTTTCAGTGGGATCTGCTGGACGAATGGTCCGGATCGCATCTTCAGATGCATCAGCGGATAATCCTGTCTCCAAGGACAAGGGTGTCTCTTCTGTGGTGGCTGCAGAGTGCTCATCTACTAGAGGGCAGCACATTCGGCATTCAGGACTGGGTCCTGGTGACCACGGATGCCAGCCTGAGAGGCTGGGGAGCAGTCACACAGGGAAGAAATTTCCAAGGAGTGTGGTCAAGTCTGGAGACTTCTCTCCACATAAATATACTGGAGCTAAGGGCAATTTACAATGCTCTGAGCCTAGGAAGACCTCTGCTTCAAAGTCAACAGGTGCTGATCCAGTCGGACAACATCACGGCAGTCGCCCACGTAAACAGACAGGGCGGCACAAGAAGCAGGAGGGCAATGGCAGCAAGGATTCTTCGCTGGGCGAAAAATCATGTGATAACACTGTCAGCGGTGTTCATTCCGGGAGTGGACAACTGGGAAGCAGACTTCCTCAGCAGGAACGACCTCCACCCGGGAGAGTGGGGACTTCATCTGGAAGTCTTCCACATGATTGTGAACCGTTGGGAAAGACCAAAGGTGGACATGATGGCGTCCAGTATGAACAAAAAACTGGACAGGTATTGCGCCAGGTCAAGTGACCCTCAGGCAATAGCTGGGACGCTCTGGTAACACCGTGGGTGTACCAGTCGGTGTATGTGTTCCCTCCTCTGCCTCTCATACCCAAGGTACTGAGAATTATAAGACGGAGAGGAGTAAGAACTATACTCGTGGCTCCGGATTGGCCAAGAAGGACTTGGTACCCGGAACTTCAAGAGATACTAAGAAGGGACTTGCTTCAGCAAGGATCATGTCTGTTCCAAGACTTACCGCGGCTGCGTTTGACGGCATGGCGGTTGAACGCCGGATCCTAAGGGAAAAAGGCATTCCGGAAGAGGTCATCCCTACCCTGGTCAGAGCCAGGAAGGAGGTGACCGCACAACATTATCACCGCATTTGGCGAAAATATGTTGCATGGTGTGAGGCCAGGAAGGCCCCCACGGAGGAATTTCAACTCGGTCGATTCCTGCATTTCCTACAAACAGGAGTGTCTATGGGCCTCAAATTGAGGTCCATTAAGGTTCAAATTTCGGCCCTGTCAATTTTCTTCCAGAAAGAATTGGCTTCAGTTCCTGAAGTCCAGAAGTTTGTCAAGGGAGTACTGCATATACAACCCCCTTTTGTGCCTCCAGTGGCACTGTGGGATCTCAACGTAGTTCTGGGATTCCTCAAATCACATTGGTTTAAACCGCTCAAATCTGTGGATTTGAAATATCTTGCATGGAAAGTGACCATGCTGTTGGCCCTGGCCTCGGCCAGGCGAGTGTCAGAATTGGCGGCTTTGTCTCACAAAAGCCCATATCTGATTGTCCATTCGGACAGGGCAGAGCTGCGGACTCGTCCCCAGTTTCTTCCTAAGGTGGTGTCAGCGTTTCACCTGAACCAGCTTATTGTGGTACCTGCGGCTACTAGGGACTTGGAGGACTCCAAGTTGCTAGATGTTGTCAGGGCCCTGAAAATATAGATTTCCAGGACGGCTGGAGTCAGGAAAACTGACTTGCTGTTATCCTGTATGCACCCAACAAACTGGGTGCTCTTGCTTCTAAGCAGACGATTGCTAGTTGGATGTGTAGTACAATTCAGCTTGCACATTCTGTGGCAGGCCTGCCACAGCCAAAATATGTAAATGCCCATTCCACAAGGAAGGTGGGCTCATCTTGGGCGGCTGCCCGAGGGGTCTCTGCTTTACAACTTTGCCGAGCTGCTACTTGGTCAGGGGCAAACACGTTTGAAAAATTCTACAAATTTGATACCCTGGCTGAGGAGGACCTGGAGTTCTCTCATTCGGTGCTGCAGAGTCATCCGCACTCTCCCGCCCGTTTGGGAGCTTTGGTATAATCCCCATGGTCCTTACGGAGTCCCCAGCATCCACTTAGGACGTCAGAGAAAATAAGAATTTACTTACCGATAATTCTATTTCTCGTAGTCCGTAGTGGATGCTGGGCGCCCATCCCAAGTGCGGATTGTCTGCAATACTTGTACATAGTTATTGTTACAAAAATCGGGTTATTGTTGTGAGCCATCTTTTCAGAGGCTCCGCTGTTATCATGCTGTTAACTGGGTTCAGATCACAGGTTGTACAGTGTGATTGGTGTGGCTGGTATGAGTCTTACCCGGGATTCAAAATCCTTCCTTATTGTGTACGTTCGTCCGGGCACAGTATCCTAACTGAGGCTTGGAGGAGGGTCATAGGGGGAGGAGCCAGTGCACACCACCTGATCCTAAAGCTTTTACTTTTGTGCCCTGTCTCCTGCGGAGCCGCTATTCCCCATGGTCCTTACGGAGTCCCCAGCATCCACTACGGACTACGAGAAATAGAATTATCGGTAAGTAAATTCTTATTATACAGCAGCTACTGGGTTAACACTAAGTTACTGTGTGACTCCTGGGACATATAGCGCTGGGGTGTGTGCTGGCATACTCTCTCTCTGTCTCTCCAAAAGGCCTTGTGGGGGAACTGTCTTCAAAAAGAGCATCCCCTGTGTGTGTGGTGTGTCGGTACGCTTGTGTCGGCATGTTTGAAGCAGAGCAGGAGCAAATGAATGTGGGGTCGCCGCCGACGGCGCCGACACCCGATTGGAGGGATATGTGGAAGGTTTTAAATGATAATGTTACTTCCTTGCATAAAAGGTTGGATAAAGCTAAAGCCTTGGGACAGCCGGGGTCTCAGCCCAGGCCTGATCCTATGTCACAGAGGCCGTCAGGGTCTCAAAAGCGCCCACTATCCCAAATTATTGACACAGATGTTGACATGGATTCTGACTCCAGTGTCGATGGCGATGATGCAAAGTTACAGCCTAAAATGGCTAAAGCCATCCGTTACATGATTATAGCAATGAAGGATGTGTTGCACATCACAGAGGAAACCCCAGTCCCTGACAAGAGGGTTCATATGTATGGGGGAAAAAAGGCAAGAGGTGACTTTTCCCCCTTCACATGAGTTAAATGAGTTATGTGAAAAGGCTTGGGAATCTCCAGATAGAAAACTGCAGATTTCCAAACGGATGCTTATGGCGTATCCTTTCCCGCCAACGGACAGGTTACGCTGGGAATCCTCCCCTAGGGAAAGCATGACGGTATCCTGAAGTCCATTTATACACATTCAGGTACCCTACTAAGGCCGGAGATTGCGACGGCCTGGATGTGTAGTGCTGTAGCAGCATGGACAGATACCTTATCTGAGGAACTTGATACTTTGGACAAGGATACTATAGTGCTGACCTTGGGGCATATAAAAGACGCTGTCCTATATATGATAGATGCTCAAAGAGACATTAGCCTACTGGGCTCTAGAATAAATGCAATGTCGATTTCTGCCAGAAGGGTCCTGTGGACTCGGCAATGGACAGGCGATGCCGACTCAAAAAGGCACGTGAAAGTTTTACCTTACAAGGGTGAGGAATTGTTTGGGTCTCCACAGCTACGGCTGGAAAGTCAAATTTTTTGCCATATATTCCCTCACGACCTAAGAAGGCACCGTATTATCAAATGCAGTCCTTTCGATCACAAAAAGGCAAGAAAGTACGAGGTGCGTCCTTTCTTGCCAGAGGCAGGGGTAGAGGAAAGAAGCTGCACAATACAGCTAGTTCCCAGGAACAGAAGTCCTCCCCGGCTTCCACTAAATCCACCGCATGACGCTGGGGCTCTACAGGCGGAGCTAGGCCCGTTGGGGGCGCGTCTCCGAAATTTCAGCCACAAGTGGGTTCACTCCCAGGTGGATCCCTGGGCTATAGAGATTGTGTCTCAGGGATACAAGCTGGAATTCGAAGAGATGCCCCCTCACCGTTACCTCAAATCGGCCCTGCCAGCTTCCCCCTTAGAGAGGGAAATAGTGTTAGCTGCAATTCACAAATTGTATCTTCAGCAGGTGGTGGTAAAGGTTCCCCTCCTTCAACAGGGAAGGGGTTACTATTCGACCATGTTTGTGGTACCGAAACCGGACGGTTCGGTCAGACCCATATTGAATTTAAAATCCCTGAACATATACCTGAAAAGGTTAAAGTTCAAGATGGAATCGCTCAGAGCGGTCATCGCAAGCCTGGAAGGGGGGGATTTTATGGTGTCTCTGGACATAAAGGATGCTTCCCTTCATGTCCCTAGTTATCCACCTCATCAGGCGTACCTCAGATTTGTGGTGCAGGATTGTCATTACCAATTCCAGACGTTGCCGTTTGGTCTCTCCACGGCACCAAGAATATTTACCAAGGTAATGGCGGAGATGATGGTGCTCCTGCGGAAGCAAGGGGTCACAATTATCCCATACTTGGACGATCTCCTCATAAAGGCGAGGTCCAGAGAGCAGTTGCTGATCAGCGTAGCACGCTCTCGGGAGGTGTTACAAAAGCACGGCTGGATTCTAAATATTCCAAAGTCGCAGCTGATTCCTACGACTCGTCTACCTTTCCTGGGCATGATTCTGGACACAGCCCAGAAGAGGGTTTATCTCCCGATGGAGAAGGCTCAGGAGCTCATGACACTGGTCAGAGACCTATTAAAACCAAAACAGGTGTCGGTGCATCACTGCACGCGAGTCCTGGGAAAGATGGTGGCATCATACGAGGCCATTCCTTTCGGCAGGTTCCATGCGAGGACCTTTCAATGGGACTTACTGGACAAGTGGTCCGGATCACATCTACAGATGCATCGGCTGATCACCCTATCCCCCAGGGCCAGGGTGTCTCTCCTGTGGTGGCTGCAGAGTGCTCACCTTCTCGAGGGCCGCAGATTCGGCATTCAGGACTGGATCCTGGTGACCACGGATGCAAGCCTCCGAGGGTGGGGGGCAGTCACACAGGGAAAAAACTTCCAAGGTCTGTGGTCAAGTCAGGAGACTTGCCTTCACATCAATATCCTTGAACTAAAGGCCATATACAACGCCCTACGTCAAGCGGAGACCCTGCTTCGCGACCAACCGGTGCTGATTCAGTCAGACATCACCGCAGTGGCTCATGTAAACTGCCAAGGCGGCACAAGGAGCAGGGTGGCGATGGCGGAAGCCACCAGAATTCTTCGCTGGGCGGAGAATCACGTAAGAGCACTGTCAGCAGTGTTCAATCCGGGAGTGGACAACTGGGAAGCAGACTTCCTCAGCAGGCATGACCTCCACCCGGGAGAGTGGGGACTTCATCAAGAAGTCTTCACGCAGATTGCAAGTCGGTGGGAACTGCCACAGGTGGACATGATGGCATCCCGCCTCAACAAAAAGCTACAAAGGTATTGCGCCAGGTCAAGAGACCCTCAGGCGATAGCTGTAGACGCACTAGTGACACCGTGGGTGTTCCAGTCGGTTTATGTATTTCCTCCTCTTCCTCTCATACCCAAGGTGCTGAGAATCATAAGAAAAAGAGGAGTGAGAACAATACTCATTGTTCCGGATTGGCCAAGAAGGACTTGGTATCCAGATCTGCAAGAAATGCTCACAGAGGACCCGTGGCCTCTGCCTCTAAGACAGGACTTGTTGCAACAGGGGCCCTGTCTGTTCCAAGACTTACCGCGGCTGCGTTTGACGGCATGGCGGTTGAACGCCGGATCCTAGCAGAAAAAGGCATTCCGGATGAGGTCATTCCTACACTGATGAAGGCTAGGAAGGATGTGACGGCTAAACATTATCACCGTATATGGCGAAAATATGTTGCTTGGTGTGAGGCCAGGAATGCCCCTACGGAGGAATTCCAGCTGGGCCGTTTCCTTCACTTCCTACAGTCGGGAGTGACTTTGGGCCTGAAATTGGGTTCCATTAAGGTCCAGATTTCAGCCCTATCCATTTTCTTTCAAAAAGAACTGGCTTCTCTTCCTGAAGTTCAGACGTTTGTAAAGGGAGTGCTGCATATTCAGCCCCTTTTTGTGCCTCCAGTGGCACCTTGGGATCTTAACGTGGTGTTGAGTTTCCTGAAGTCACACTGGTTTGAGCCACTCAAAACGGTGGAGTTAAAATATCTCACGTGGAAGGTGGTCATGCTATTAGCCTTGGCTTCGGCTAGGCGTGTGTCAGAATTAGCTGCTTTGTCACATAAAAGCCCTATCTGATTTTCCATATGGACAGGGCAGAATTGCGGACCCGTACACAATTTCTGCCAAAAGTGATGTCATCTTTTCATATGAACCAACCTATTGTGGTGCCTGTGGCTACTCGTGACTTGGAGGATTCCGAGTTACTAGATGTGGTCAGGGCTTTGACGGTTTATGTAGCCAGAACGGCTAGAGTCAGGAAAACTGAGTCGCTGTTTATCCTGTATGCACCCAACAAGCTGGGTGCTCCCGCTTCAAAGCAAACTATTGCTCGCTGGATCTGTAACACGATTCAGCAGGCTCATTCTGTGGCTGGATTGCCGCTTCCAAAATCCGTAAAAGCCCACTCCACAAGGAAGGTGGGCTCTTCTTGGGCGGCTGCCCGAGGGGTCTCTGCATTACAGCTTTGCCGAGCAGCTACTTGGTCAGATTCGAACACTTTTGCAAAGTTTTACAAGTTTGATACCCTGGCTGAGGAGGACTTTGTGTTTGCTCATTCGGTGCTGCAGAGTCATCCGCACTCTCCCGCCCGTTTGGGAGCTTTGGTATAATCCCCATGGTCCTAACGGAGTCCCCAGCATCCACTAGGACGTTAGAGAAAATAAGATTTTACTTACCGGTAAATCTATTTCTCGTAGTCCGTAGTGGATGCTGGGCGCCCGTCCCAAGTGCGGACTTCTTCTGCAATGCTTGTATATAGTTATTGCTTAAATAAGGGTTATGTTTGGTTGCATCAGGGTTGATCTGATGCTCCGTTGTTGTTCATACTGTTAACTGGGTAAATTTATCATGAGTGATACGGTATGATTGGTGTGACTGGTATGAGTCTTGCCCTGGATTCCAAAATCCTTTCCTTGTACTTTCAGCTCTTCCGGGCACAGTTTCTCTAACTGAGGTCTGGAGGAGGGACATAGAGGGAGGAGCCAGAACACACCAGAATCCAAATTCTTTCTTAAAGTGCCCTGTCTCCTGCGGAGCCCGTCTATTCCCCATGGTCCTTACGGAGTCCCCAGCATCCACTACGGACTACGAGAAATAGATTTACCGGTAAGTAAAATCTTATTTTTTTTATCAAGCTATCTCAATAACAAGTATGTTAATAAGCGTTCACATAACGTGGCAGATTTTGTGATATTTGTCTTGGCTTCAAGGAAATGTAAGAACAATGTGCGGTCTATTACTCTGCCATCAGCCATTGTCTGCAGTGGGCTAAAAGACTCTGTCCTAATGTGTATTTCAGAAAGTGTCTCCATTTCATAACTTCACTCTATATTTTCTATTTGTTTCTGAAATCCTGTAGTTTTGTTGGTTTATTTAAGTGGAAAATACATATGCACCTATTTTGAACCATATTTAAAAGGTTTCATAAAACATGATGCTGTTTTTAGCTATGGCAAAAGTCATTAGATGCTATGGCAGCGATGGGCGAGATGGTGAGCACCTTCTATCTCTATATCGTGTTCCTCTTTCCCTCTCTGACAGCTTCACTGCTGTGTTAAAAAGAAGGGACGGGCATGTATTGCCTTTTATTGTTTCTAATAACTTAATAATTAATGAACAAAGCTAAACAATAAGAGTTTGCAACTATTGATGTTTTCTGAGTGTGTTACCATTTTAAGCAAGGTGTGCTTACCGTCGGTGGAAACTTCTGCTCGTGCTGCACGGCAGCAGTTTGTGACCGGAAGTGATGTTCCGCCCAGGAAGCGGCGCGTGAGGAGACCGATTCTGATGTGACCCGCTACCGACCTCCATCACACCGAGGCGGACAGAATCTCAAATTTATCGTGTCTATCTATCCAAAGACTGGCACTCTACCACATCGCCGTAGGGTACATAACTATACTACACATTGTGTATTTTCTTTTCATATTCCTCTTCTGTGGTCGAGTGCTCCATCAAGGATCCGAACACAGAATCTTCCGGTCCACCACTGGGATATACAGAGCATAGCTAAGTATTCCTATTCCTTCACAATTACCATTCTTGCTTGCACGTTAGCGCCATCCAGTCCATAAAATCACCTTTTTCTGTTCAAATTCTTGGATCTTTTTTGGGATAGGTCCAATTTTGGATTTAGAAGGCAGCCAACGATAGATAAGGAGCGCCCAAGAGGCTTTTCACCTTTCTCTGACGTCCTAAGTGGATGCTGGGGACTCCGTAAGGACCAAGGGGAATAGCGGCTCCGCAGGAGACAGGGCACAAAAGTAAAAGCTTTAGGATCAGGTGGTGTGCACTGGCTCCTCCCCCTATGACCCTCCTCCAAGCCTCAGTTAGGTTTTTGTGCCCGGCCGAGAAGGGTGCAATCTAGGTGGCTCTCCTAAAGAGCTGCTTAGAGTAAAAGTTTTGTTAGGTTTTTTATTTTCAGTGAGTCCTGCTGGCAACAGGCTCACTGCAACGAGGGACTTAGGGGAGAAGAAGTGAACTCACCTGCGTGCAGGATGGATTGGCTTCTTAGGCTACTGGACACTAGCTCCAGAGGGACGATCACAGGTACAGCCTGGATGGGTCACCGGAGCCGCGCCGCCGACCCCCTTGCAGATGCTGAAGAGAGAAGAGGTCCAGAAATCGGTGGCTGAAGACTTCCCAGTCTTCTTAAGGTAGCGCACAGCACGGCAGCTGTGCGCCATTGCTCTCAGCACACTTCACACCAACGGTCACTGAGGGTGCAGGGCGCTGGGGGGGGCGCCCTGGGCAGCAATGAAAGTACCTATGCTAGCTAAAAATACATCACATATAGCCTCTGGGGCTATATGGATGTATTTAACCCCTGCCAGGTTGTCAGAAAAACGGGAGAAGAAGCCTGCCGAAAAGGGGGCGGGGCCTATTCTCCTCAGCACACAGCGCCATTTTCCTACACAGCTCCGCTGCTAGGAAGGCTCCCAGGCTCTCCCCTGCACTGCACTACAGAAACAGGGTTAAAACAGAGAGGGGGGGCATTTTATGTGGCGATATTATAATATATTAAGATGCTATAAGGGAAAACACTTATATAAGGTTGTCCCTGTATAATTATAGCGTTTTGGTGTGTGCTGGCAAACTCTCCCTCTGTCTCCCCAAAGGGCTAGTGGGGTCCTGTCCTCTATCAGAGCATTCCCTGTGTGTGTGCTGTGTGTCGGTACGTGTGTGTCGACATGTATGAGGACGATGTTGGTGAGGAGGCGGAGCAATTGCCTGTAATGGTGATGTCACTCTCTAGGGAGTCGACACCGGAATGGATGGCTTATTTAGGGAATTACGTGATAATGTCAACACGCTGCAAGGTCGGTTGACGACATGAGACGGCCGGCAAACCAATTAGTACCTGTCCAGGCGTCTCAAACACCGTCAGGGGCTTTAAAACGCCCATTTACCTCAGTCGGTCGACACAGACACGGACACTGACTCCAGTGTCGACGGTGAAGAAACAAACTTATTTTCCATTAGGGCCACACGTTACATGTTAAGGGCAATGAAGGAGGTGTTACATATTTCTGATACTACAAGTACCACAAAAAAGGGTATTATATGGGGTGTGAAAAAACTACCTGTAGTTTTTCCTGAATCAGATAAATTAAATGAAGTGTGTGATGATGCGTGGGTTTCCCCCGATAGAAAATTATTGGCGTTATACCCTTTCCCGCCAGAAGTTAGGGCGCGTTGGGAAACACCCCCTAGGGTGGATAAGGCGCTCACACGCTTATCAAAACAAGTGGCGTTACCGTCTCCAGATACGGCCGCCCTCAAGGAGCCAGCTGATAGGAGGCTGGAAAATATCCTAAAAAGTATATACACACATACTGGTGTTATACTGCGACCAGCGATCGCCTCAGCCTGGATGTGCAGCGCTGGGGTGGCTTGGTCGGATTCCCTGACTGAAAATATTGATACCCTTGACAGGGACAGTATTTTATTGACTATAGAGCATTTAAAGGATGCATTTCTATATATGCGAGATGCACAGAGGGATATTTGCACTCTGGCATCAAGAGTAAGTGCGATGTCCATGTCTGCCAGAAGATGTTTATGGACACGACAGTGGTCAGGTGATGCAGATTCCAAACGGCACATGGAAGTATTGCCGTATAAAGGGGTGGAGTTATTTGGGGTCGGTCCATCGGACCTGGTGGCCACGGCAACAGCTGGAAAATCCACCTTTTTTACCCCAAGTCACATCTCAGCAGAAAAAGACACCGTCTTTTCAGCCTCAGTCCTTTCGTCCCCATAAGGGCAAGCGGGCAAAAGGCCAGTCATATCTGCCCAGGGGTAGAGGAAAGGGAAGAAGACTGCAGCAGGCAGCCCCTTCCCAGGAACAGAAGCCCTCCACCGCTTCTGCCAAGTCCTCAGCATGACGCTGGGGCCGTACAAGCGGACTCAGGTGCGGTGGGGGGTCGTCTCAAGAGTTTCAGCGCGCAGTGGGCTCACTCGCAAGTGGACCCCTGGATCCTACAAGTAGTATCCCAGGGGTACAGATTGGAAATTCGAGACGTCTCCCCCTCGCAGGTTCCTGAAGTCTTCTTTACCAACGTCTCCCTCCGACAGGGAGGCAGTATTGGAAACAATTCACAAGCTGTATTCCCAGCAGGTGATAATCAAAGTACCCCTCCTACAACAAGGAAAGGGGTATTATTCCACACTATTTGTGGTACTGAAGCCAGACGGCTCGGTGAGAGCTATTCTAAATCTGAAATCTTTGAACACTTACATACAAAGGTTCAAATCAAGATGGAGTCACTCAGAGCAGTGATAGCGAACCAGGATGAAGGGGACTATATGGTGTCCCTGGACATCAAGGATGCTTACCTCCATGTCCCAATTTGCCCTTCTCACCAAGGGTACCTCAGGTTCGTGGTACAGAACTGTCACTATCAGTTTCAGACGCTGCCGTTTGGATTGTCCACGGCACCCCGGGTCTTTACCAAGGTAATGGCCGAAATGATGATTCTTCAAAGAAAAGGCGTCTTAATTATCCCTTACTTGGACGATCTCCTGATAAGGGCAAGGTCCAGAGAACAGTTGGAGGTCGGAGTAGCACTATCTCAAGTAGTACTACGACAGCACGGATGGATTCTAAATATTCCAAAATCGCAGCTGATTCCGACGACACGTCTGCTGTTCCTAGGGATGATTCTGGACACAGTACAGAAAAAGGTGTTTCTCCCGGAGGAGAAAGCCAAGGAGTTATCCGACCTAGTCATGAACCTCCTAAGACCAGGCCAAGTGTCAGTGCATCAATGCACAAGGGTCCTGGGAAAGATGGTCGCTTCTTACGAAGCGATTCCATTCGGCAGATTCCACGCAAGAACTTTTCAGTGGGATCTGCTGGACAAATGGTCCGGATCGCATCTTCAAATGCATCAGCGGATAACCCTGTCTCCAAGGACAAGGGTGTCTCTCCTGTGGTGGTTACAGAGTGCTCATCTCCTAGAGGGCCGCAGATTCGGCATTCAGGATTGGGTCTTGGTGACCACGGATGCCAGCCTGAGAGGCTGGGGAGCAGTCACACAGGGAAGAAATTTCCAGGACTTGTGGTCAAGCATGGAAACGTCACTTCACATAAATATCCTGGAACTAAGGGCCATTTACAATGCCCTAAGTCAGGCAAGACCTCTGCTTCAGGGTCAGCCGGTGTTGATCCAGTCGGACAACATCACGGCAGTCGCCCACGTAAACAGACAGGGCGGCACAAGAAGCAGGAGGGCAATGATGGAAGTGGCAAGGATTCTTAGCTGGGCGGAGAATCATGTGATAGCACTGTCAGCAGTGTTCATTCCGGGAGTGGACAACTGGGAAGCAGACTTCCTCAGCAGACACGATCTTCACCCGGGGGAGTGGGGACTTCACCCAGAAGTCTTCCACATGATTGTGAACCGTTGGGAAAAACCAAAGGTGGACATGATGGCGTCCCGCCTCAACAAAAAACTGGACAGATATTGCGCCAGGTCAAGGGACCCTCAGGCAATAGCTGTGGACGCTCTGGTAACACCGTGGGTGTACCAGTCAGTGTATGTGTTCCCTCCTCTTCCTCTCATACCAAAAGTACTGAGAATCATGAGAAGGAGAGGAGTAAAGACTATACTCGTGGCTCCGGATTGGCCAAGAAGGACTTGGTACCCGGAAATTCAAGAGATGCTCACGGAAGACCCGTGGCCTCTACCTCTAAGAAAGGACCTGCTCCAGCAGGGACCATGTCTGTTCCAAGACTTACCGCGGCTGCGTTTGACGGCATGGCGGTTGAACGCCGGATCCTGAAGGAAAAAGGCATTCCGGATGAAGTCATCCCTACCCTGATCAAAGCCAGGAAGGATGTAACCATACAACATTATCACCGTATTTGGCGTAAATATGTTGCGTGGTGCGAGGCCAGGAAGGCCCCTACAGAGGAATTTCAACTGGGTCGTTTCCTGCATTTCCTGCAAACAGGACTGTCTGTGGGCCTCAAATTAGGGTCCATTAAGGTTCAAATTTCGGCCCTGTCAATATTCTTCCAAAAAGAACTGGCTTCTGTTCCTGAAGTTCAGACGTTTGTCAAGGGAGTACTGCATATACAGCCTCCTTTTGTGCCTCCAGTGGCACCTTGGGATCTCAATGTAGTTTTGGGATTCCTAAAATCACATTGGTTTGAACCACTCACCACTGTGGACTTAAAATATCTCACATGGAAAGTGGTAATGCTGTTAGCCCTGGCTTCAGCCAGGCGTGTCTCAGAATTGGCGGCTTTATCCTATAAAAGCCCTTACCTAATTTTTCATACGGACAGGGCAGAATTGAGGACTCGTCCTCAATTTCTCCCTAAGGTGGTTTCAGCATTTCACTTAAACCAGCCTATTGTGGTGCCTGCGGCTACTAGGGACTTGGAGGATTCCAAGTTGCTGGACGTAGTCAGGGCCCTGAAAATATGTTTCCAGGACGGCTGGAGTCAGGAAATCTGATTCGCTGTTTATCCTGTATGCACCCAACAAGCTGGGTGCTCCTGCTTCTAAGCAGACGATTGCTCGTTTGATTTGTAGTACAATTCAGCTTGCACATTCTGTGGCAGGCATGCCACAGCCAAAATCTGTAAAAGCCCATTCCACACGGAAAGTGGGCTCATCTTGGGCGGCTGCCCGAGGGGTCTCGGCTTTACAACTTTGCCGAGCAGCTACTTGGTCAGGGGCAAACACGTTTGCTAAATTCTACAAATTTGATACCCTGGCTGAGGAGGACCTGGAGTTCTCTCATTCGGTGCTGCAGAGTCATCCGCACTCTCCCGCCCATTTGGGAGCTTTGGTATAATCCCCATGGTCCTTTCGGAGTCCCCAGCATCCACTAGGACGTTAGAGAAAATAAGAATTTACTTACCGATAATTCTATTTCTCATAGTCCGTAGTGGATGCTGGGCGCCCATCCCAAGTGCGGATTGTCTGCATTACTTGTACATAGTTATTGTTACAAAAATCGGGTTATTGTTGTTGTGAGCCATCTTTTCAGAGGCTCCTTCTGTTATCATGCTGTTAACTGGGTTCAGATCACAAGTTGTACGGTGTGATTGGTGTGGCTGGTATGAGTCTTACCCGGGATTCAAAATCCTTCCTTATTGTGTACGCTCGTCCGGGCACAGTATCCTAACTGAGGCTTGGAGGAGGGTCATAGGGGGAGGAGCCAGTGCACACCAGCTAGTCCTAAAGCTTTTACTTTGTGCCCAGTCTCCTGCGGAGCCGCTATTCCCCATGGTCCTTTCGGAGTCCCCAGCATTCACTACGGACTATGAGAAATAGAATTATCGGTAAGTAAATTCATATATATATATATATATATATATATATATATATATATATATATATATATATATATATATATATATATATATATATATATATATATATATATATATATATATATGAGACACCTTAGTACAATTTTACTGAGTCGTGCAAGTTGTCTGTCTTTGTATTTTGTGTCGTCTGTCTGCATAATGAGTAAGGCACCAGCAAAAACAAAAAAGCAGTCTCACTGCCATGTCTGTAAGAATGTGTTGCCGGATGGATCTACCACATGTACAGTATGTTTTGTGGATTCAGCTACGAATACAAGTTCGGCTCCGGTTAAAAAGCCAGTTTCATTCCCGGACCCTCCATGGGCTAAGCTAACACAGGTTATGGCTGGATTGCAATCAGAATTGGCCGCCGCTCGTCAAGAGCGGGAAGCGGCAAGATCTGAGTCTAAGGTGAGACCGCTAGAACTACCGGAGGGGTCTCAGCCTTGCCAAAAGTCCAAGTCCACTTTGGGGAGAAAGGATAAATTTCATTTGTGTTATGATTTACCAGTTTCTGCTATGTTGCATTCTGACGATTCTATGCCAGACCTCTTTCCGCAAGATGACGGTGAGGAGGGCGTAGTAGACCGGCAGTCAGATAGTGACGATTTTGACAGCCCGGGAATTGATAATCTCATCAGAGCGGTGCGTCAGTCTCTGAAGTTTACAGAAACTGAGGAGCCGATGACAAATGATGAGGTCGTCTTTACTAAACGACAGAGAACTCCAATGTGTTTTCCTGTTTCGGAATCTCTTAATAAGATGTTATTAGAAACACGAAAGAATACGGATAAACGGTTTTCTATACCTCACAGATTTAAGTCTAGTTACCCGTTTCCAGAGTCTGTGACAGCTACATGGGAGAATCCGCCAGTGGTGGATTCGTCTGTGTCTAAACTTACAAAGAAATTAACCATACCAGTAACAACTGCTACTACGCTCAAAGACCCGTCGGACCGTAAAATAGAAGCTATGCTAAAGTCCATGTATACAGCAGCAGGAGTGTTGCTTAGACCTGGGTTGGTTGGCATTTGGGTAACTAAGGCGCTAATGGTATGGATAACAGAACTCAAGTCTGCCCTACATGACGATCACCTTGTACTTCTCGCTGATCAAATCTGGGAAGCTGCTGATGATCTATGTACAGCCTCTACTGACGTCTGTCAGCTCACTTCTCGCCTTTCATCCTCGTTAGTTACTGCACGACGAGCACTCTGGCTGCGGTCTTGGCAGGCGGAGGTCAAAAAAGGTATAGAGGCGTTATTTTACGGTGGCGAGTAGTTGTTTGGTCCTGAATTGGACAAATGGATTTCGGAGGCCACGGGAGGAAAATCTGTTTTCTTACCAGTGCCTCCAACAGTACCTAGACGGAGATACTCTGGACCGGCCTTCAAATCCTTTAGACCGCAGTCCTTTCGCGGGCGTGGCAGATGAACAGCCACGCCTGGTAGACGAGGTCGTGGACGTGGTTTCCAACAAACAAACACCAGTCGTCAGGATGCTAAGGTCACTGACAAGCCAGTGGCATGACGGGCTCCCAGCCCATCTCGGATCTACAATTGTGGGAGCACACCTTCAGACGTTCCATTTGGCGTGGTTCCAGACGTCCACAGATGGTGGATCCGCAATTTAGTGTTAAAAGGTTACATAATAGAGTTCGAATGTCTCCCGCCACTGCGGTTTTTCAAGACAGGACTGCCTCTGTCGGACGACAGGAGGGCGGTTCTGCAAATTGCCATTCAGTCTCTGCTGGATGCAGCAGTTTTGATTCCGGTCCCTGTACACCAACAAGGTCAGGGTTATTATTCCAGTCTGTTTGTGGTACCAAAGCCGGATGGCTCGGTCAGGCCAATATTGAACTTAAAGGGTCTCAATCGGTACGTCACTTACTACAGATTCAAGATGGAATCTCTGCGGTCAGTAATTGCAGGTTTAGAGCCACAGAAATTCATGATTGCACTGGATCTCAAGGATGCGTACTTACACATTCCGATTTGGCCACCTCATCAGAGGTTTTTACGGTTTGCAATACGGCAAAACCATTATCGGTTTCAGGCTCTACCGTTTGGCCTCTCGTCAGCACCTCGGGTATTCACCAAGGTGATGTCTGTGATGATAGCTCATCTCAGAACCCTGGGAGTTATAATAGTTCCGTACTTGGACGATCTGCTCATCAAAGCTCCGTTTCACCAGATGCTCCTCCAACATGCGTTGCTAACGTACAATGTACTGGTTCAGCACGGTTGGATTGTCAATTTCAAGAAATCGCATCTGATTCCGTCTCAACGACTTCAATTCCTAGGTATGATTTTCGATACGGTAAATCAAAGAATTTACCTACCAGAACAGAAAGTGCAGGTCATTCGTCATCTGGTTCAATTAGTGCTCAGGCCACGCACAGTCTCTGTATATTTGTGCATTCGCCTCTGAGGCACAATGGTGGCGGCATTCGAAGCACTTCAGTTCGGGAGATTCCACTCACGTCCTTTTCAACTGGATGTGCTCGCACAGTGGTCGGGCTCGCATCTGCAGATTCACCACAGGGTGAGGTTGTCACCACGGGCCAGAGTGTCTCTACTTTGGTGGCTCAAAGTACACAATCTAACCGCAGGGAAACGGTTCGGCGCCTGGAATTGGATAATTCTAACGACTGACGCGAGCCTCAGAGGTTGGGGAGCTGTAGTTCAAAATTGTCAGCTCCAGGGTCTCTGGACGGATCACGAAAGATTGCTGTCTATAAATGTACTGGAACTCCGGGCAATTTACAATGCGCTACGACAAGCAGTGCACATGCTTCGGTCTCAAACTATTCAGGTGCAGTCAGACAATGCGACGGCAGTTGCATACATCAACAAACAAGGAGGAACGAGAAGCCGCATGGCAATGCGGGAAGTAGCTCGAATCCTCAATTGGGCCGAGCGACACCAAGTGATATTGTCGGCAGTGTTCATTCCGGGAGTGGACAACTGGGAGGCGGATTATCTCAGCCGTCGAGAGTTTCATCCAGGAGAATGGGCATTAAATCCAGAAGTGTTTCACATGTTGGTCCAAAGGTGGGGTGATAAAGCTAATTATTTATCTTTTAACATTAGCTATATATTGGTAAGAGACTCAGTACGCAATGGGCGTACGGGGTACCGTAAGGGTACGCACCTAGCGTAGCAGACGCTAGGCCGTGGTCGAGACGCACGGGCGGCACGTTCGCTCACGGCTTACGCTGGGTATCGAGCACGCTATAGGCGGTCCGAGTACCGTAATGCTACGCTACCAGCGTAGCGGACGCTGTGCCCACAAGAGAAACACGAGCGGCGCAGATGCTCACAGGATGACACACAGTAAACCTTGTATGCAACACAATGAAAGGCTGAGCCTATACTGTAAACCTTGGTTTTGTAATGTGAACACAATGCAATGCTAATTAACCTCTATTATATAAAAGCCGCTTGAGCGATTGAGACGCTCCGAATACCCTCAGTAATGTAATACCTTGCTAAGGTTCCAAAACCTTTACTAACGAGATTTAGTTATGTAAAAAGGGAAAATACAGTTAACATTTTATACACTACAAACTAACATTAATATCTAACAGAATAACTACACATATACAATATACAACAGCTTCTTAATCCTAAACAATAACAAAGAGAGAGAGAGAGTATGGAAAATACAAACAGAGAATAAGTTGGTTACAGAGAAAAACTTACACACTGGGGAATGATCGCTGCACAGTCCTGGTCACCAGCTCCATAGTTAGTCAGTGATGAAAACCTTTTGTGGAGAGTAGACTGAGCTGGGCCAGGCTGGCTGTTCTTATATACACTACATACAGTACACTACAAAGGGCAATCTCATTGTTCATTGGACACAGGAATCTGTCTTCACATTATAACAAAAGGTCATAAGTTGATTCAAACAGGTGGGCTGTGACTATTTCATATTGCTCAGGTGGGAGGGATTCTCAGGATTCCCGCCGCATGGATAATGAATTGCAAATACAGTAAATGTCCATAAACTTCTTATAACCATAACTATTCGCAAGAGTGATTAATCTCTTTCAAACCAACACCGGATTGTTACTAATAATGTACTCTACCGTTGCATACTAAATACCACTGCTCAAAACCTGTCTGACCCTTCGTATCATGTAAAGAGGAATTCCTTTGTTCATGAACCAGTTACACTAAACATACTTACAGATATTATTAAAGGGACCATAACCTATAAAGTACACTATTTGGATTAACTCTGTAACAATCGAGTCGCTCGCCAGACGCACACAAACTCTACCGTAAATGCACATACCACGCGCTTGAGCGCATGTCCGTGGAGGCGCCGTCACGCAACTGCGAATATGCGCACGCACGGGAGAGAATGTGCACGTGCGGCGGGCGAGCGCATGGGGTTAGTACAAGGCATGAGAATAACGATATTTTTCGACTTTGACCGTCCACCCTTTGGCAGTCACCAATAACTGCCACTTCCTAAACAAAACAGAAAAATATGTCATCATGTAAACACCTTTTTATGATTGGGTAAGGGAGGAGAGGAGAAGGTTAGAAAGGTATGACCTAGTGAGATAGTAAAAGCATGTGTGTATGAAATCCATGTTTGAGGGGTCATGTATCATCGTGCCGTACGTGTTCTAAATCAAGCTTCGAGGTATTGCGAAGTATTCATTGAATCCTTCTTATCCCTTATCAAGGGTCTGTGGATGGGCTATCAAACTCTACCGAGCTCTTTTCGGCTTTTGGTTGCAACAAATGGGGGAGCACATTTAGTTGATGATACATGAAGGGGGGACCATGTGAATGCTAACATGTGAGAATCACCTGTCGACTATGTGTGTCATTACCTGGAGGTTGTAGAGATGAAGATAAGAAACAATCGTTATAAATGCAGTCGTAAACTATGTGAGTTTAAATAAACAGTTGCCGATTGAGGTCTTGTCTGATGTGTTGTCTTGATGTACATGTTGTCTGATGTCTCTCGGTGCTTTTGCTATAAATAGCGAGCAAAAGCTGTTCCATTGTCCATAATTACAGTCTCTAAAGTATTGGGCTTTCGTAAAAAGTTAAAGTCACTAGGGATATTGGGGGTCTGTGGCATAGTTCATCAATGGTCTGTATAAAAGAGGTTGTCAAATTCTTCCAAGCGGATGTCTTTGTACCTTGGAGGAAAACAAAGGCGAAACGGGTGAAAGAAACGGACCGTGGAATCACATTCTCATCACAACATTGTCTCTATCGTTGGGTCATAAATCAAATTAGTTGTTGTTATTACAGTGTCCTCGCTCCTCAGTCTCTTCACAAATCCTTCTATTGTCAATGCTACCAGATCGTTTTCTGATACTCGCCTTTACTCGGTGATTATGTTGCTCTTGGAAATCTACGCCTCCATCCTGGTCATCAGAACCCATTCCAGATCCTTTCTCGACCTCCATGGTACTCTCACCGAAACATACTGCTCTGGTCAACATCATGGTCAACAGGAAAATCCGGATCACAGTCTCTAGGGGCAAGTCCATCTTATAGGAGGAAAAGGAGAAATTTGTAATGGGGGTACAAAAAAATAATTGAGGGGAAAGAAAAATGTTACGATGTCTTCTAGTCTTGTTGTTCCTCTTGCTCTGTTGTCATCTTAAAGGTGCTGTCTCTCAATCTTCCAAACGAACATTCTGGTGATACAATATTCCTTCCAAATCTGCGATCTTTCTGTAAGGAGCAAAAATCTTGCATTACCATTTGTCTAACTGATGTGTGACATACCATCTGTAAAGCATGAGAACATGAGAGAGAAGAGGGGAAAAAAAAAAACGAGAGAGAGAACAATTCATATATATGTTACCTAAAACAACAAACAAAAAAAAACATTGTCAGATCTTCCGTTCACCATCAGGCTGTCACACCAACACATCCATTGGTATCTTTGCGCAGTCTCCCCCCACCAGTATTTCCACACTTCACCCTTTTGTGCCTGGCCAGGACACACCGATGTCTGTAGGTCACACTGGGGTTAGATAGACTTCTGCAAAGACCAAGTAGCTATGTGATGTTTGAGTTCTGCCGATGAACATCAGAGATGGGGAGAAAGGAAACATTTACAGATAAATTACAAAGTTTACCCGGCTGTTCCTGTGTCTACACGGAACTGACCTCCCAATATCATTGACTGTAACCTCAGGCTTACTATCAGTCCTAATGATCACCTTTCCTGACTGCATATTACAGGTGCGGCACAAACTTCTTCCTATATGATCCCTGATTACAATTTTGTGTGTCATAACTCTGCTCGTGTTTTTTTTTTTTTTTTTTAGGGGGTTGATATACCTTCTGTGGATCTTTAAACCTACAACTACGTGCAAAATGACCTTCCTTCTGGCAATTATAACACCTTATCACCTTTGACTTACCCACAGGGATCTGAGGCTTCTTACCTCCCTGTGCTTCCCTGTTTCTTTGGATATCATGGTCATGTCGTTGTCTAGGGGGTTGATATGACTTTTGTATATTTCTTGATCTACAATCTCTTGCAAAATGTCCCTCTTTGTGACAATGATAACAAACTATCACATTTGAATTTCTCACAGGGGTTTGGGGCTTAAGCTGGTGTGGCTTCGTTGTCAGGGCTTGTCTACTGATTGTCATTTGCTTACTGCCCTGTGACTCCAGGTGTCTTTTGATGTTCCATTCAATATTAACATCATCTTGTGTTGGTTCTACAATATGAGATACATTTGTTTGTGCGTGATATATAACACTGTACGTACCTGTGGACACGACCTCACCTGACCCTCCGTAAGGGGGTTTGACTACTGCCTTTACCGATTTGGTCGCGTCCACCTGGATGTCTTGTATGATGGCTGCTGGAAATGGTGCCGACCTCGTGCTGGGCTCACTTTCTTGCTTGTAATCCTAAGGGAAGTTTAACATGGGGTGCAACTTGCACGGGTTAACAGTTGTACATTTAACAGTTTTACTTTTATCATTGTTACATTCGTTACAATTATTCTTATCATCTATACAGTTACTAAGTGCATGTTTATCATACCCCAGTGTGCCATTCTCTGTAACCACTCTCTCTTGTTGCCATATTTTTTTTACCAAAGTGAGAGTCAGCTGTGTAAGCTAATTCCCTTTGTATCTCACCTTCCTGTTGCCATATTTGTAAACAATCATAATGTTTGATCCGTCTCTTTGCAGATTTAATGAGACATATCCTTCTCCTTAGATTTTGTAACACCTCGGGGCTAAAACTGCCTACCCGTGGGAACTTTTCCCCGTCATGCACAGTCATTCTTTCCCATTCATCGCACAAAACCTCTGTGTGTGAACCGTATTTCTCACACATGATATACCTTGCCGACCCGATTGGTCGGTTTACTGAATCAACTTGGACCAGGGTTGATCGCTCCCTACCTGAACAACTGGCCCCCATCTTTGCAGGTGTTGCTTTCGCTACCTCGGACCTTCAAATCAGGGTCTTCAGCGAACCCTTACAAAAACCAAGATGTCCGGGGTAGACTGACGGTGAAAGTTTACAGAGTACCTCCACTCACTCGCCCACGTCGACCAATACGCCCACACACTGCCTTAGCGCTGGCGTACTCAACCTAGGGCCCCTGCGACCTGAACCTCTATTTACTGGAACATGTGGGTGTGATCCGAAGAGCACTTAACCCTTCCCAGTAAACATCAGTTGCTGGAGAATTCCTGAGTGACCAGCGAACCTCCCTTAAAATAAAAAAAATTACACAAATCACGTTAGAATGTACAAATAGCGTTTATGACCCCTCTAGCGTACGCAAATGGTACTGGGTCAAGTTACTAACTAATTCACACAATTGCATGCGGTACAATCGTTCTGCACATAAGAAACTAATCTTATGTGCGGAACGACCAGTGGAATCGAAAATTGTGGCTGCGAATTCCTTCAGCCAGAGCTTAATGGCCTATATGGGTTTTGCACCAACCCTCCTGGTGTTGTGCTTCTTGACTCTATCTGTAGCAGACTTCCTAGTCCCCTGTACCTAGACCTCCTGGTCTGTCTCTGGACCTCCTGGTCCGTTATCTCTAATGCTCTTATTTTAATATGTTAACAAGGGATGCCTCCCAAGCCACCGTGCTGTCACTTGCACGTATGTACCTCACGAGAACTCGATTTCCTGTGATTCCACCCAAAAATGAGAAACTTTTTTATATATATATATATATATATATATATATATATATATATATATATATATATATATATAATATGTATACACACTCTTTCACCTCATATACTCTTTACTTTCGTTTCTGCGCAGAAATCCCTTTCATTCAGTATCACAGTCTAGTCCCGAAAGGAGTTACAACTAGAGAAGGATTATTTACGCTAAAATTTAGGACACTGAGATTGACTTGCGCTATTATCGCGTTGCCTTCGTATCACCTACTAAAACAATACTATTGTGTGATTTGTATTACGTGGGTGTACCCATACGCTCCGTTGCGTAATATACGCTACGTGCGTCGGCCCTTGCGTCGCGTACGCTTGTCCCGCCCTTTGTTAGGGACACGTGTACACAGGCCAGACACGTCCACAGTAACACAAGTAACACGTTTATATCAATGTAAATGATCTTTAACTGTAATCATTTACTGAACACCACACAGAACTTCCTTGTATCTTAGGCAAGCCGTGTGCGTGTTTTACAAATTACTCCCTTACGTATTAATTTTACTTTTAACTACCAATAGCAACAAATCTTTCTCAGCACGTTATCAATGATAAATGGCAAACAGGAGAGTGAGATGTGAAAATTACACAAATGACAAATGCAATTCTAAATTAATCTAATGACATACATTAATGTAAGCACGCACATATAGATATTACATCTATGAGACCCTATTCAGTACTTCTAATTTGCATATGAATGTGCTTTTTAACCATCTGTGAAGGCGATTTCTTTCACTGCTGGGAGAAAAAAAAACCCCCAGTTACACAGGTTCATTTGCATTTCAATGGCCCATCTCACAAGTAGCAGAGTTAAACAGGCTCTTGAAGGGAGAAAAAGAAAAAAAATGAAAAAACAACTTTGTTTCATTTCTGTGTGTCGTTCAAATATTGATTTTATTATTAACTTTCATTAATCTCCATCTGAACTATTTATAATTGATTTATGATATGGATTAGATAAATGCATTAAAAACTCATTAAATGATTTCTTTTTGACAATGGATGGCTGATTATTTCCAGAGTCAACTGAAAATCAGCCATTCAGAAAAAAAATTGACCTTCCCAAAATGGCCGCTGCTCCTCCCCCTTCCACATCCATGAGGGTTACACAAAATGGAGGACAGACCATGCGGCCTCCCTTGTCACAAAGAAAATCATCATGCCAGCCCCTAAAGTTATTTTAGGCCTGAGTTAAAAATAAAACTATCAAGCTATGCAGAGCGATTAAAAATACTTTTAAACCTATTTAAACAGACAAGTAATTCAATCTGCGTGTGCAGTTGGCACCAAATAGAAATTAAAACCAGATTTAAAAAGACAATAGCTTAATGTTCTTACCTTCTTCGGTTCCCGGATTCCACCAGCACTCCTACAACGTAGCGATGCAGACGCTTATCTAGTCAGCACTACCGTATCCCCAACCACCAACACGGATACCAAGGGATACTACCTTCCCCCTTTGCTGACAGATAAAGTCTGCTTGTGTTCGCTAGTGCGGATATGTGGAGGAAGGACGAGGCCCCAATTGATAAAGCTAATTATTTATCTTTTAACATTAGCTATATATTGGTAAGAGACTCAGTACGCAATGGGCGTACGGGGTACCGTAAGGGTACGCACTTAGCGTAGCAGACGCTAGGCCGTGGTCGAGACGCACAGGCGGCACGTTCGCTCACGGCTTACGCTGGGTATCGAGCACGCTATAGGCGGTCCGAGTACCGTAATGCTACGCTACTAGCGTAGCGGACGCTGTGCCCACAAGAGAAACACGAGCGGCGCAGACGCTCACAGGATGACACACAGTAAACCTTGTATGCAACACAATAAAAGGCTGAGCCTATACTGTAAACCTTGGTTTTGTAATGTGAACACAATGCAATGCTAATTTGCCTCTATTATATAAAAGCCGCTTGAGCGATTGAGACGCTTCGAATACCCTCAGCAATGTAATAAACACACAATACCTTGCTAAGGTTCCAAAACCTTTACTAACGAGATTTAGTTATGTAAAAAGGGAAAATACAGTTAACATCTTATACACTACAAACTAACATTAATATCTAACAGAATAACTACACATATACAATATACAACAGCTTCTTAATCCTAAACAATAACAAAGAAAGAGAGAGAGAGTATGGCAAATACAAACAGAGAATAAGTTGGTTACAGAGAAAAACTTACACACTGGGGAATGATCGCTGCGCAGTCCTGGTCACCAGCTCCATAGTTAGTCAGTGATGAAAACCTTTTGTGGAGAGTAGACTGAGCTGGGCCTGGCTGGCTGTTCTTATATACACTACATACAGTACACTACAAAGGGCAATCTCATTGTTCATTGGACACAGGAATCTGTCTTCACATTATAACAAAAGGTCATAGGTTGATTCAAACAGGTGGGCTGTGACTATTTCATATTGCTCAGGTGGGAGGGAATCTCAGGATTCCCGCCGCATGGATAATGAATTGCAAATACAGTAAATGTCCATAAACTGCTTATAACCATAACTATTCGCAAGAGCGATTAATCTCTTTCAAACCAACACCGGATTGTTACTAATAATATACTCTACCGTTGCATACTAAATACCACTGCTCAAAACCTGTCTGACCCTTCGTATCATGTAAAGAGGAATTCCTTTGTTCATGAACCAGTTACACTAAACATACTTACAGATATTATTAAAGGGACCATAACCTATAAAGTACACTATTTGGATTAACTCTGTAACAATCGAGTCGCCCGCCAGACGCACACAAACTCTACCGTAAATGCACATACCACGCGCTTGAGCGCATGTCCGTGGAGGCGCCGTCACGCAACTGCGAATATGCGCACGCACGGGAGAGAATGTGCACGTGCGGCGGGCGAGCGCATGGGGTTAGTACAAGGCATGAGAATAACGATATTTTTCGACTTTGACGGGTTACCCTCAAGTGGATCTGATGGCATCTCGCCACAATCACCAAACCCCTCAGTGTGTGTCCAGAACACGAGATCCATAGGCAGTGGCGGTGGATGCTCTCACCATCGCGTGGCCGTACAGCCTCGTGTATCTGTTTCCACCGTTTCCGCTGCTCCCTCTTGCTAAAACGGATCAAAAGAGAGTCCGTCACAGTAATACTAGTGGCGCCTTATTGGCCTCGGAGGGCTTGGTTCTCGGACCTCCGCGGGCTACTCGCAGACGATCCTTGGCCGCTCCCACTACGTCCGGACCTGTTACAACAGGGTCCGTTTCTTTGCCCCGATTTAGCGCGGCTGCGTTTGACGGGGTGGCTGTTGAGACCGCCCTCTTAAGAAGAGAGGGCATTCCAGAATCGGTGATACCAACCATGTTACGAGCTAGGAAGCCGGTTACGGCAGCTCATTATTACAGAATTTGGCGTGTCTATATTGCTTGGTGTGAAGATCGGAAGTTTCCGACTTCATCTTTCAAGTTATCCCGTTTTTTATTATTTCTTCAGACAGGGTTAGATGGAGGACTGCGTTTATCTACACTAAAGGTGCAGATATCTGCGTTGTCAATTTACTTTCAAAGACGATTGGCTCTATTGCCGTCGGTACACACTTTTTTGCAAGGAGTCCTCGGAGTACAGCCTCCATTCATTCCACCTACAGCGCCATGGGACTTGAATCTGGTTTTAGATTTCTTACAGTCTTCTTATTTTGAACCCTTACAACAAGTGGATATTAAGTTTCTTACTTGGAAAACAATTTTTCTACTAGCCTTAGCTTCAGCAAGGCGTGTTTCAGATTTGGGTGCCTTGTCGTGCAAGCCACCGTATTTGGTGTTTCATGATGACAGAGCGGAACTTCGGATGAATTCCACTTTCTTACCAAAGGTAGTGTCATCATTTCACATCAATCAACCAATAGTAGTTCCTGTGTTGACAGGAAATTCTGGAACTTTGGATGTGGTACGCGCATTACGTGTTTATGTATCCCGAACGTCTACAGTTTGGAAGACGGATACGTTGTTTGTTCTCTATGATGCTGCCAGGATGGGTTGGCCAGCTTCTAAGCAGACTTTATCCAGATGGATTAAAGTGACCATACGTCAGGCTTACCTTCATGCTAGGTTACAGCCGCCTACATCAGTAACGGCTCATTCCACACGTTCTGTGGGAACTTTGTGGGCAGCTGGTCGTGGGGCTTCTACGACGCAGCTTTGCCGGGCGGCTACATGGTCATCAGTGCACACGTTTGTGCGCTTTTATAAGTTTGATACGTTTGGGGCATCAGCATCTAGCTTTGGCCGCCTAGTGTTACAGGTGCCAAACAGCTCTCCCGCCCACGGGTAAACTTTGGTACGTCCCAAGAGTAACTCCAGTGACCCCTAGTGGATGAAAAAGAAAATAGGATTTTGGTACTTACCAGGTAAATCCTTTTCTTTGAATCCATAGGGGGCACTGGACGCCCACCCAGAGCAGTTTTACCTGGTTTGTGTAAGTTCAGAGGATCTTATGGTAACACATTCTCACAGACTGGTTCAAAGTTTCAAGTTCTAGCGGTTATAGTGCCAACTGTTTAGTTGTCAGTCACGTTATGTGTCAACTTTATTGTTGTCCGTTATGTTATATGTAATTCTCCATTGTCAACCTCTCTAGCTCCTGTTCGGCTCAGTAAAAAACACTGAGGTACTCTGGGATATGGAGGGGAGTAGAGTTCTAAATTTAACTATTCAGTGCCTTGTTCCTATGGAAGCCGTCCATATCCCAAGAGTAACTCCAGTGCCCCCTATGGATTCAAAGAAAAGGATTTACCTGGTAAGTACCAAAATCCTATTTTTTCACATTTGGTTTAGTGCAGTCAAAACTGAGAAATTGCCTGGGTACTGACACAGCTGCAAAACCTGTGTTTCTTTTTAATGCGTTCAATAAGCCTAATGTGTAGGCTTATGGGGGGGTATTCCGAGATGATCGCACGCTGCCATTTTTCGCAGCACAGCAAACAGGTTACTACTGCGTATGCATCGCAATGTGCAGGCACGTCGTACAGGTACAAAGCGGATCGTTGCTGGGCGATGGATTTAACGAAGAATCCATTCGCACAGCCGATTGCAAGGAGATTGACAGGAAGAGGGCGTTTGTGGGTGTCAACTGACCATTTTCAGGGAGTGTTTGGAAATACGCAGGCGTGTCCAAGCATTTGCAGGGACTTCAATTCCAGGACCAAAAAGACTGAAGTGATCGCAAGGGCTGAGTAAGTCCAGAGCTACTCAGAAACTGCAAAATACTTTATCATCCAGCTCGGCTGCACAGGCGTTTGCACACTTGCAAAGCAAATATACACTTCCCCGTGGGTGGTGACTATACGTTTGCACGCCTGCTAAAAGTAGCTAGCGAGCAATCAACTCGGAATGAGGGCCATTAAGAGTTACAAATCAGGGAAGGCAATTGCCAACTATTGTAACTTTTACATCATTGCTGTTTCTTTCCTTTTGCAGTTTGTGATTTGTGTGTGGATTGCTGTGCCATGCCATGATTCATGGGTGTAGTATGGTATGCCGGCGGGCGGGCTCCCGGCGACCAGCATACCGGCGCCGGGAGCCTGACTGCCGGCATACCGACAGCGTGGCGAGCGCAAATGAGCCCCTTGCGGGGGGAGAATGTGTTGGTATACTGTGCGCCGTGATCCCGACATTCGGCAACCAGAAGACCACCCATGATTCATAGTTACACTTATCAAGTCATTTAAATTAAATATGTTAAAGTTACAGTATTTTAAAAGAACTTTGTATTTTTGTTTTTACTTGGCTTATTTGTTTACTTGATGATTTTTTATAAGAATCCAATTTTAAATAAAAAAACAGTTGAAATCAAAGGAACAAGTGCATGTGGCCTGGCCATGTTATTTGTATGATCACTGCACCACCTACTGCGGTACAACAATGCAGTCTGCATGAATGCATGGGGCACTTTATGACGCACATGAAAAATCTCACAGCAAGCACCATAGTTACATTTCAATACAGCTTAGTAGAGTTATACATAAGCCACTCTGGTATCACTCCAGCACAAGGATTGGGAAACGCCTGCATACACAATTAACAGATATTAAGCCCCTTTAAAGTAGAAAGGGAAAAAAAACACTGGGTGCATGATTATTATTTTTTTTATAACTGTTTTATGTAAACACAAGTATGAGCATATTAGAGAGGGTTGTGGACTAATTTTTCTTATTCATTATTTTTCAGATTAGGCCTCATACCCACAAGCTTTAGCTTTAATACACCTGCAGGATGCTAGCCAAATGCAGACATTTTTTTAAAGGGTCAGTCATTGACAGTACAAAGTATAACCATGCCGTGTAAATTATTGCTCTTTAAAAACAAAAAGTTCAACATTCCCCACTTCGGACAAACTTGGTCAGCATCCTTCACGTCGGATGCACTCTGACTACATAAGTCATGTTAAATGCACTTAAATGCCAATTGTCCATAACATTATGTAACTTTGCATACCAGGGCACATGCTTTTTTAAAAGTGTTTATTTTCCATCATTTTTTACATCCCGTTGTAATTTTTAGAAATGTAAAGTCTGAGTAAAATACATAGGAGTTCTGTGGGGGCTTATACATGGTGCTCTGTGCATCAGGAAAACTGAGACACATTAGTGACCCCGCTTCTAACACTGGGTTATAATGAAGACAAAGTACAGGCTTTTGCCTACACATCCAGCACTGTTGCATTATCTGATATAGCCCTTGGTAGAAAAAAGGTTCCCCACCCCTGATTTAAAGGTTGCTCACTGTACTCTGACAATATTTCGGCACCAGTTCATCCCAAGTGACTTTTGAAAAATGTATTTTACCACTGCAGATTTTATTTTCTGCCTTTGTATACATAACGTTTAATAAACTTGGTTTCAAAAAAGTGTTTTAATGTAATGGGCCCCATACACTAGAACGATATGTCTAGAGGCTGAAGTTGGGGCGATTTCCCTTGAACTCTGGGGGTAATTCCAAGTTGATCGCAGCAGGAAATTTTTTAGCAGTTGGGCAAAACCATGTGCACTGCAGGTGTGGCAGATATAACATTTGCAGAGAGAGTTAGATTTGGGTGGGTTATTTTATTTCTGTGCAGGGTAAATACTGGCTGTTTTATTTTTACACTGCAAATTAGATTGCAGATTAAACACACCACACCCAAATCTAACTCTCTCTGCACATGTTATATCTGCCTCCCCTGCAGTGCACATGGTTTTGCCCAATTGCTAACAGAATTCCTGCTGCGATCAACTTGGAATTACCCCCTCTGCCGGGAGCTTTCGGGAGTGGTTCCATACAATTACAAACGATTTGGTACATTTTGTATGCGATCCCAGCCATGCCTGCGGGAACAGATATATCACGAGTGCAGCACTAGCAATCTTGAGGATCCGAGCCGACGCTCACGGGGCCGCGCACCGGATCGAATACACAGCCAAAATGCACGATTTCACCCAATATATCAGCCCGAATTGGGCTGAAATCGGGCATAATCTCTTTAGTGTATTGGGGCCCTTTAGTTTCTTTGCTCACAGTATGTATTGCATTATAAGAGACAGCATTTTGCTTTCCATTAGCAAACATTGCCGAACTGAACTATGTCAGGATATAGTACTCCACTATTACTTTAATATGTAGCAATGAAAGCTATTTAGATTAAGTAGTTAGGGGTCAATCCAATTGGGTGTGTTTCACGCCCAATTGGATTTGGTTTCAAATGCGAGTTTGTTTCATGAAACTCACAGACTTTGCCCGATTGCGCATACCCGAGGAATGCGAGATCCATTTAGATTTGCCAATTCCTGGTACTCACCGCGGGTTACCTACAAAATGTCATGTGTAAAAACTGCATGAAAATGTGGAGAGAACTTCCTGGACCCCAAAAAGTGAGACTTTGCAGAATCATATAGATATGCTGTTCATGGGCATAAGGAAAGTACTGGATGCGGTCATGTGACCAATTCCAGAATCGCGACACCACTCAGGAGACCAGAGCCGGAACTCCGACAGCCGACATCCCAAAGGTGAGTATCAGGTTATTGGTTCGGATAAGGGCCCGGAGGAGAGTTAAGGTTAGATTCTAGGAGGGAGAAAAGGTAGTGGTAAACCATAGCCGCCACCCCCTGGGGGTTCGCCGTAACTGTCACCCCCGAAGGCTTAGCCATAGCAGCCACCCCAGGAGGGTTAGGGTAGAAAACGGGGGAGAGGTAGAATACTTACCCTGTTCGGTGTCGGGATCATCAATGTCGGGATGCTACTGTCGGTTATGTGACCACCGGCATCTCCACCACCAGGAGAACATGCCCAACCCTTTTGAAAGGTGTCAAATGGCTTAGTTGTGCTTTGTTTTTGTTTGTGTTTTGGGTTTTTTTATAAAAAAAACTATAAAAGCCAAGGAGTTTTATTTAATTGCAGAATGCAACAAAAAGGTTGAAAAAAGGTGCTTTTGGGGGTAATGTTAGGCGACTTTAAATAAATAAAAAAAATTGCTTAAAGACAATTATTTTTTGGTAAAATAAATACTTTCATTAACTTTGGGATGCTTAATCTAACAAAAGAGTTGATTTTTGTGTAATTTGAGTTCCCCAAAAATTACATGTAATTATTGGCACAATTAAGCTAATTGGAAACTTCCAAATGCCTAATTATTTTTTAAAGAAACAAAAAGCTATTCGAGAACACCCTGCCAGCACTCCATGCTGTTGTGGCTCAGGTTAAAAGACCTCCTTCCAATTTAACTGTATCCTACACTTTGGTCAAATTTGTCAAGCTGTATTATATGATAACATTATGCTGTTCATTGAATATCCCCCTTAGACTCAAACATGGATATCTTTAAAACCTGTACTGTACTGGGCGAGTTTGAAAAGCAACTTTATATAAAATTGAAACCTGTGCGTTATTATGCATAATTTGCCCCTTTACTATACCATAACTGCCTTATGATTTTTTATTTTTGTTTCTCTTTATTCAGTTTGTTTTTGTTTTGTTTTTCTCAGGAGGATTTGCTTTTGTCTATGAAGCTCAAGATATAGGAACAGGGAAAGATTATGCACTGAAGGTAGTGTATCTACATTTTATTTCACACATTTATGTTATTGTGTGCTATTCTCTTTAATTCTGCTTGTAAAAGTGTAAGAATTGCTTATTCGTAAAAGGATATACGTACAGGTTGAGTATCCCATATCCAAATATTCCGAAATACGGAATATTCCGAAATACGGACTTTTTTGAGTGAGACTGAGATAGTGAAACCTTTGTTTTCTGATGGCTCAATGTACACAAACTTTGTTTAATACACAAAGTTATTAAAAATATTGTATTAAATGACCTTCAGGCTGTGTGTATAAGGTGTATATGAAACATAAATGAATTGTGTGAATGTATGCACACTTTGTTTAATGCACAAAGTTATAAAAAATATTGGCTAAAATGACCTTCAGGCTGTGTGTGTAAGGTGTATATGTAACATAAATGCATTCTGTGCTTAGACTTGGGTCCCATCACCATGATATCTCATTATGGTATGCAATTATTCCAAAATACGGAAAAATACCATATCCAAAATACCTCTGGTCCCAAGCATTTTGGATAAGGGAGACTCAACCTGTACTATATTGTGTAGAGGGCCTCTTTTAACAGTTTAAAAGAGGGTTACATATGGTTCACTTCAAACTCATCTATAAAGCATTCATCCAGTACTCTATGGGGCCGATTCAGTTGTGGGTCTGAGCTGAAATGTGTGTAAGCTCTGTGGTTTGGGCACTCATACGGGAATTTTAAGCACCCTAAACCTTATTTTAAATGGGTTTAGCCACTCCAATGCTAATGGGCGCGCATACGGGACATGCTTGCCCAACAGGGACAACAATTTATTAGCCCTAGTGGTCGCCCACAAAACAACTGAATCTGCCCCTTTGTCTCTAAACTTATCACCATCCACACTCCTGCTCTCTTCCGGAAACTGCCACCTCCCAACTGATTACATTTTCCCACTTCCACCTCCAGAACTTTTTTCATTCTACTCCCCACCCCTATCAGACTCTCTACCACTCTCCAAAGCATCAGACAAACTTTTTAAACCACTTCTTCCCTAATTGGCCCTACACACTTCACACTTGCCGGGCGAGGTGCCCAACGGGCAACCCGGCTCTATAGCACTGCATGCTAATATGGACGAGATTGTCCATATTGGCTTGCATGTTTAAACGAGCCAGCACCAGCGATGAACGAGTGCATGGCCGCGCATCGTTAATCACTGGTGCCTACACACTGAAAGATATGAACGGTATCTCCACAGCTGACAGGCTGCTACCAAACTGTAAAGTAATTGCAATCTGACCTGAGGGGAAGGAGGGGCCGCGATCCCCTCTCCTCTCCCAGTTGCTCCCGCACCACTTCCGGGAGTCCTGTTGCGGCCTACATCCTCGCAGCCTGCAGTGTACTCACTGGCCAGTGCGGTACCGGCTGAGCTATGAAGTGCTGAAGGACGAGGAGCCCCACCGCAAGCAGCAGGTTTGTTTGTTCTTTCCTCTCTCCCTTGCCGGCTGCGGGGGTGAGTGGGGGCTGGACAAGATTGGCAGGGGAGTGTGACAAGCAATGCAAAGAAACTTGCACTCATCTGCTTACCGATAAGGGACGGGCTGGACCCAAAAAACAGTTAAAATTAGAAGAAAAAAATGTGGGAGCGCTGAGAGAGTATAATGAATGATTTTTTATTTAAAACAATGTGGTATAATAGACCATGACCCAATAATAAATAAATATAAAAGTGTAGTAAATGATTAAATGGTTTTAAAATGAAAAGAAATCCTTCTGCTAGCAACAATGTAACAAGTATAGCACATTGAACTGTCAGGTTAGAATCAGTGTCTCGTTAAATAGGTACACAGTGATACAAATCTTTGTAGTAGTTATGCAGATTGGATTGGTATGTAAATATATTGGAGAGCATCACTTAAATGTGTAAGTTTAATGAGTATCTTACTCCGTTAAAGGGAGAAAGCTGTTCGCGGTCAAATGGTCTTTTTCAGCCATGCGTCCACTGACTGAAGAGCTGGTAAATTTCGGCTGCACTGAGCGTGTGAAGCGGCTCAAGTGCAGTATATGTGCAGCCGGCGGTGACTGCTGTCAGGGCTCCCTCCTTATGATGGGCTGATGTCCAGTATGGCACGCTGGATAGAATGTGCAGCAGGAGATGACTGGAAGCTAAGTGTGAGATGAAAATGCCCTATGTGGATGTAGTTCAGGGTCACAAAACTTCAGTGTGGCATGGTATAAGCTCACCCGTGCTATTCCGCTGACCCCAGGCTTCACAGTTTGTTGTATTATATATTGTGCTATCCCTAGTGTCGCCCACTGCTGTCAGTGTCGCCCTCTCTCTGTCACCGACTGCTGTTACCCTCTCTCTTGCATCGCCCTCTCACTGTAACCAAATACTTTTAGTGTCACCCTCTCTGTCACCCACTGCTATCACCCTCTCCCTGGTGTCTCCCTGTCACCGAATGCTGTCAGTGTCACCCCCTCTCTGTCACTCACTGTTGTCACCCTCTCCCTGGCGTCACTATCTCCCTGTCACTGTCACCCAATGCTGTAAGTGTCACCCACTGCAGCCACCCTTTCCCTGGCGTCACCCTCTCCTTGTCACCCAATACTGTCAGTGTCACCTTCTCTCCTCTGTCACCCACTGCTGTCACCCTCTCCCTGGCATCACCCTCTCCCTAATAATCATTTTTTATTTTATAAAATGAACACTATTTCTCTAACGTCCTAGTGGATGCTGGGGACTCCGTAAGGACCATGGGGAATAGACGGGCTCCGCAGGAGACAGGGCACTTTAAGAAAGAATTAGGATACTGGTGTGCACTGGCTCCTCCCTCTATGTCCCTCCTCCAGTTTGAATCTGTGCCCGGACGAGCTGGGTGCACCTTAGTGAGCTCTCCTGAGCTTACTAAAAAAGAAAGTATTTTGTTAGGATTTTTTATTTTCAGAGAGATCTGCTGGCAACAGACTCTCTGCTACGTGGGACTGAGGGGAGAGAAGCATCCCTACTCACTAGAAGATAGGTCCTGCTTCTTAAGCTACTGGACACCATTAGCTCCAGAGGGATCGTTCACAGGAACGCATCCTTGGTCGTCCGATCCCGGAGCCGCGCCGCCGTCCCCCTCGCAGAGCCAGAAGACAAAAGCCGGCGTGAGAAGCAAGAAGACTTCGAAAGCGGGGGCAGAAGACTCCAGTCTTCATATGAGGTAGCGCACAGCACTGCAGCTGTGCGTCATTGCTCCCACACTAAACCCAGACACTCCGGTCACTGTAGGGTGCAGGGCGCAGGGGGGGGCGCCCTGGGTAGCAATTAGGTACCTCTTGGCAAAAAGTAGCATATATACAGTTGGGCACTGTATATATGCATGAGCCCCCGCCATTATTTTTACACAAAACGCGGGACAGAAGCCCGCCGCTGAGGGAGCGGGGCTTCTTCCTCAGCACTCACCAGCGCCATTTTCTCTCCACAGCTCCGCTGAGAGGACGCTCCCCAGGCTCTCCCCTGCAGAATCACGGTAGAAAGAGGGTAAAAAGAGGGGGGGGCACATAAATTTGGCGCAAAAACAGTTATACAGCAGCTACTGGGTTAACACTAAGTTACTGTGTGACTCCTGGGTAATATAGCGCTGGGGTGTGTGCTGGCATACTCTCTGTCTCTCCAAAAGGCCTTGTGGGGGAACTGTCTTCAAATAGAGCATCCCCTGTGTGTGTGGTGTGTCGGTACGCTTGTGTCGGCATGTTTGACGAGGAAGGCTATGTGGAAACAGAGCGGGTACAAATGAATGTGGGGTCACCGCCGACGGCGCCGACACCCGATTGGATGGATATGTGGAAGGTCTTAAATGATAATGTTAATTCCTTGCATAAAAGGTTGGATAAAGCTGAAGCCTTGGGACAGTCAGGGTCTCAACCCATGCCTGATCCTACAGCGCAGAGGCCGTCGGGGTCTCAGAAGCGCCCACTATCCCAAGTTGTTGACACAGATATCGACACGGATTCCGACTCCAGTGTCGATGGCGATGATGCAAAGTTACAGCATAAAATGGCTAAAGCCATCTGCTACATGATTATAGCAATGAAAGATGTGTTACACATCACAGAGGAAACCCCAGTCCCTGACAAGAGGGTTTATATGTATGGGGAGAAAAGGTAAGAGGTGACCTTTTCCCCTTCACATGAGTTAAATGAGTTATGTGAAAAGGCTTGGGAATCTCCAGATAGAAAACTGCAGATTTCCAAACGGATGCTTATGGCGTATCCTTTCCCGCCAACGGACAGATTACGCTGGGAATCCTCCCCTAGGGTGGACAAAGCTTTAACACGCTTATCCAAGAGGGTATCCCTGCCGTCACAGGATACGGCCACCCTAAAAGATGCTGCGGATAGAAAGCAGGAGGGTATCCTGAAGTCCATTTATACACATTCAGGT
Source organism: Pseudophryne corroboree (assembly GCF_028390025.1). Lineage (NCBI taxonomy): Eukaryota > Metazoa > Chordata > Amphibia > Anura > Myobatrachidae > Pseudophryne > Pseudophryne corroboree. The sequence goes on from NC_086444.1 coordinate 596,217,871, forward strand.
ACCCTACTAATGCCGGCGATTGCGTCGGCATGGATGTGTAGTGCTGTAGCAGCATGGCCAGATACCTTATCTGAGGAACTTGATACCTTGGACAAGGATACTATAGTACTGACCCTGGGGCATATAAAAGACGCTGTCCTATATATGAGAGATGCCCAAAGAGACATTAGCCTACTGGGCTCTAGAATAAATGCAATGTCGATTTCCGCCAGAAGGGTCCTGTGGACTCTGCAATGGACAGGCGATGCCGACTCAAAAAGGCACATGGAGGTTTTACCTTACAGGGGTGAGGAGTTGTTTGGGGACGGTCTCTCGGACCTGGTCTCCACAGCTACGGCTGGAAAGTCAAATTTTTGCCATATATTCCCTCACAACCTAAGAGAGCACCGTATTACCAAATGCAGTCCTTTCGAGAGGCAAGAAAGTCCGAGGTGCGTCCTTTCTTGCCAGAGGCAGGGGTAGAGGAAAGAAGCTGCACAATACAGCTAGTTCCCAGGAACAGAAGTCCTCCCCGGCTTCCTCTAAATCCGCCGCATGAAGCTGGGGCTCCACAGGCGGAGCTAGGCCCGGTGGGGGCGCGTCTCCGAAATTTCAGCCACAAGTGGGTTCACTCACAGGTGGATCCCTGGGCTATAGAGATTGTGTCTCAGGGATACAAGCTGGAATTCGAAGTGATGCCCCCTCACCGTTACCTCAAGTCGGCCCTGCCAGCTTCCCCCATAGAGAGGGAAATAGTGTTAGCAGCAATTCAGAAATTGTATCTCCAGCAGGTGGTGGTAAAGGTTCCCCTCCTTCAACAGGGAAGGGGTTACTATTCGACAATGTTTGTGGTACCGAAACCGGACGGTTCGGTCAGACCCATATTGAATTTAAAATCCCTGAACATATACCTGAAAAGGTTCAAGTTCAAGATGGAATCGCTCAGAGCGGTCATCGCAAGTCTGGAGGAAGGGGATTTTATGGTGTCTCTGGACATAAAGGATGCTTACCTTCATGTCCCCATTTATCCACCTCATCAGGAGTACCTCAGATTTGTGGTACAGGATTGTCATTATCAATCCCAGACGTTGCCGTTTGGTCTGTCCACGGCACCGAGAATATTTACCAAGGTAATGGCAGAAATGATTGTGCTCCTGCGAAAGCAGGGAGTCACAATTATCCCATACTTGGACGATCTCCTCATAAAGGCGAGGTCCAGAGAGCAGTTGCTGATCAGCGTAGCACGCTCTCGGGAAGTGTTACAGCAGCACGGCTGGATTTTGAATATTCCAAAGTCGCAGCTGATTCCTACGACGCGTCTGCCCTTCCTGGGCATGATTCTGGACACAGACCAGAAGAAGGTTTTTCTCCCGACGGAGAAGGCTCAGAAACTCATGACACTGGTCAGAGACCTCTTAAAACCAAAACAGGTGTCGGTGCATCACTGCACGCGAGTCCTGGGAAAGATGGTGGCGTCATACGAGGCCATTCCCTTCGGCAGGTTCCATGTGAGGACCTTTCAATGGGATCTGTTGGACAAGTGGTACGGATCGCATCTACAGATGCATCGGCTGATCACCCTATCCCCCAGGGCCAGGGTGTCTCTTCTGTGGTGGCTGCAGAGTGCTCACCTTCTCGAGGGCCGCAGTTTCGGCATTCAGGACTGGGTCCTGGTGACCACGGACGCAAGCCTCCGAGGGTGGGGGGCAGTCACACAGGGAAGAAATTTCCAGGGTCTGTGGTCAAGTCAGGAGACTTGCCTTCACATCAATATACTGGAACTAAGGGCCATATACAACGCCCTAAGTCAAGCGGAGACCCTGCTTCGCAACCAATCTGTGCTGATTCAATCAGACAACATCACCGCAGTGGCTCATGTAAACCGCCAAGGCGGCACAAGGAGCAGGGTGGCGATGGCGGAAGCCACCAGAATTCTTCGATGGGCGGAGAATCACGTACGAGCACTGTCAGCAGTGTTCATTCCTGGAGTGGACAACTGGGAAGCAGACTTCCTCAGCAGACAAGACCTCCACCCGGGAGAGTGGGGACTTCATCAAGAAGTCTTCACGCAGATTGCAAGGCGATGGGAACTGCCACAGGTGGACATGATGGCATCCCGCCTCAACAAAAAGCTACAGAAGTATTGCGCCAGGTCAAGAGACCCTCAGGCGATAGCTGTAGACGCACTAGTGACACCGTGGGTGTTCCAGTCGGTTTATGTATTTCCTCCTCTTCCTCTCATACCCATGGTGCTGAGAATCCTAAGAAAAAGAGGAGTGAGAACAATACTCATTGTTCCGGATTGGCCAAGAAGGACTTGGTATCCAGAGCTACAAGAAATGCTCACAGAGGACCCATGGCCTCTACCTCTAAGACAGGATCTGTTACAACAGGGGCCCTGTCTGTTCCAAGACTTACCGCGGCTGCGTTTGACGGCATGGCGGTTGAACGCCAGATCCTAGCAGAAAAAGGCATTCCGGATGAGGTTATTTTTACGCTGATAAAGGCTAGGAAGGACGTGACGGCTAAACATTATCACCGTATATGGCGAAAATATGTTGCTTGGGGTGAGGCCAGGAATGCCCCTACGGAGGAATTCCAGCTGGGCCGTTTCCTTCACTTCCTACAGTCGGGAGTGACTTTGGGCCTAAAATTGGGGTCCATTAAGGTCCGGATTTCGGCCCTATCCATTTTCTTTCAAAAAGAACTGGCTTCTCTTCCTGAAGTTCAGACGTTTGTAAAGGGAGTACTGCATATTCAGCCCCCGTTTGTGCCTCCAGTGGCACCTTGGGATCTTAACGTGGTGTTGAGTTTCCTGAAATCACACTGGTTTGAGCCACTTAAAACCAATATAAAATATCTCACGTGGAAGGTGGTCATGCTATTAGCCTTGGCTTCGGCTAGGCGTGTGTCAGAATTGGCGGCTTTGTCATATAAAAGCCCCTTTCTGGTTTTCCATATGGACAGGGCAGAATTTCTGCCAAAAGTGGTGTCATCTTTTCATATGAACCAACCTATTGTGGTGCCTGTGGCTACTCGTGACTTGGAGGATTCCGACTTACTGGATGTAGTCTGGGCTTTGAAGATTTATGTAGCCAGAACGGCTAGAGTCAGGAAAACTGAGTCGCTGTTTATCCTGTATGCATCCAACAAGCTGGGTGCTCCTGCTTCAAAGCAAACTATTGCTCGCTGGATCTGTAACACGATTCAGCAGGCTCATTCTGCGGCTGGATTGCCGCTTCCAAAATCAGTAAAAGCCCACTCCACAAGGAAGGTGGGCTCTTCTTGGGCGGCTGCCCGAGGGGTCTCGGCATTACAGCTTTGCCGAGCAGCTACTTGGTCAGGTTCAAACACTTTTGCAAAGTTCTACAAGTTTGATACCCTGGCTGAGGAGGACCTTGTGTTTGCTCATTCGGTGCTGCAGAGTCATCCGCACTCTCCCGCCCGTTTGGGAGCTTTGGTATAATCCCCATGGTCCTTACGGAGTCCCCAGCATCCACTAGGACGTTAGAGAAAATAAGATTTTACTTACCGGTAAATCTATTTCTCGTAGTCCGTAGTGGATGCTGGGCGCCCGTCCCAAGTGCGGACTTCTTCTGCAATACTTGTATATAGTTATTGCTTAAATAAGGGTTATGTTATGGTTGCATCAGGGTTATCTGATGCTCTGTTGTTGTTCATACTGTTAACTGGGTAAGTTTATCACGAGTTATACGGTGTGGCTGGTATGAGTCTTGCCCTGTATTCCAAAATCCTTTCCTTGTACTGTCAGCTCTTCCGGGCACAGTTTCTCTAACTGAGGTCTGGAGGAGGGACATAGAGGGAGGAGCCAGTGCACACCAGTATCCTAATTCTTTCTTAAAGTGCCCTGTCTCCTGCGGAGCCCGTCTATTCCCCATGGTCCTTACGGAGTCCCCAGCATCCACTACGGACTACGAGAAATAGATTTACCGGTAAGTAAAATCTTATTATTAGCCACCTGCTCATCACAAGTTTTGCAGTGGGTGCATTGGACTGAGATACGAATTAGCGACAGGGAAGCCAGGGCGGTTGATGGCAGCGATTTTGTAGGAGATTGGCATCGTCAACAGCCATTAGCGGTGGCAGTAAATGGCATAGGCTTGTGGGGCGGTAGCAGACATCAGCCCGATGGTGGTAGGGGTCATCGGCGGGCTTCGGCGTGCATTATGGCTGCATTGCCTCACCAGCCACTGACCTCAACGCACGCCATTGGTGTGTAGGGCCCTTAAGTCTTCTGACTTATTCCTGACATATTTGACTGCCCCTCTCCTATAGGTTGTAAGCACTCACAAGTGGGGTCCTCTTTTCTCTCATGTTTTCTTCCTTTTCTTACTTACACCGTTATCTCCCCCATGCTATTATGTTTGCTATGAGTGGCTCTGAACATTAGCTGGGGCACTGATATAGCCATTGCTGATTTTGTAGCAACCTTCATGTACAGTATGTATTTTTTTTTATACTATTGTCTGAATTTCACGTTTGTATGTGGCTTATGTACTGCAATGCTAGTCTTGTACTTTTTTATACACTCTGTGTATGTACGGCACTGTAGATCCCTTGTTTCACCGTATAAATAATTGTTTAAAATGTGTGTTGTTGGTGAAGGCCAACCAGATATGTTGAATGATAATATGGCCATTAGGTGTGCTGTATAACATTGCTTTCTTTGCTTTCACGTCATGTTTGAAATTAACTCTGTGATGAAAAGAATTTGTTACCTAAAATCAGATTCTTACAGTTCTCTCAAATGCATGAAGGTCATCACAGATTTGAAAGTAGAAACTTAAGTGACACACAAACTGTAATGAGGTGCAATAGAGTAAAATGATGGTACAAAAAGAAGTGATGTTATATATTGTGCTGGAGACATATAATGCATTGATGTCTTTGAATGGGTAGTAGATTATTTCATTAAAAAAAAAAAAAAAAATATTCCATGTCCTAAAGAAAAACGTTCTTACAGCACTTTTTCCACATTTTGTGATATTACAGCCTTATTCCAAAATGGAATAAATTCAATTATGTCCTTCAAAATTCTACACATAAAACCCCATAATGACAACGTGAAAAAATTTTTGGAGAGATTTTTGCCAATTTATTTAAAAACTAAAGTCACATGTACATAAGTATTCACAGCCTGTGCTCAATACTTTGTTGATGCACTTTTGGCAGCAATTACAGCCTCAAGTCTTCTTGAATATGATGCCACAAGCTTGGCACACCCGTCTTTGGACAGTTTTGCCCATTCCTCTTTGCATCACCTCTCAAGCTCAATTAGGTTGGATGGGAAGCAAGATGTTTGTCTTTCTGGAAGGTTCTCCTCTCTCCATAAGGCCCATACACACTGGGCGATCTTGAGCTGAAAGCAGGTCACTTTTGTTGTGTTGAGCTGCTTTCAGCTCAAAGCCGCCCAGTGTGTATGCCCAAACGATGAACGCTGATGCGCTCTCCCGCTTCATCGCTGGAGGCCGCCGTTCATCTACTGGTATTACCAGTAGATGAACGGCTGGGTGACCGGCTTTCCATAGTATCCTGCTGTGGAAAGCCGCTCACCCCTGCTGACATCGCTGGGCAGGGGGGAAAAGCACTAAGTGCTTTTCGGCCCAGCGATGTCAGGGATCATCGCTGTGCATACACACTGGGCAAAAATTCCCAGTATGTTTGCACCTTTAGAGGAATGCTGTAGCTCTGGCAGAGTGACCATTGGGTTCTTGATCACCTCCCTGACTAGGGCCCTTCTTCCCCGATCGGTCAGTTTAGAGGCTGGCCAGCTCTAGGAAGAGTCCTGTTTCCGAACTTCTTCCATTTACGGATGATGGAGGCCACTGTGCTCATTGGGACCTTTAAAGCGGCAGATATTTTTCTGTACCCTTCCCCAGATTTGTGCCTCGAGACAATACTGTCTCGGAGGTCTACAGACAATTCCTTTGACTTCATGCTTGGTTTGTGCTCAGAAATGCACTGTCAAGTGTGGCACCTTATATAGAAAGGTGTGTGCCTTTCCAAATCATGTACTATCAACTGAATTTACCACAGGTGGACTCCAGTTAAGCTGTAGGAACATCTCAAGGATGATCAGTGGAAACAGGATGCACCTGAGCTCAATTTTGAGCTTCATGGCAAAGGCTGTGAATTTTTATGTACAGTACATGTGATTTTCTTAGTTTTTTACTTTTAATTAATAAATTTGCAAAAATCTCAAACTTTTTTCACGTTGTCATTATGTGGTATTGTGTGTAGAATTTTGAGGGAAAACATGAATTTATTCCATGTTGGAATAAGGCTGTAACATAACAAAATGTGGAAAAAGTGAAGCACTGAATACTTTCCGGATGCACTGTATATGAAATTGTTTAAGCAGATATACACCCTGATATGACACTCCCTGCCTGTGTCCGTCATCTGATCAATTCCTAGAGTAGAAAATCTATGCAGAGACCAGCCATCTTGTGAATGAATGCTGTTAATGTATCCTTGAAGATATTTTGGTATTACCCTGACTTGTGGCAACCCTTATAGTAAACGGTAAGGGCTCTGTGGATCTTGAATCTAATTCTGGTCTGAATCCACACACTGGGGCTGCTGAAGACTATAATAAACTTGGAGTTGCAAAAGTAATATTGGTGTATTGAATTTATCTAAATATAGTAAAGTTCCATGCTGAAACAGTTTCTGCATTAACAGGACAATAGGATCTATGTTCTTAGCCTTGGAGAGAAATAAAGTGGTCGGAGTGAAAGTACAAGCCATTTAGCTCCTAACTGCCAGTTGGTTGATTGGTACTTTATTTTCATCCATTTTATCTCTCTCCAGCGGCCAGATGTTATGGCTTCCAAGTTTGCCAGAGGTGCGGTATGCTGGCAGAACTCTGACTTTTTTAAAATGCCGCTTTAAAAATAATGTGTCCGGCAAACTTGTACGCCATTACATCCCGCTGCAAGGCTTGGTATATTGACTTTTTTTTTTTTTTTTTTTTAAGATTTCTGTTTAAATTGCCTGCTTTGTTGTAGATCTGAATTAGCATTGAAATAAGATCTTATTGTAGATGGTTTGAGAATCACACATGCCTTTTACAGAGTTCTCCATCATACTACCCTACCTCTTCTCTCGTCTTTGAAACAATTGAACCAGAGGCAACACTGATGTTTGAGCAATTAGCCAAAGTTCTTTGCTTGAGTCTACAGATTTGTTCTGAAACTTTACAGGTCCTGTACATTTCTTATTACTCTCAGAAATTATAGCTTGGTAAATGGACAGCTGCTCCCATCTATAAAACTTTTAGTAATTATGCATGTTGTCATGCATTTTGTCTTTCCCTTTGGTGTAATAATCTGTTGATGGTATCAGTCATTCCCCAGATTTTTTTAATTCATCATCGGTCTCTGCCTTGGACTGAACTGGCCTCAGTTGCTCTCTCCATGTCAGCGTCCGGAGTCTTACCGGTACGCTGGGGCCGCGGGGCTGGCTTCCTTGGCGTTGTGCGGGCAGCGGCGGAGGTGGGCTGCTGCGCCGGATCCGTGGGCAGCAGTAGCGGAGGTGAGGGGGTCCGCTCGTGGCGGCGGGACGCCGCTACAGCATGTCGCTCTTGCTGAACCGTTGCTTGGAGACCAGGGGCTGTGAGCAATGTGCTTTTGCAAAAAGTTCTGCATTACTGGGCGCCGCCATGTTGGAGACCAAGTTTTAAGCATAGTTCCTGTTTCTTCCAGCCAATCCAGGGGAAGCTCTCCCTATAAAAGGGGGCTGGTTTAGGACAGGGATGCCAGTGCTTCAAGTTACAACCCTGTTGTAGGTGCTTTAGCCTGTGCTCCCAGGATTCCTGCTGTATCTTGGTTCCTCCTGATCCTGCTTGGTCGGCTCTCTGTTGCTGCTGCAGCCCTGCCGTTTCTTGCCTGCTACTGCTTGTGGAAGCGCTCCTGGAAAACCTGGTCCAGTAAGACTCTTTGGGCACAGTCGGCCCCGGGTCTTCTGCCTCGTCTTTCAAGCCACACTCCACAGATCTCCTTCACCAGCCACGCCTTTGTACCACTGACCACAGCCTGCAGATTATTATCTTCAAGCCTCGTTTTCCAAACCACAGTCCTTGTTTCCAGCCACGTTTTCAACTACCATCCACAGTTCCACAGTTCATCATCTACAGTCTCGTCTTTCAAATCGCAGTCCGCAGTTCTTCACCTCCAGCCACGTCTTTAACCATTGTGCTTCAGCCTCAGTTCCCTACCTCAACTCTGTACATAATAAATACTTTCCATTGACTCTCAAACCCCGCCTACGTTCTTCATTGCTCCGTGTCCCATGTGAAGGAACTATATCCAGCCCCCTCATCTGGTTCATTCACAGCCTGCTACCTCCTCGGGCAAATCTCAGCTGCCGGATCCTCAAACCCTGCCAGATGTGACACTCCAGGCCTTGCACTTTTAAGTTTGAAGTCTTAGGGGGGAATTCAATTGAGCGCAAGGTTCTCACCACAAAAAAAAGCCTAGCCTTGCGCCCATCACGCCCAATTTTGTATCACACTGGGGATTGTGGGGGTTTCAGCACTGAAAACCCCATGGCGTGACAATAAAAAATATATAATTAATATATATAATCAATGACGTGTGATGAGGTGACGCAGAGCCTTTCCTGTCATACTCCAGTATACACCACCAGACTTTTGACTATATAAATTATATAAAATTACAAAGAGTATATTATAAATAACGTCTCTTGTATTATTCTAATCATTTTAATAATCAAATCTCAGGAGCAAAGGTCTATGACAGGTGAGGCCGTTCCTCTCTTTTCCGCACATCTCTGATCAAACCTCACCGAATTTCCAGCAGTATATATTGCTGCACATGTGTATAATGCCCACATGCACCCTTGGGCTCATATATTGTGTGCAAATCTGGCTCTGGCACTAGCCAATGCTTCCTCAGCCATTTACCTCATCGCATGTCACTGATATCTATGCATCTCTTACTAGTCTGGTGGTCTCCCTTCCATCTTTGCACTGGTGAGGAGGCTGCTGGGAGATAACATAGTAACATAGTTAATGAGGTTGAAAAGAGGCAAAATGCCCATTGGGTTCAACCTGTAATCTGTCTTAAGACGAGTTCATTATAATGTCCCAATTGAAATAATGTTTTATGTTTAGTTATCAACTGTAAATCCATGTTCCTCCCCGATTAACAATGTCAATATTTTAAATGCTATAACCTTGGATATCTTTTTCAGTCAGAAATGTATCCAATCCGTTTTTAAATGCATATATAGAGTCCGCCATTGCAACTTTCTCTGAGAGGGAATTCCAGATCCTTATTGCCCTAACAGTGAAGAACCCTTTCTTATGTTGCGTATGGAATTATCTCTCCTCAGCGAGTAACCTCGTGTCTTATACAGAGTTCTTTTAATAAACAATTCCTCTAACTCTTTGGAATTTCCCTTTATATATTTGAAGATATTACTAATGTCTCCTCTTAGACGCCTCTTTTCTAGTGTATGCCAATTCAACCTAGTGCACCTTTCCTTGTACTCCAGTCCCTCTAGCTCTTTAAACAATTTAGTAGCACGCCTTTGAACCCTTACGAGTTCACAGATATCTTTTTTTTTTTTTTTATAATGTGGTGGCCAAAATTGAACACCATATTCCAGGTGCAGATGTACAAATGATTTGTAAAGCGGCAGGATTACAATCTCGTCCCTTGTCTCAATTCCCCGTTTTATGCACGCTAGCACCTTACATGCCTTCTTTGCTGCACTTTGACATTGTATACGGTTATTAAGCCTATTATCAATGAGTACCCCCAAATCTTTTTCCAATACTGTTACCCTTAGATTTTCCCCATTTAATATGTAGGTTGCAAGTTTGTTTTTAGTCCCGAAGTGCATAACTTTGCATTTTTCTATATTGAATTCCATTTAGACGCCCAGAATTCAAGTTTAGATAAGTCATTCTGTAGAGACTCACATCTATTTCCGAATTAATTACCTTACACAGTTTAGTATCATCTGCAAAGATTGACACTCTGCTTTCCAGGCCTATTTGTCCAGGTTGAAAATATGTTGAACAGTAGTGGCCCAAGTACAGACGCTTGTGGTATTCCGCTGGCTACTGGTGCCCAGCTGGAGAACATCACATTGACCACTACTCGCTGTACCCTGTTATCCAGCCAATTACTTATCCATGTACAAATAGTTTCTCTGACGTCCTAGTGGATGCTGGGGACTCCGTAAGGACCATGGGGAATAGACGGGCTCCGCAGGAGACTGGGCACACTATAAGAAAGATTTGGTACTACCTGGTGTGCACTGGCTCCTCCCTCTATGCCCCTCCTCCAGACCTCAGTTGGATTTCTGTGCCCGACCGAGCTGGATGCACACTAGGGGCTCTCCTGAGCTCCTAGAAAGAAAGTATATATTAGGTTTTTTATTTTACAGTGAGACCTGCTGGCAGCAGGCTCACTGCAACGAGGGACTAAGGGGAGAAGAAGCGAACCTACCTGCTTGCAGCTAGCTTGGGCTTCTTAGGCTACTGGACACCATTGGCTCCAGAGGGATCGACCGCAGGACCCGTCCTTGGTGTTCGTTCCTGGAGCCGCGCCGCCGTCCCCCTTACAGAGCCAGAAGCAAGAAGATGGTCCGGAAAATCGGCGGCAGAAGACTTCAGTCTTCACCAAGGTAGCGCACAGCACTGCAGCTGTGCGCCATTGCTCCTCATACACACTTCACACTCCGGTCACTGAGGGTGCAGGGCGCTGGCGGGGGGGGGGGGGGCGCCCTGAGCAGCAATAAAATCACCTTTGGCTGGCAAAATAACCACAATATATAGCCCCAGAGGCTACATATGTGGTAATTACCCCTGCCAGAATACAGAAAAAAGCGGGAGAAAAGTCCGCCGAAAAAGGGGCGGAGCCATCTCCCTCAGCACACTGGCGCCATTTCTCCCTCACAGTTCCGCTGGAAGGAAGCTCCCTGACTCTCCCCTGCAGTCTACACTACAAAAAAGGGTAAAAAAGAGAGGGGGGGCACAAATTTGAGGCGCAGTAAATATTATAGCAGCTATAGGGGACATAATTCAGTTAGTCCCTGCATTATATAGCGCTCTGGTGTGTGCTGGCATACTCTCTCTCTGTCTCCCCAAAGGGCTTTTGTGGGGTCCTGTCTCCTTTAAGAGCATTCCCTGTGTGTGTGTGCGGTGTGTAGGTACGGCTGTGTCGACATGTTTGATGAGGAGACTTATGTGGAGGCGGAGCAGATGCCTATAAATGTGATGTCACCCCCTGCGGGGCAGACACCTGAGTGGATGGACTTATGGAAGGAATTACGTGCAAGTGTCGACTCCTTTATATAAAAAATTTGACGACATGCCAAATGCGGGACAGCCGGCTTCTCAGCTCGTGCCTGCCCAGGCAATTCAAAGGCCATCAGGGGCTCTAAAACGCCCACTACCTCAGATGGCAGACACAGATGTCGACACGGATACTGATACCAGTGTCGACGACGATGAGTCAAATTTAATGTCCACTTGGGCCATTCGTTGCATGATTGAGGCAATGAAAGAGGTTTTACACCTTTCTGATATAAACCCAGGTACCTCAAAAAAGGGTATTATGTTTGGGGAGAAAAAACTACCAATAGTTTTTCCTCCATCTGAAGAATTAAATGAAGTGTGTGAAGAAGCGTGGGCTTTCCCTGATAAAAAATTGGTGATTTCAAAAAAATTACTAATGGCGTTCTCTTTCTCGCCAGAGGATAGGTCACGTTGGGAAACTCCCCCTAGGGTGGATAAAGCGCTCACACGTTTGTCTAAAAAGGTGGCACTACCGTCTCCGGATACGGCCGCCCTAAAGGAACCTGCTGATAGAAAGCAGGAGGCTATCCTAAAGTCTATATATACACACACTGGTGTTATACTGAGACCAGCTATTGCTTCAGCGTGGATGTGCAGTGCTGCTGCTGCTTGGTCAGATTCCCTGTCAGAAAATATTGACACCCTGGACAGGGACACTATATTGCTAACCGTAGAGCATATAAAAGACTCAGTCTTGTACATGAGAGCTGCACAGAGGGAGATCTGCTGGCTGGCATCTAGAATAAGTGCATTGTCCATTTCTGCTAGGAGAGGCTTATGGACTCGGCAGTGGACAGGGGATGCAGATTCCAAAAGGCACATGGAAGTTTTGCCTTATAAGGGTGAGGAGTTATTCGGGGATGGTCTATCAGACCTGGTTTCCACAGCAACAGCTGGGAAGTCAGCATTTTTGCCCCATGTCCCCTCACAGCCTAAGAAAGCGCCGTATTATCAGGTACAGTCCTTTCGACCCCAGAAAAACAGGCGGGGAAAAGGCGGGTCCTTTCTGTCTAGAGGCAGAGGAAGGGGAAAAAAGCTGCACCACGCAGCAGGTTCGAAGGAACAAAAGTCCTCCCCCGCTTCTTCCAAATCCGCCGCATGACGGTGGGGCTCCACAGGCGGAGCCAGGTACGGTGGGGGGCCGCCTCAAAAATTTCAGCGATCAGTGGGTTCGCTCACGGGTGGATCCCTGGATCCTTCAAGTAGTATCTCAGGGGTACAAGCTGGAATTCGAGGCGCCTCCCCCCCGCCGTTTCCTCAAATCGGCCTTACCGACAACTCCCTCGGGCAGGGAGGCTGTACTAGAGGCAATTCACAAGCTGTATTCCCAGCAGGTGATAGTCAAAGTGCCCCTACTTCAACAAGGACGGGGTTACTATTCCACACTGTTTGTGGTACCGAAACCGGACGGTTCGGTGAGACCCATTTTAAATTTGAAATCCTTGAACACATACATAAAAAGATTCAAGTTCAAGATGGAATCGCTCAGGGCGGTTATTGCAAGCCTGGACGAGGGGGATTACATGGTATCCCTGGACATCAAGGATGCTTACCTGCATGTCCCAATTTACCTTCCTCACCAGGAGTACCTCAGATTTGTGGTACAGGATTGCCATTACCAATTCCAGACACTACCGTTTGGACTGTCCTCGGCACCGAGGGTGTTTACCAAGGTAATGGCAGAAATGATGATACTCCTTCGAAAAAAGGGAGTTTTAATTATCCCGTACTTGGACGATCTCCTAATAAAGGCGAGGTCCAAGGAGCAGTTACTGGTCGGAGTAGCACTATCTCGGGAAGTGCTACAACAGCATGGCTGGATTCTAAACATTCCAAAGTCACAACTGGTTCCTTCCACACGCTTACTGTTCCTGGGGATGATTCTGGACACAGAACAGAAAAAAGTGTTTCTCCCGCAGGAGAAAGCCAAGGAGCTGTCATCTCTAGTCAGAGACCTCCTAAAACCAAAACGGGTATCGGTGCATCACTGCACACGAGTCCTGGGAAAAATGGTGGCTTCGTACGAAGCAATTCCATTCGGCAGGTTCCATGCAAGGACCTTCCAGTGGGACCTCTTGGACAAGTGGTCGGGATCGCATCTTCAGATGCATCAACTGATAACCCTGTCTCCAAGGACCAGGGTGTCTCTACTGTGGTGGCTGCAGAGTGCTCATCTTCTAGAGGGCCGCAGATTCGGCATACAGGACTGGGTCCTGGTGACCACGGATGCCAGCCTTCGGGGCTGGGGCGCAGTCACACAGGAAAGAAATTTCCAGGGACTTTGGTCAAGTCAGGAGTCGTCCCTACACATAAACATTCTGGAACTGAGGGCCATTTACAATGCCCTAAGTCAGGCAAGGCCCCTGCTTCAAAATCAGCCGGTTCTGATCCAATCAGACAACATCACGGCAGTCGCCCATGTAAACCGACAGGGCGGCACAAGAAGCAGGGTGGCCATGGCAGAAGCCACAAGGATTCTCCGATGGGCGGAAAATCACGTACTAGCACTGTCAGCAGTGTTCATTCCGGGAGTGGACAACTGGGAAGCAGACTTCCTCAGCAGACACGACCTCCACCCGGGAGAGTGGGGACTTCATCCAGAAGTCTTCCTACTGTTGGTAAACCGTTGGGAAAGGCCACAGGTGGACATGATGGCGTCCCGCCTCAACAAGAAGCTAAAGAGATATTGCGCCAGGTCAAGGGACCCTCAGGCGATAGCTGTGGACGCTCTAGTGACACCGTGGGTGTACCAGTCGGTTTATGTGTTCCCTCCTCTGCCCCTCATACCAAAGGTACTGAGAATAATAAGAAGGCGAGGAGTAAGAACGATACTCGTGGTTCCGGATTGGCCAAGAAGAGCTTGGTACCCGGAACTTCAAGAAATGTTATCAGAGGACCCATGGCCTCTACCGCTCAGACAGGATCTGCTACAGCAGGGGCCCTGTCTGTTCCAAGACTTACTGCGGCTGCGTTTGACGGCATGGCGGTTGAATTCCGGATACTAAAGGAAAAGGGCATTCCGGAGGAAGTCATTCCTACGCTGATAAAAGCCAGGAAAGAAGTAACCGCAAACCATTATCACCGCATTTGGCGAAAATATGTTGCTTGGTGTGAGGCCAGGAAGGCCCCTACAGAGGAATTTCAGCTGGGTCGTTTTCTGCACTTCCTACAGTCAGGAGTGACTATGGGCCTAAAATTGGGTTCCATTAAGGTCCAGATTTCGGCTCTGTCGATTTTCTTCCAGAAAGAACTGGCTTCACTGCCTGAAGTTCAGACTTTTGTAAAGGGAGTGCTTCATATTCAGCCCCCTTTTGTGCCTCCTGTGGCACCTTGGGATCTCAATGTGGTGTTGAGTTTCCTAAAATCACATTGGTTTGAACCACTTAAAACCGTGGATCTGAAATATCTCACGTGGAAAGTGGTCATGTTATTGGCCTTGGCTTCGGCCAGGCGTGTGTCAGAATTGGCGGCTTTGTCATGTAAAAGCCCTTATCTGATTTTCCATATGGATAGGGCAGAATTGAGGACTCGTCCCCAGTTTCTCCCTAAGGTGGTATCAGCTTTTCACTTGAACCAACCTATTGTGGTGCCTGCGGCTACTAGGGACTTGGAGGATTCCAAGTTACTGGACGTAGTCAGAGCCTTGAAAATTTATGTTTCCAGGATGGCTGGAGTCAGGAAAACTGACTCGCTTTTTATCCTGTAGGCACCCAACAAAATAGGTGCTCCTGCTTCTAAGCAGACTATTGCTCGCTGGATTTGTAGCACAATTCAGCTGGCGCATTCTGCGGCTGGATTGCCGCATCCTAAATCAGTGAAAGCCCATTCCACGAGGAAAGTGGGCTCATCTTGGGCGGCTGCCCGAGGGGTCTCGGCTTTACAACTTTGCCGAGCTGCAACTTGGTCAGGGGCAAACACGTTTGCTAAATTCTACAAATTTGATACCCTGGCTGAGGAGGGCCTTGAGTTCTCTCATTCGGTGCTGCAGAGTCATCCGCACTCTCCCGCCCGTTTGGGAGCTTTGGTATAATCCCCATGGTCCTTACGGAGTCCCCAGCATCCACTAGGACGTCAGAGAAAATAAGAATTTACTCACCGGTAATTCTATTTCTCGTAGTCCGTAGTGGATGCTGGGCGCCCATCCCAAGTGCGGATTGTCTGCAATACTTGAATATAGTTATTGCTTAACTAAAGGGTTATTGTTGAGCCATCTGTTGAGAGGCTCAGTTATATTTCATACTGTTAACTGGGTTTAATATCACGAGTTATACGGTGTGATTGGTGTGGCTGGTATGAGTCTTAAACAGACAAAATTGGCTTGGCGCTAACAGCTAAACAGAAAGTGTGTGCATCAATTAACCATGGATTTAATTCAAAGAACACTCTGTTTCAATCGCAGCTGTTTAATTAAGGGAGAGTACTCCACCCTTTATAGTTACCTAAAAATACAAACACACCAAAACAGCGCTAATTTAAAACATAAGTGTGCTTTTAATTTTTACACAATTAAAACTAATAAAAAACACATGAATATGACTAAATCCTAGAAACCGGTTATCCGTGCAAAGTATGACCTAATTAGCACAGTTAGTATAGTGCAATTCTGAACATTGAAGATATTAAGTATAGTCCGGAGACTCATTCAAATTGATCTTTTATATAGAAACTCAATCAGCATGACAGTCTCTTGCAGAACAGAAATAGATTAGTCGTGAACCGTTCAATTAGTAGCAGCAAGTGAGGCAATGATTGACAGTTCACACTGCAACATATTAAGCGGCTGTTTGTAGAAGAGATTTAGAGCAGTATTAATAAGCTTGACATATATTATTATAATATCGACTGTCAGGCTTGTATAGAAAGTCAGTTGTTAACCATGAATACAACCTGCTTCAAGGATCCAGAATTGATCCGTTATGGACCGATGATTGGTATCTCCCGACTCCTGGTGCTTTTAATAGCCGTTTTTAGTGGGTCTTATCCGGAGTTCCAAAAAAACACAGGTCCAGATTTAGGCAGGTAAAAAACTTTAGCACAGCCGGTACCGGACAGGTGGTGAGAGCTCTTACGCGTTTCTCCGCCTGATAATAGCTCAGCGGCTTCCTCAGAGAAATATATATTTCTCTGAGGAAGCCGCTGAGCTATTATCAGGCGGAGAAACGCGTAAGAGCTCTCACCACCTGTCCGGTACGGCTGTGCTAAAGTTTTTTACCTGCCTAAATCTGGACCTGTGTTTTTTTGGAACTCCGGATAAGACCCACTAAAAACGGCTATTAAAAGCACCAGGAGTCGGGAGATACCAATCATCGGTCCATAACGGATCAATTCTGGATCCTTGAAGCAGGTTGTATTCATGGTTAACAACTGACTTTCTATACAAGCCTGACAGTCGATATTATAATAATATATGTCAAGCTTATTAATACTGCTCTAAATCTCTTCTACAAACAGCCGCTTAATATGTTGCAGTGTGAACTGTCAATCATTGCCTCACTTGCTGCTACTAATTGAACGGTTCACGACTAATCTATTTCTGTTCTGCAAGAGACTGTCATGCTGATTGAGTTTCTATATAAAAGATCAATTTGAATGAGTCTCCGGACTATACTTAATATCTTCAATGTTCAGAATTGCACTATACTAACTGTGCTAATTATGTCATACTTTGCACGGATAACCGGTTTCTAGGATTTAGTCATATTCATGTGTTTTTTATTATTGTTTTAATTGTGTAAAAATTAAAAGCACACTTATGTTTTAAATTAGCGCTGGTATGAGTCTTACCCGGGATTCAAAATCCTTCCTTATTGTGTAAGCTCTTCCGGGCACAATATCCTAACTGAGGTCTGGAGGAGGGGCATAGAGGGAGGAGCCAGTGCACACTAGGTAGTACCAAATCTTTCTTATAGTGTGCCCAGTCTCCTGCGGAGCCCGTCTATTCCCCATGGTCCTTACGGAGTCCCCAGCATCCACTACGGACTACGAGAAATAGAATTACCGGTGAGTAAATTCTTATTTTTTCCTAGGCCAAGCTCCTTTAATTTGATGATCAGTCTCATGTGAGGCACTGTATCGAAGGCTTTTGCAAAATCTAAGTATACCACATCCACTGCTTTTTCCCTGGTCAAGATTGTCGCTCACTTCCTCATAGAAGCTAATTAAGTTAGTTTGACATGATCTGTCCCTCACAAACCCATGCTGGTTTTTGCTAATAAACTTAGCAGCATGCAGCTACTCCTGTATGCCATCCCTTAAAATTCCCTGTAATATATTCCCTACTATAGATGTCAAACTAACTCGTCTGTAGTTACCCGGATGATTTTTAGATCCCTTTTTAAATAATGGCACTACCTCAGCTACACGCCAGTCCATTGGTACCATGCCTGATCTAATTGAACTATTGAAAATCAAGTATAGGGGTCTTGCTAGTTGTGACCTAAGCTCAATAAGAACCCTCGGGTGAAGTCCATCTGGGCCAGGTGATTTATTAATCTTAATTTTGCTTAGTCTCTCCCGGACTATTCCATCACTTAAACAAGTATCTAGCCACGAATCATTGCGGTCACTATCGTTATGCACTACTCCCACCGTCTGTTCTTCTCTGGTGAACACTGATGAAAAAAAATTGTTCAGTATTTCCGCTTTTGTTTCGTCATCATTTATCAATACTCCATATTCATCTCTTATTGGACCTACGTTCTCCTTTTTTAACCTTTTACTGTTTATGTATTTAAAAAACGTTTTAGGATTGATTTTGCGCTCTATAGCGATTTGCTTTTCGTTTTCAATTTTAGCTGCTCTTATTGCTTTTCTGCTTCTTTTATTGCATTCCTTGTAACACTGGAATGACTCCTCCTTTCCATCAGATTTAAATGCTTTGAAAGCACACTTCTTATTATCCATTTCTCTAACGTCCTAGTGGATGCTGGGAACTCCGTAAGGACCATGGGGAATAGCGGGCTCCGAAGTAGGCTGGGCACTCTAGAAAGATCTTAGACTACCTGGTGTGCACTGGCTCCTCCCACCATGACCCTCCTCCAAGCCCCAGTTAGATTTCGTGCCCGGCCGAGGTTGGATGCACACTAGGGGCTCTCCTGAGCTCTTAGAAAGTAATAGTCTTAGATTTTTTTATTTTCAGTGAGACCTGCTGGCAACAGGCTCACTGCAGTGAGGGACTAAGGGGAGAAGAAGCGAACTCGCCTGCTTGCAGCCGGATTGGGCTTCTTAGGCTACTGGACACCATTAGCTCCAGAGGGATCGACCGCAGGCCCAGCCTTGATGTTCGGTCCCGGAGCCGCGCCGCCGTCCCCCTTACAGAGCCAGAAGCAAGAAGATGGTCCGGAAAATCGGCGGCATGAAGACTCTGTCTTCACCAAGGTAGCGCACAGCACTGCAGCTGTGCGCCATTGCTCCTCTCACACACTTCACACTCCGGTCACTGAGGGTGCAGGGCGCTGGGGGGGGCGCCCTGAGGCAGCAATAAAAACACCTTGGCTGGCTAAAATACCTCAATATATGGCCCCAGGGGCTATATATGAGGTAAATACCCCTGCCAGAATTCCATAAAAAACGGGAGAATAGGCCGCGAAAAAGGGGCGGAGCCTATCTCCTCAGCACACTGGCGCCATTTTCCCTCACAGCTCCGCTGGAAGGAAGCTCCCTAGCTCTCCCCTGCAGTCTACAAAGGGTTAATAAAGAGAGGGGGGGCACTAAATTTAGGCGCAGTATACATTATATATAAAAACAGCAGCTATAGGGGACATAACTCAGTTAGTCCCTGCATTATATAGCGCTCTGGTGTGTGCTGGCATACTCTCACTCTGTCCCCCCAAAGGGCTTTTGTGGGTCCTGTCCTCGTTTAGAGCATTCCCTGTGTGTCTGCGGTGTGTCGGTACGGCTGTGTCGACATGTTGAATGAGGAGGCTTATATGGTGACGGAACAGAGGCCGATATATGTGATGTCGCCCCCTGTGGGGCCGACACCAGAGTGGATAGATAGGTAAAAGGTATTAACCGACAGTGTCAACTCCTTACATAAAAGGGTGGATGAAAATAACAGCTGTGGGACAGCCGACTTCGCAGCCCGCGCCTGCCCAGGCGTCTCAAAGGCCATCAGGGGCTCAAAAACGCCCGCTCTCTCAGATGGCAGACACAGATGTCGACACGGAGTCTGACTCCAGTGTCGACAAGGTGGAGACATATACACAATCCACTAGGAACATCCGTGACTTGATCCCGGCAATAAAAAATGTGTTATACATTTCTGACTTTAACCCAAGCACCTCTATAAATGGGTTTTAGGTTTGGGGAGAAAAAACAGGCAGTGTTTTGTTCCCCCATCAGATGAATAAATGAAGTGTGTGAAAAGCGTGGGTTCCCCCGTTAAGAAACTGGTAATTTATAAAAAGTTACTGATGGCGTACCCTTTCCCGCCAGGAGGATAAGTTACGCTGGGAGATATCCCCTAGGGTGGATAAGGCGCTCACACGTTTGTCAAAAAAGGTGGCACTGCCGTTTTAGGATACGGCCACTTTAATAGGTACCTGTTGATAAAAAACAGGAGGCTATCCTGAAGTCTGTATTTACACACTCAGGTACTAGACTGAGACCTGCAGATAGTGCTGCTGCAGCGTGGTCGGTGACCCTGTCAAACAGGGATACTAGTTGGCAAACATAAAAACATATTAAAGACGTTGTCTTATATATGGGGGATGCACAGAGGGATATTTTGCCGGCTGGCATCCAAAATAAATGTAATGTCCATTCTGTCAGGAGGGTATTAGAGACCTGTCACTGGACAGGTGATGCTGACTTAAAAAGCGCATAGAGAGCCTTATAAGGGTGAGGAATTATTTGGGGATGGTCTCTGGGACCTCGTATCCACAGCAACTGCTGGGAAGAAATAATTTTACCTCAGGTTTCCTCACAGACAAAGGTACAGTCCTTTCGGCTTCAGAAAAGCAAGCGGGTCAAATGGCGCTTCCTTTCTGTACAGAGACAAGGGTAGAGGGAAAAAGCTGCACCAGTCAGCCTGTTCCCAGAATCAAGATTCTTCCCCCGCCTCCTGTGAGTACACACCATGACGCGGGTGCTCCACAGGTGTAGCCAGGTACGGTGGGGGGCCGTCTCAAAAATTTCAGCAATTAGTGGGCTCGCTCACAGGTGGATCCCTGTTTCTTTCAAGTAGTATTTCAGGGGTACAAGCTGGAATTCGAGATGTCTCCCCCCAGCCGTTTCCTAAAATATGCCTTGCTGACAACTCCCTCAGGCAGGGAGGCTGTGCTAGAGGCAATTAATAAGCGGTATTCCCAGCAGGTAATACTCAAGGTGCCCCTACTTCAACAAGGACGGGGTTACTATTCCACACGGGTTGGGGTACCGAAACCGCATGGTTCGGTGTGACCCATTTTATATTTAAAATCCTTGAACATAAAAAAATTCAAGTTCAAGATGGAATCGCTCAGGGCGGTTATTGCAAGCCTGGACGAGGGGGATTACATGGTATCCCGGGACATCAAGGATGCTTACCTGCATGTCCCCATTTACCATCCTCGCCAGGAGTACCTCAGATTTGTGGTACAGGATTACCATTACCAAGTCCAGACACTGCCGTTTGGACTGTACATGGCACCGAGGGTGTTTTATCAAGGTAATGGCCGAAATGATGATACTCCTTCGAAAAAAGGGAGTTGTAATTATCCCGTACTTGGACAATCTCGTTATAAGGGCGAGGTCCAAGGAGCAGTTGGTAGTCGGGGTAGCACTATTTTGGAAAGTGCTACAACAGCATAGTTGGATTCTAAACAGTCCAAAGTCACAGCTGGTTCCTATGACACGTCTACTGTTCCTGGGGATGGTTCTGGACATAAACCAGAAATAGTGTTTCTCCCGGAGGAGAAAGCCAAGGAGTTGTCATCTCTAGTCAGAGACCTCCTGAAACCAAAATAGGTAGCGGTGCATCATTGCACGCGAGTCCTGGGAAAAATGGTAGCTTCCTACAAAGCAATCCCATTAGGCAGGTTCCATACAAGAACTTTTCAGAGGGACCTGTTGGACAAGTGGTCCGGATCGCATCTTCCGATGCATAGGCTGATAACCCTGTCTCCAAGGACCAGGGTATCTCTACTGTGGTGGCTGCAGAGTGCCCATCTTTAAGAGGGCCGCAGGTTCGGCATACAGGACTAGGTCCTAGTGACCATGGATTCCAGCCTTTGAGGCTGGGGGGCAGTCACACAGGGAAGAAACTTCCAGGGACTTTGGTCAAGTCAGGTTATTTCCCTACACATAAATATTCTGGATCTGAGGGCCATTTACAATGCCCTGAGGCCAGCAAGGCCTCTGCTTCAAAACCAGCCGGTACTGATCCAATCAGACAACATCACGGCAGTCGCCCATGTAAACCAACAGGGCGGCACAAGAAGCAGGATGGCGATGGCAGAAGCCACAAGGATTCTCCGATAGGCGGAAAATCATGTGTTAGCACTGTCAGCAGTGTTCATTCCCGGAGTGGACAACTGGGAAGCAGATCTTCTCAACAGACACGACCTCCACCCGGGAGAATGGGGACTTCCTCCAGAAGTCTTCCAATAGGATTGTACACCATTGGGAAAGGCCACAGGTGGACATGATGGCGTCCCGCCTCAACAAAAAGCTATAAAAGATATTGCACCAGGTCAAGGGACCCTCAGGCGATAGCTATGGACGCTCTGGTAACACCGTGGGTGTACCAGTCGGTTTATGTGTTCTCCCCTCTGCCTCTCATACCAAAGGTACTGAGAATAATAAGAAGGCGAGGAGTAAGAACGATACTCGTGGATGGCCAAGAAGAGCTTGGTACCCAGAACTTCAAGAATTTATATCAGAGGACCCATGGCCTCTGCCACTCAGACAGGACCTGCGGCAGCAGGGGCCCTGTCTGTTCCAAGACTTACCGCGGCTGCGTTTGACGGCATGGCGGTTGAACGCCGGATCCTGAAGGAAAAGGGCATTCCGGAGGAAGTCATTCCTACGCTTACTAAAGCCAGGAAAGAGGTTACAGCAACTCATTATCACCGCATATGGCGAAAATATGTTGCATGGTGTGAGGCCGAAAGGGCCCCAACAGAGGAATTTCAACTAGGTCGATTTCTGCATTTCCTGCAAGCAGGAGTTAATATGGGCCTAAAACTAGGCTCCATTAAAGTACAGATCTCGGCTCTGTCGATTTTCTTTCAAAAAGAACTAGCTTCAGTACCTGAAGTTCAGATATTTATAAAAGGAGTGCTGCATAGTCAGCCCCCGTTTGTGCCTCCTGTGGCACCTTGGGATCTCAACGTGGTGTTGAGTTTCTTAAAATCACGTTGGTTTGAACCACTAAAAACCGTGGATCTGAAATATCTCACGTGGAAGGTGGTTATGTTATTGGCCTTGGCTTCTGCCAGGCGAGTATCAGAATTGGCGGCTTTGTCTTGTAAAAGCCCTTATTTGATTTTCCATATGGATAGGGCAGAATTGAGGACTCGTCCCCAGTTTCTCCCAAAGGTGGTGTCAGCGTTTCACCTGAACCAGCCTATTGTGGTGCCTGCGGCTACTAGGGACTTGGAGGACTCCAAGTTGCTAGACGTTGTCAGGGCACTGAAAATATGTTTCCAGAACGGCTAGAGTCAGAAAATCTGACTCGCTGTTTATCCTATATGCACCTAACAAGCTGGGTGCTCCTGCTTCTAAGCAGACTATTGCTCGTTGGATTTGTAGTACAATTCAGCTTGCACATACTGTGGCAGGCCTGCCACAGCCAAAATCTGTCAATGCCCATTCCACAAGGGAGGTGGGCTCATCTTGGGCGGCTGCCCGAGGGGTCTCGGCTTTACAACTTTGCCGAGCAGCTACTTGGTCAGGGGCAAACACGTTTGCAAAATTCTACAAATTTGATACCCTGGCTGAGGAGGACCTGGAGTTCTCTCATTCGGTGCTGCAGAGTCATCCGCACTCTCCCGCCCGTTTGGGAGCTTTGGTATAATCCCCATGGTCCTTACGGAGTTCTCAGCATCCACTAGGACGTTAGAGAAAATAAGAATTTACTCACCGGTAATTCTATTTCTCGTAGTCCGTAGTGGATGCTGGGCGCCCATCCCAAGTGCGGTTTATCTGCATTACTTGTACATAGTTATTGTTAACTAAATCGGGTTATTGTTGAGCCATCTGTTGAGAGGCTCTATTGTTTCATACTGTTAACTGTGTTTCATATCACGAGTTGTACGGTGTGATTGGTGTGGCTGGTATGAGTCTTACCCGGGATTCAAAATCCTTCCTTATTGTGTACGCTCGTCCGGGCACAGTACCTAACTGAGGCTTGGAGGAGGGTCATGGTGGGAGGAGCCAGTGCACACCAGGTAGTCTAAGATCTTTCTAGAGTGCCCAGCCTCCTTCGGAGCCCGCTATTCCCCATGGTCCTTACGGAGTTCCCAGCATCCACTACGGACTACGAGAAATAGAATTACCGGTGAGTAAATTCTTATTTTCTTCCTTGACCACCTTATTAAGCCAGATCGGTTTGAGTTTGGTACTCCTGCGTTTGCTGCCCATGGGAATGAATTTGTGAATATTGCGATCTAGCAACCCTTTTTAACGCATCCCACATTTCCGTAGTGTTCTTGCTATGAAACAAATCTTCCCAGTCAATGTCATTTAGTGCACTTCTCAGCATACTGAAGTTAGCCTTTCTAAAGTTATATGTTTTGGTTGATCCCTTATAGCTATGTTTCTTGAAATGTATTTCTAATGTGATCATATAGTGATCACTGTTCCCCAAAGTCTCCCCAACTTTAGTGTTTGATATAATGTCCACATTATTAGTAATTAGTAGATCCAGAGTAGTTTTACCTCTAGTTGGGTCCTCGACTGGTTGAGACATGTAGTGATCCTTTAACGTATTTAAGAACCTGTGGCCCCTAGCCTTACCACATGAATCGTTACGTCAGTTTATATCAGGTTAATTAAAATCCCCAATCACCAGGATGTCCCCCTATCCCACAGCCTTTTCAATTTGATGTAGTTTTTACACACACTGCGTGGTACCATAAGGGTGCCAGAGCAAATCCCACTGATTTTTCTTAAAAATAAAGATTTTAGGAACCGGCAGCAGCAGGTTTTTTTTTTTATAATTTCCCATCTTTAATTAAATCCTCCCCCCTCCTAAAGCTTAATTTCATCTCCATTGTCTCCTTAAGAATGCATTTTAGTTGTTATAGGACTATTTTCACTTAATGAATTCACTGTTATTTTTCTGATTAAACAACTCACCTTTATGTCTTTTTTTTAATTTCCACATCTGTAGCTAACTTTTATTTTCACTTACACTTATAACACTTATAACACTTGTGTCATAATCTGCAGATGGTGAAATATTTCTTCTATTTTTGCTTTGGTGCTAAATTCTATGCTTCATATTTACAGATATTTTCTATACATGATTCATACATGATAAACCAGTGATGAGTGCAAGGTGATAAATGCACCAGCCAATCAGCTCTTAACTGTTAATTTACATATTGAACCTGATTGGCTGGTGTGTTTATCACATTGCACTTATCACTGGTTTATCACTTCCTTATGCCTTCCCCAGGTTAATACATCTGCCTCTATATCACATATTGGGCTTGCACCTTGGCAAAGCCTTGTTGCACTGCAGGTGTAAAATATTCAGATATTTAGATTTAAGGGAGTGTCCTATCTCAAATCTAAATTACAGTATAAAAATATAGCTGTCCACCATTTGTCAGCTACATGCAGAAGCAGCTAGTATTTGCCCTGCATGTGAGAAAAATGTATTTGCACCCTTTTCATTGCAACATGGTTTGTCCAGGTGTGGTTATGTGCTCTTCTTTACTTTCTTTTTTCCCTGTATTCCCAACTCAGAATCCGTCCCATTGTTGTCGGCTTAAAACTCTTAAGGGCCCCATACACTAGAACGATAATGCCCGATTTCATCCGATTTCGGCCATTCGGGCCGATATATCTGATGAAATCGGGCATTTCAGATGTGTTTTACATCCGATCCGATGCGCGGTCCCATGAGCATCGGATCCCCTAGATTGACTGTGCTGCACTCGTGATATGTCGGACCCTGCAGGCTTGGCTTGGATCGCACATGGTACATAGTAAGCAAAAGGACCGCATACGATGTATCATATGTGATCCTGCCACCCGGGAGGCTTCAGGGCTGATCACCTGCAACATGAGGGTCTGACATGTCGCATTAGTGTATGGGGCCCTTTATTGCTGTAATTTGTAATTCATATTCAAACAGTAGGGCTGATGCAGAATTGATCAAAAGTCGTTTTTGGAGCAAGTCTTACATCTTTACAGACTGTGCTTGCTCTAGAACCAAGCAAGTACAACAGTTGGAGATGCGGATTAGTACACATCCCAGCCGCATCTTTGTCAGCCAAATTGCAGCCCATACAGAGCTGTAAAGGCGTCTGATTTCAGACACATCTTTTGCACTAGTATAAGGCTGACATTATGTAGCTGATTGGCTGTACTTTATCTCTCTCCACTTTCACTTTCGAAGGCTTAGTATATCTCTCCCTATGACTGCTATGAAACCAAGTGCACGGAAGAGGGCAGTCCAGCCACAGAGATGCATGCAAATCTACGCATTTTGGTCCTTGTTAAAAAAATGTGGGAACTATTATGGCCATGTAGCATTCAATATGAACACACATTATTCCAAACACCTGCATCCACCTACACTATAACATCACTGGGGAAAGTTCAGTTCAGCGTGAGGGAAACGGGTGATGTTCCTTCTACTGTGTATGGCCATATATGTACAGACAGCACTTTTTGCATTGAAATGGATTCCCCCACTGCTTTTGCAGGAGTATTAGGGCTCTGTGTGAAGTACCAGAAAGGCCAGTGCTTTTTGCACTCTTGTATTGGGCACACAAAAATGTATATTGAGAACTACATGATCCTCATGTAATTAAGTACCAAGTAAAAAATGTCTGTTTTCATTGTTGGATATCTATTCAGTATGGAAGTGTCTAATGGTCCTGTTTTCTTTTATAAATCATCATAAAGTTATGAGAACCGGAAACAAAATCTCTTTTGCTGTATTAATTACGTGCTTGCATTAATTCTTACTAAACATTTTCATTATCCTCTGCATCAGATTGTAATGTAGGTTCTTTATTTGCTTGTAGAGATTGCTTTCCAATGAAGAAGAAAAGAATAAGGCCATTATTCAAGAGATATGTTTTATGGTATCCTTTACAATATGAATACAGGTAAATGGTATGCACATATCTTTCAAAGGGCTGAAGATCTATAAGTATATGTAAATGTTTTTTTGTTCTTGGTCTGAACTTCAAATGTGCCAGCCCAAGTCACCAGAAAGTACATGAGCATCAACTGAGATACGGGCACACTGTATCAGAGAGCCTCCCGTGCACCGTTTCCTCACCACTTCCAAGCAGGATGTGTCCTGCCATGTACAAGAGGTCTCGCTTATATGCATGAGCGATTTCCAGTGCTAAGCACTGGACGTGATGATATTAGCAAATATGTTACAATTATTCAAATTTCCTCTTTCAATTATCTTTGCAGCATAATGGAGCATAAGTATGTATTTATTTACTCTGACACTGGTGTATCTGTGACCAATCTTGTGCTCAGTGTACATTAGGCTGTATTTATTAAGTTATTATTTGTAAAATTCCATACCTGACATTTCCGCTTAGAACCTATGTGAATTAAAAATAAAATTTCCCTTTGACTGAATACAAGCTGTCATTTTGGGTTGAACAAACTGAAGCGTCTATATGTGAATCTTGTTGGGCCTCTGTGTACAAGCAGCAGTTTCCTTTGGTAGGCTTCCAGTATTGTCTTTAGTTATTGTAGGTAAAAATAAATAAATAAAGTCTTGTGTCTTGGTCCTCTCTCTGTGTTCAGTGTTTTGGGATTCTCTGCTATGGTTCATCCAATATATGTCTTACTATTGTTGTCACATTTAGATACACATACGATCTTAGTAAATGATCGTTATGCAACTCTTGTTTAAATGCTATTTGTACCAGATAACTTTTTTCTTTCAGATTTGTTTACTTTTCAGTAATACATGCAGGTCTTCAACCTCTCAACTGGCCAAGCAAGTTAAGCAATGTTTGCTTGTCGCTTAGGGTAAACTGAATACTGTGCAGATGTCGATGCTTTTATTTTGAAATATTACAGAAATGGAGACAATGTGGCACACCTGTGAAACAGGCTGCCCTCCAAAAACTTAGCATCTGTGCAAGTATTGCTCTGTGTGTATTAGGGCAATATACTGGTCACTTTAGAAACCTGTGCTTCCTAGCAGGGTGACAGAAAAGAAAACTCTCAAAAACCCTTGTATAAGAACTCTCATTTAAAATATTAGAGTTTGGTACAGCTTGTGGGAGACACACATCAAGGTGAAGAAGACAAAAGCTAATAGAAACACCCCTTTTCTCTTACATCACAGAGGATACTGGGGTCCATTTAGTACCATGGGGAATAGACGGGTCCACTAGGAGCTATAGGCACTTTAAGAATTTGATAGCATGGGCTGGCACCTCCCTCTATGCCCCTCCTACCAGACTCAGTTTAGAAAATGTGCCCCCGGAGGAGCCGGTCATGCTGAAGGAAGCTAATTGTTAATTGTCCCGTTCCCCGCTGACAGGACTTTGAGCTCCTGAGGAACCTATTCGCAAGCCCACCACGGCGAGCGTACAGTCCCGCAGCACGCTGCCACCCCTAACAGAGCCGGAAGAATGAAGATTGGTGAGTACTGAGCCAGCGCCCCGGCTAGCAGGGCGCCGGCCATTATGGCGGCATGAGGGTACGGAGACGCACGGCTTCTACACTGGGTGAAATGCGTCTCCGGACACAGTATACAGCTGCATCCCTGTACAATGTACACAGTACCCATACTGGCACAACAGCCTTAAAACGGTTTTCTCCATTTTAAGCACCAGATTCCTCAGCCGGTATAAAAAAGGCGGGAAGACTGCGCGCCATTGAAGGGGCGTGGATTCACTATGGGAGGATCCAGCATCTCACCAGCGCCTTTTTCCCTCTGCAGTGGATGCTTCAGTCTCTAGGCTGTCATGTAAAATTGTAG
The DNA here is from genome assembly GCF_028390025.1 of Pseudophryne corroboree. Classification (NCBI taxonomy): domain Eukaryota; kingdom Metazoa; phylum Chordata; class Amphibia; order Anura; family Myobatrachidae; genus Pseudophryne; species Pseudophryne corroboree. Next base: position 596,246,325 of record NC_086444.1, read on the forward strand.
GTGCAGCCTCCCTGAAAGACACGGCTGATTGTAAAATTGAGACTACACTCAAATCATTGTACACAGCTGCTGGGGTGGCCCAAAGACCCACTATTGCATGTGCGTGGATCACTATAGCCATTTCTAAATGGTCAGGTAGTAACCTAATTGAGCGGTTGGATTCCTTATCTAGGGGGGATGTTGTCTTACTCCTGCAGCATATACAGGACTCTGCGAACTTTATGGTGGAAGCCAAAATGGAAACAGGTTTGCTTAATGCACGCAACACCGCTATGGCAGTGTCTGTACGCAGGGGCTTGTGGCTACACCAGTGGACTGCTGACGCGGATTCCAGGAAAGGCATGGAAGGCCTACCATTCACAAGTGAGGCCTTGTTCGTAGATGAATTAGACAAATGGATCTACGCAGCTACTGCTGGTAAGTCTACGTATCTTCCTTCCGCAGCCCCCACAACCAAACCAACTTATTCAGCGTCTAATTTACAGTCCTTTCGGACATCCAAGTTCAAGGGCAAATCCATAGGTGCTTCTACGTCCTCCAGCAGCGCAAGAGGTAAACCAAGCAAACCAGCAACAGCAGGTGCTCAGGAACAGAGCGCAAGCTCTGCTTCCTCAAAGACATTGGCATGAAGGTGGACCGCAATGCCTGGAAGGCTGTCAGGTGGGAGCACGCCTACAGTTCTTTAGTCAGATCTGGTCAAATTCATGCCAGGATCCCTGGGTCATAAATCTTGTTCCCAGGGCTACAGACTGGAGTTCCAAGAGCTCCCACCTCACAGATTCTTCAAATCAGGCTTGCCAGTTTCACAAGAGGCAAGTATAACTTTACAACATGCCATCCAAAAACTGGTACAGACTCATTTAATTGTTCCAGTTCCACCTCATCAGTTAAACAATGGATACTATTCCAACTTGTTTGTAATGCTGAAACCGGACGGTTCGGTAAGACCGATTTTGAACCTCAAGTTGTTGAACCCGTACTTACGAGTGTTCAGGTCTGGAGGAGGGGGAATTCCTAGTGTCTCTGGATATTAAGGATGCGTACCTTCACATTCCGATCTGGCCCGCCTCATCAGGCTTATCTACGGTTTGCACTGCAGGATTGTCACTACCAGTTCCAGGCCCTGCCATTTGGTGTCTCCATGGCACCGAGGTTGATCACCAAGGTGATGGCAGAGATGATGTTTCTACTCTGCAAACAGGGAGTATACATAATTCCGTACCTGGACAATCTCCTGATAAAAGCACCGTCCAGGGAAAGGTTGCTGGACAGCATTGCGCTCTAAACCAAACTTCTCCAGGATCATGGGTGGATTCTGAACCTTCTGAAATCTCCCCTAGAGCCAACATGGAGGCTCCCATTCCTGGGAATGATACTGGATACGGAGTCGCAGAAGGTGTTCCTTCCGTTGGAAAAGGCATTAGTAATCCAGTCGATGGTTCGGGATGTCCTGAAGCCAACCCGTATATCGGTGCATCTGTGCATTCGCCTTCTGGGGAAATTGGTAGCCTCTTACGAGGCTCTAAAATACAGAAGGTTTCACGCAAGACCTATCCAGCTTGATCTGTTGGACAAATGGTCCGGATAGCATTTCACGTTCACCAGAGGATCCATCCGTCTCCAAAAGCCAGGATCTCCCTTCTGTGGTGGCTATAGACTTCTCACCTCGTCGAGGTTCGGAATTCAGAACTGGATTCTGCTAACAGACGCAAGCCTCAGAGGTTGGGGAGCAGTCACCCAGGTGTTGCAGTTTCAAGGAAGATGGTCAAGTCAGAAAAACATCCTTCCAATCAACATTCTGGAACTCGGCCATATACAACGCCCTTCTACAAGCCTCACGTCTTCTTCAAGATCGGGCCATTCAGGTCCAGTCGGACAATGTGACGGCAGTAACGTACATAAACCGAAATGGCGGAACAAAAAGCAGAGCAGCAATGTCTGAGGTGTCAAGAATTCTCCTCTGGGCAGAGAGAAACGCTGTGGCATTGTCGGCGGTTTTCATTTCGAGAGTAGACAACGGGGAAGCAGACTTCCTCAGCAGACACAACCTGCACCCGGGGGAGTGGGGCCTTCACCCGGAAGTGTTCAGGTGCTTGACAAGTTAATGGGGATATCCACAGATCGACTTGATGGCCTGTCGTCTCAACAAGAAGCTCAAGCTATATTGTTCCAGGTTGAGAGACCCACAGGCGGTGGCGGTAGACGCCCTGACGACTCCATGGGTCTATCAGGTGGTGTACGTGTTTCCTCCACTTCCTCTGATCCCAAGAATTCTAGAAAGTATAAAAAGGGAAAAGGTTCAAGCAATTCTAATTGCTCCGGAGTGGCCAAGAAGGGCCTGGTATGCAGACCTTTTGGCGATGCTCCTCGAAGATCCATTGCCTCTACCTCTTTGTGAGCATCTTCTGCAACAGGGCCCGTTCGTCTATCAGGACTTACCACGGCTACGTTTGACGGCATGGAAGTTCAACGGTTGATTCTAGCCAGAAGAGGGATCCCTAACAAAGTTATCCCGACTATGATCCAAGCCAGGAAAGGGGTAACGTCTAAGCATTTGGTGTGAGAGCAGAAAATTTTCTGCAGTGGAACTCCATCTGGGATGTTTCCTGCTTTCTCAACAAGCTGCAGTGGCTGTGGGCCTACGTCTGGGCTCCATAAAAGTCCAGATTTCGGCCTTGTCCATTTTTTTTTAAAGAAACAGTTGGCTTCTCTCCCTGAGGTTCAGACGTTCTTGAAAGGTGTTCTACACATCCAACCTCTCTTCGTGCCTCCCACGGCCCCTTGGGATCTCGATGTGGTGCTGCATTTCCTCCAATCGGACTGGTTTGAGCCGTTACAGGAGGTGGACGTAAAATATCTTGCGTGGAAGACCGTCACACTGTTGGCCTTATGTCGAAGCTGGGAGCTTTGTCTCACAAAAGTCCCTATTTAATTTTCCGTGAGGACAGAGCTGAACTCAGAACTCGTCAGCAATTTCTTCCTAAGGTGGTGTGTGTGTTTCACATCAACCAACATATTGTGGTTCTGGTTGTCACCGACACCTCTGCTACTTCAAAGTCTTTGGATGTTGTGAGGGCTTTGAAGGTGTATGTGAAAAGAGCAGCTGGTCACAGAAAGACTGACTCGCTGTTTGTTCTTTATGATCCCAATAAGATTGGATGTCCTGCTTCTAAGTAGATCAAACTAACTATCCAGCATGCTTATTCCACGGCAAGTTTGCCATGTCCAAAATCTGTACAGGCCCACTCTACTAGGTCGGTGGGTTCTTCCTGGGCGGCTTCCCGGGCTGTCTCCGCTTTACAGCTCTGCTGAGCAGCTACTTTGTCGGGTTCGAACACGTTTGCTAAGTTCTACAAGTTCGATACTTTGACCAAACTGAAGGTCCTCAGAGGCCAATCAGTTCTGCAGGGACCTCAGCACTCTCCCACCCGGTTTGGGAACTTTGGTACATACCCATGCAGTGATCGCGCTGAGCAAAAAAAAAAGTGGGTCCCAGGGACCCCATACTTTTAAAAATTGGGGTCCTACCTGTCCTTTTCTGGGTCCCATCGGAATGAATATTCTTATTAATTATTCAAATATAAAAACAAGGACTTGATGTGGACACTACTAAAGTGTTGGAAAGGGGTGACTATGTTGCTGGGCTGTGTAGTATACATGACACTTGCACCAAAGCTGTAACTAGACATTTTGGTGCCCCCCAACAACAAACATAGAATAGACGGTGAGCGCCGAAGGCGCGGTGCAAAAATTTAGGGGGTGTAACTTCGTGGAGGAGGGGGTGTGGCCACATAATAGTACCAATTCGTAGTACATCACTCACACTGCGCCAGGTAGAGCACTTATACACAGTGATCGTGGGTGTCAGCGAGGGAAGGGGGTGCCCACAGTCATCGCGTATGTCAGTGGGGGTGCCAAAGGGAGGAGTGACAACGACTGACGTAGTCAGAGCCACATTAAGGCTAGTGGGGGGTTCCAGGCAACAAAGGTGTGGGGGCCCCCACCAATAAAACTGACTGTGCACACTGTTGCTATCATTAGAGAGGGAGAGGGCGAGCGATTAAGACAGTGTCAGAGAGAGAAAGACAGAGGTACAAGCGAGTGAGGGAGAGAGATAAAGGGCGTCAGAGAGGGAGAGAGACTGATATAGAGAAGGGGGAGCGAGAGAGAGAGTCAGGAAGACAGAAATAGGGAGGGGGTGCGAGCAGGAGAGAGTCGGGGAGGTAGACAGAGCGAGAGGGGGAAACAAGCGAGGAAAAGGGGATGTCAGGGAGGGAGAGAGAGAGCCTGGAAGACGGAGGAAGGGGGGGGGGGGACCAAGCGAGAGACAGGGTGTCAGTGAGGTAGAGAGAGAGTCAGGAAGATAGAGAGGGGAGAGAGTGAGAGTCAGGAAGACAGGGGGAGGGGATCCAAGTGGGGGAGGAGGGGGACAGAGAGTGTCAGTGAGGGAAGAGATGAATAAAGCTGGATAAACAATACCTGTTGGGCTACAGCAACAGTAGGTCACTGATATGTGTAAGGCACTAAATGATGTTAGGCTCCGCCCCCTTCCCCATGCACCCGCGAATCGTGGCATTATATCCACGAGGGGGCGGGGCTTACTGTAGAGACTGAGGCAGTCTCCATCTCCGAGACAAAGTCCTCCTGTGCTGCTGGGACTCTTAGCCGGCCAGGGTACAGGGGGGCCGGACCGGGGTCAGTCCGTCTGAGCCCAGTGTGACACATGTAGGGGACTGCTCACTTCTAATAACCCCTCACCCCCGAAGCACATACACAGCAACCAGCTCACACCTTTCCCCCCGCACCGCGCACACACACAGTCACCGGCACTCTTCACCCCCCCCATCCCCGCGGCACATACCCAGCAACCAGCTCTCACCTCATCCTCCGCACATACAGTCAGTCACCGGCACTCATCACCCCCCCATCCCCGCGGCACATACACAGCAACCACATACAGTCACCGGTGCTCACACACGCACCTGCTAGCCGCTGGATCCCCCTGAAATACGGCCATAGCAGAGACGCACCGTCTTCGTGACACTGTTCCAGGGAGCCGCGCCATCATGTCGGGACCCTGTGAAGGCAGTACGTGGCGTGCAGTACACAACCAGGAGAGGAGCGGTAAGGCTCCACCTCCTCTATTTATTTAAAAGCACAGGCTCACTGATTTGCTGCTGCGGGGCGCGTCCTCAGGGACCCTCCCATTTTAGATAAGTGAGTCCCTGGACAGCTGCCCATGGTACTAAATGGACCCCAGTATCCTCTAGGACAGAGGTTCTCAAACTCGGTCCTCGGGGGCACACACACTGCATGTTTTGCAGGTAACCCAGCAGGTGCACAGGTGTATTAATTACTCAGACACATTTGAAAAGGTCCACAGGTGGAGCTAATTATTTCACTTGCGATTCTGTGAGGAGACCTGCAAAACATGCACTGTGTGTGCCCCCGAGGACCGAGTTTGATAACCTCTGCTCTAGGATGTAAGCGAAGATAGGATTTTAATTACCTACCGGTAAATCCTTTTCTCGTAGTCTGTAGAGGATACTGGGCGCCCACCTGGTGCTTCGTTCTTCCTGCAATGTTGCTTGGTTAAGTAATGTTGGTTCAGCCATTGCTGTTCCTGTTTCAAGTTTGGTTAGCATGGCTTTCCTCTTGTGTGTGTGCTGGTTCGGAATCTCACCACTATCCTTTATATCCTTCTCTCAAAGTATGTGTCCGTCTCCTTGGGCAGTTTCCCAGACTGAGTCTGGTAGTAGGGGCATAGAGGGAGGAGCCAGCCCACACTATCAAATTCTTAAAATGCCCATGTCTCCTAGTGGACCCGTCTATACCCCATGGTACTAAATGGACCCCAGTATCTTCTACGGACTATGAGAAAAGGATTTACTGGTAGGTAATTAAAATCCTATTTTTCTAATGGTGCTCAGAGAACTAGCTGCTGCACAGGAAGTAGGGCAACCGACTAAAAGAAAAAAGATACAAGTTGGCAGCAATAACATACGTAAACATGACCTACAAATTATGCACTGCATATTCGCCAACATTTGGTAGACTAGTGCAATCTCTGTAACAATCTATACAAATGTGTAAGTATAAATCAATAAGCTGTAGGTAGCTTATCACTAGTCAAGATTCTAAATCTTCACTAAGTAGATCAAATCACGTTTACATCAGGGTTGGCTGGTTTAAACCAAATGGTGTTGTTTTTTTTAAAAGAAACCACTGTGTTGTATCGTGTGACTACAGGCACGTTGCTGTGACTTATTAAAAAACAAAACAAAACAAAAAAAACACCTTATATTAAAAAATGTGTATATTTATTCAAAATATTTAATGCCAGTAGCATGCCCAGTGCTAATGCTTAACTCCTCCTTGTGTGTGTGTTTGTTTTTTATTTATCTGAAAAGTTTGTTTCCCCCCCATTTTTGTATTACTATCCAGATTTATTTAATTATAAACAAGGCTGTCAACAGAAATCTTGGGGCCCGGTACACTGCTATCTCTGGGGGCCTCCTTCAACCCTACCACCACCCTTGACCCCCGCACCCAGACACTGTGGGGTAGGGCAGAGCTGCAGCATGTATGGAATGTGCTACTTAATATTAGGTTGTACCCTGTATATACAGGGTGCATTTCAATAAAATGCCAAACAATCCAAATACCACGGACGGCACACCTGAAAATAAATGTAATGAAACAGACCCAGAGACACAGGGTTTAAATTCAACATTTCATGACCTTACGTAATGTCTGCCATGAGACCATTCCCTCTTCCTATGAGACCTTGTTCCCTGTTCGGGCGCACATGAGTCCTGATTATTTTTTTTTTTTTTTTTTTTTTAAATTGTTTATTTTAATTTTTAGGTTATGAATAACACTACAGCTCCCCACCACACGTGGGGTGAGCTGTCAACATGTAACAATTACAACCAAAAACAGAGATATAGCTCTAGGACATAAATCATGCGATTCCCATCTTATAACATGAAAGAAAGGAGGTAAAAAGAGAGGAATAGGATACCATGTGAATCGTTAATCATACATTTGTTGAAAAGAAAAACAGTTGTGGAATATACCTCTGGGTGAGAGTAAAGAAAAGACCCTACTGTCGGGTGGGAACCAGATGTTACGCACTTAGCATATAGCATTAGAAAGATGAATTCTAGGGAAAGAAAGAGAGAGCGAGAAGAGAGAGAAGAGGGAGCGGGATAAAACGGGAAGGGAATAAGATGGGGGAGGGGGGGGAGGTCCGGGTTTGGGGGGGGCCGCTAGTGCGTCTCCTCTATCCGCTGACCATGGGTAGGGCGTTAGTCTAAGAAGGTAAAAATGTTACCTGGGGAACACGAAGAGGTCCCATTTGGGGGCGGGTTTGTAACTACTTGTCAGGATAGGTGAACACCGAACTCAGAGCAGGAGAGCCAACGAGCTACCGGGTGAACGCAATCCACTTATGGGAGCCTGCGAATCGAACCAAAGTTCCCAGCTCAGAAGAAACTGGAAAGATCTGTTATGGAGATATGCAGTGATTTTTTCCATGCTTGCGAGATACCATATCTTGTTGATGACCTGTCTAATAGGGGGGGGCTCCCTCTGTTTCCATTGAAGGGCAATTGAGCATCTAGCTGCGTTTAGGATCTGTGTCAGTAGTTTACCAGAGTTTGGGGGTGCGTTAGCAATGGGGAGTCCTAGTAGGAAGGACCAAGGGGTTTTTTGTACTTGAGTCTGGAGTACTGTACTCAGCAGGCGTGCGATTGCATCCCAAAATTTTGCGATTTTAGGGCACGTCCACCAAATATGGAGGAAAGAGCCATGCTCCCCGCATTCTCTCCAGCACATGGGTGATGAGGATGGAAACATTTTGTGGAGTCTTGAGGGGACAGAGTCCTGATTATTAACTATCATATGTTGGAGGGTATGCATGCTACTCACGTCGCTGTGCACAGTAGTGGCCAGGTACGTGTATGCACAATACCACTTGTGGCTTCCATTGTGCGTGCTGACTTTTGTTGGCTTGTACACATTGGGAGTATATTCGGCATCAGGTAATACAGTGTATGACGTCAGACCAGGCCACTGTACAGAGTCCACATTGATGATATATACACAGAGAGACAGCTGGGAGACCTTGGGTCTGGTGTATATGTAAGACCAGACCTGGCCCTCCATTAATTTAATTTACACTGCTGGAGGCGGTGCAGTCCCTGCACTACAGAAAATAATTAAGGAATAAGTTTTGTATATTATTATAACCACTGCTGTACAAAAATAAATTCTACACTACAGAAATACATTCCGTACACGCTCTCAATGCTCTTTCTCCAATAGGAATCAAGGCGCTTAACAGATAGAATGAACGTAATACAGTAATAAAAAAAATTGCCCCTTAGTGGATATATACATTTTCCAGTGTGGACTTACTTACAGTTTATTGTAGTCACATTGTAGGTGAAAGGCTTGGCCAGGTGTGTGAGGCAAACCTGAAACTAGTATTTAAAAAGTATGATGTATGCACAACTAGATTAAACTAATCATATGTCCCTTGGTTACAGGTAATGGGCCCTACACACTTACCGATCAGCCGCCGAGCTGCCTGTCGGCGGATACAGCCGACGGGCGACCCGGCGGCGGGGGGAGGTGACGGGGGAGTGAAGTTTCTTTACTCCTCCTGTCACCTGGCTCCATAGCACTGCATGCTAATATGGACAGTCTCATCCATATTGGCCTGCATGCATAAGTGATGGTGCACCAACTATTAACGAGTGTGGGGCCACGCATCGTTAATCGTTGGTGCCTACACACTGCACGATAGGAACGCGTTCTCATTCATATCGTGCGTTTTATCTGCCAGTGTGTAGGGCCCTTAAGTCATTTGTAACTCAGAGGGCTTATTTATAATTTGCACAAATTTAATTGAATGTGGCAGAATTAAAAACCATGACATTATATTTCTAACATGTTGTACAGACAGAGACTTGTATTTCCACGCTTACCTTGTTGAGTTTAGCATCTATGATATTCAGACATGTACACTAATCATATTAAACCACATACCCAACCAATGAGTCCGTAGTTTGATTCGAATGACATGCTCCTAAGACACAGAAATGTTTTCACAATTATCTAACATTCTTAGTTTATGTTCTGTATACGCTAAAAATATGCTGTTTGTTCACATTTTATTTTCTGCTATTTTTTCTCTCTCTTTAATGCAGTTAAATAATTAAAATTGTTTCCAGGCTATAAACTATTGTACTCTTGCTATTAGTCTTTAGTCTATTCAGTTTATTTTCCTTAATACTTTGCTTATAGAAAAAGTTATCTGGCCACCCCAACGTAGTCCAGTTTTGCTCAGCAGCATCCATAGGGAAGGAGGAATCTGACACAGGCCAAGGCGAGTTTCTGCTTCTTACAGAATTATGCAAAGGTGAGATGTTTGTATTTATATCCACTTTTCCTACTACCTGCGGGATTGGTTTAATAACACACATACAGAGCTGGATTCAATTAGGCTCTACTTACCATGCAAGAAAATGGCTTGTACCTTTTTGGCCTTTTTTTTTTTTTTTTTTAATCTTCAATAATATTTATTGAAAAAGGGTACTGGGAACAGAAAGAACAAAAAAAAAAAATAAGAGGAGGGGAAGGGTACATACATAATGGAGATACAGAAAACAAGTTCTGCTTTGCACACAATATGACTCGAAATGTATAAAAGCATCAAAAACATTATCATAGTATAACTAATATAACTGCATTGATATAAAATAGTGACGAAAGTATTCAACTAGAGATACTAGACTCATTTAGGCTAAACTGTAACGTGTAAGACAGCGGTTTACTTAAAATTGTAGCACCTTCCCCATCAGTCAAGTATTCATGCCAAGCCATCCACTTCATTAGTGGGGAGGAGACTAAGGTAGAATAGTAGCTTTGGACTTTTTTTTTGTTCGAGTCACAGGATTGGGTGAATAGAAGTAAGTGTAGTGTGTGAGCTGCAATTGAATAGCCCTGGGCATTGCTTTGAGGCTATTTGAAGCTTCAAGGCTAACTGAATCAAGTCCACAGTCTTATTTAATATATGGTGTTATACAGAAATGCACAGCTTATCAACCAGATATTTGATAACCATTATAATTGGTTGCCATTAGTGATACATAATTATCAAAAATTGTAAATTTAGGTCTAAGATTGAACATCTCTTAATAGTTTTTCAGCAGCTACATTTCTGCAGCGGAGTACACTGGTATTCCACAGGGAATAACATCAGGGTATATAGTTGGATCTTAAACCAAGGTACCAACAGGCTAAAGCTTTGACTTTTCCAAAGATGCACTGCACCGCCTCCTCTATAACCCCGCCTCCAGGCACGAGCTCAGTTTGTAAGTTGGTGCCTGCAGTGCAGGTCACTAACAGGGGGGCTGCACTAGGCAGCCCTAATAAGAGCTTTTTAAGAAGAAAGAGGACTTCAAGGGCCGCAGCACAGGCACTAGATGCTGTGTATGTTGTGCTGACATTCTGTGCTGCTGCTGCATCACCTCCCCCAGCGGCACTGCATACTCCCTCGCTCTGGTTTCCGGATACTTGCAGCGGAGGCGCTCCGGTCATCAGGCACACATCACCGCTGCTGCTCTCCTGGATCGCGTGGCTGCACTTCAGGGAGGAGGTAAGAGGGTCCCCCAGGTGGGAGCCGACAAAATCGTGATCCAGTCGCAGTCCCAGGAGATGGACCACGCCGCTGGCGTGGACACTGGCCGTGCAGGGACCACACTATATCCACAAGGGCAGGGAGCACAGGTCGGATTTACTAAAATCCGTTTATTATAGGCTCCATAGTACCCGGTGGTGAAGTCGAGCAGAGGGAATAAGGCGCTGACCTGTAGCCCCTCCCCCAGCTCCAGGCGCCATCTACAGCAGGTGTTCCCGCCCTGGAGCTGCATCTCTCTCTCTCTCCCTCACTCTCTGTCAGTGTTTGGGCGCCATTTCACAGAGCTGCGCTGATCCTGGGACTGCTGGGCTATGTCTCCTCTGTAAAGCCGCCTGTCTCATCAGTGCTGTGCATTTACAGGACACTTAAGTATTCTACATGTCGTTTAGACAGCGTTAGTTAAGAACAAGAGCACTTCTATATGAATATTTAGTACAAGTATTCTGTGATATACATCCAATGGTTATTGTGCATTGTTATATCTGTATACATACATATCTTTATGTAGTATTGCTAGTCCAGTGCAGTTTTATTTTTAAATGTAATAATTTCTGCATTGTACCTGTGACTGGGTGTGCCTATAGCTGCTGTGTGGATTCTATTCTGTGACACACATATTGCTATCACTATATTCTGTGCCCTGGGGGTCTAAGTGTGTCAGGGTCGCATATACCATATACTGTTCCACAGGATATACGGTTTTGTATTTCTCTAACGTCCTAGTGGATGCTGGGAACTCCGTAAGGACCATGGGGAATAGCGGGCTCCGAAGGAGGCTGGGCACTCTAGAAAGATTTAGGACTACCTGGTGTGCACTGGCTCCTCCCACTATGACCCTCCTCCAAGCCTCAGTTAGATTTCGTGCCCGGCCGAGGTTGGATGCACACTAGGGGCTCTCCTGAGCCCTTAGAAAGAAAGTATAATTTTAGGTTTTTTATTTTCAGTGAGACCTGCTGGCAACAGGCTCACTGCAGCGAGGGACTAAGGGGAGAAGAAGCGAACTGGGCTGGATTGGGCTTCTTAGGCTACTGGACACCATTAGCTCCAGAGGGATCGACCGCAGGCCCAGTCCTTGGTGTTCGGTCCCGGAGCCGCGCCGCCGTCCCCCTTACAGAGCCAGAAGCAAGAAGAGGTCCGGAAAATCGGCGGCAGAAGACATCAGTCTTCACCAAGGTAGCGCACAGCACTGCAGCTGTGCGCCATTGCTCCTCATGCACACTTCACACTCCGGTCACTGAGGGTGCAGGGCGCTTGGGGGGGGGGGGGGCGCCCTGAGCTGCAATAAAAACACCTTGGCTGGCAAAAATACCACAATATATAGCCCTAGAGGCTATATATGTGGTAAATTCCCCTGCCAGAATCCAGAAAAAAGCGGGAGAATAGGCCGTGGAAAAGGGGCAGAGCTATCTCCCTCAGACACACTGGCGCCATTTCTCCTTCACAGATCCGCTGGAAGGAAGCTCCCTGGCTCTCCCCTGCAGTCTACACTTCAGAACAGGTAAAAACAGAGAGGGGGGGGGCACTAAATTTGGGCGCAATACATATATAATATAAAAAGCAGCTATAGGGGACATAACTTAGTTAGTCCCTGCATTATATAGCGCTCTGGTGTGTGCTGGCATACTCTCACTCTGTCCCCCCAAAGGGCTTTTGTGGGTCCTGTCCTCATTCGGAGCATTCCTTGTGTGTGTGCGGTGTGTCGGTACGGCTGTGTCGACATGTTTGAGGAGGATAATGATGTGGAGGCGGAGCAGATGCCTTTAGAAGGGATGTCACCCCTGCGGGGCAGACACCTGAGTGGATGGGCTTATGGAAAGTAATGAGTGCACGTATAGACTCCTTATATAAGAAAATCGACGACATGCCAAATGTGGGACAGCCGACTTCTCAGCTCGTGCCTGCCCAGGCGTCGCATGGGTCGTCAGGGGCTCTAAAACGCCCGCTACCTCAAGCAGACCCAGATGTCGACACGGATACTGACACCAGTGTCGACGACGATGAGTCAAACCTGATGCCCACTAAGGCCATTCACTGTATGATTGAGGCAATGAAAGAGGTGTTAAACATTTCTGATATAACTACTGGTACCACTAAAAAGGGTATTATGTTTGGAGAGAAAAAACTACCCGTAGTTTTTCCCCCATCAGATGAATTAAATGTAGTGTGTGAAGAAGCGTGGGCTTTCCCTGATAAAAAATTGGTAATTCCTAAGAAGGTACTAATGGCGTTCCCTTTCCCGCCAGAGGATAGGTCACGTTGGGAAACACCCCCTAGAGTGGATAAAGCGCTCACACGTTTGTCTAAAAAGGTGGCACTACCGTCTCCGGATACGGCCGCCCTCAAGGAACCTGCTGATAGAAAGCAGGAGGCGATCCTGAAGTCTGTATATACACACACAGGCATTATACTTAGGCCAGCTATTGCGTCAGCTTGGATGTGCAGTGCTGCCGCTGCGTGGTCAGATAAACTGTCAGAAAATATTGACACATTAGACAGAGACACGATCCTGTTAACCATAGACCATATAAAAGACTCAGTCTTATATATGAGAGATGCACAAAGGGAAATCTGACGATTGGCATCTAAAGTAAGTGCATTGTCCATTTCTGCTAGGAGAGGCTTATGGACTCGCCAGTGGACAGGAGATGCAGATTCAAAAAAGCACATGGAAGTGTTACCATATAAGGGTGAGGAATTATTTGGGGATGGTCTCTCGGACCTAGTTTCCACAGCAACGTCTGGGAAGTCAGCATTTTTACCCCATGTCCCCTCACAGCCTAAGAAGGCGCCGTTTTATCAGGTTCAGTCCTTTCGGACCCAGAAAAACAGGCGTGGAAAAGGCGGGTCCTTTCTGTCCAGAGGCAGAGGTAGGGGAAAAAGACTGCAACAAACAGCAGGTTCCCAGGAGCAATAGTCCTCCCCCGCTTCTTCTTCCAAGTCCGCCGCATGACGGTGGGGCTCCACAGGCGGAGCCAGGTACGGTGGGGGGCCGCCTCAAGAATTTCAGCGATCAGTGGGCTCGCTCACAGGTGGATCCCTGGATCCTTCAAATAGTATCTCAGGGGTACAAACTGGAATTCGAGGCGTCTCCACCCCACCGGTTCCTAAAATCTGCCTTGCCGATTGCTCCCTCAGACAGGGAGGCGGTGCTAGCGGCAATTCACAAGCTGTATTCCCAGCAGGTGATAATCAAGGTACCCCTACTTCAACAAGGCCGGGGTTACTATTCCACACTATTTGTGGTACCGAAACCGGACGGTTCGGTGAGACCCATTTTAAATTTGAAATCCTTGAACACATACATAAAAAAATTCAAGTTCAAGATGGAATCGCTCAGGGCGGTTATTGCGAGCCTGGACGAGGGGGATTACATGGTATCCCTGGACATCAAGGATGCTTACTTGCATGTCCCCATTTACCATCCTCACCAGGAGTACCTCAGATTTGTGGTACAGGATTGCCATTACCAATTCCAGACGCTGCCGTTTGGACTGTCCACGGCACCGAGGGTATTTACCAAGGTGATGGCGGAAATGATGATACTCCTTCGAAAAAAGGGAGTTTTAATTATCCCGTACTTGGACGATCTCCTAATAAAAGCGAGGTCCAAGGAACAGTTGTTGGTGGGAGTAGCACTATCTCAGGAGGTGCTCCACCAGCACGGCTGGATTCTGAATATCCCAAAGTCACAGCTGGTTCCGACGACACGACTACTGTTCCTGGGTATGATTCTGGATACAGTCCAGAAAAAAGTGTTTCTCCCGGAGGAGAAAGCCAGGGAGTTGTTATCTCTAGTCAGAGACCTCCTGAAACCAAAACAGGTATCAGTGCATCGCTGCACGCGGGTCCTGGGAAAGATGGTGGCTTCTTACGAAGCAATTCCCTTCGGCAGGTTCCATGCCAGAATCTTTCAGTGGGACCTGTTGGACCAGTGGTCCGGATCGCATCTTCAGATGCATCGCTTGATAACCCTGTCTCCAAGAACCAGGGTGTCGCTACTGTGGTGGCTGCAGAGTGCCCATCTTCTAGAGGGCCGCAGGTTCGGCATACAGGACTGGGTCCTGGTGACCACGGATGCCAGCCTTCGAGGCTGGGGGGCAGTCAAACAGGGAAGAAACTTCCAAGGACTATGGTCGAGTCAGGAGACTTCCCTTCACATAAATATTCTGGAACTAAGGGCCATCTACAATGCCCTAAGTCAAGCAAAATCCCTGCTCCTACAACAGCCGGTGCTGATCCAGTCAGACAACATCACGGCAGTCGCCCATGTAAATCGACAGGGCGGCACAAGAAGCAGGATGGCGATGGCGGAAGCCACAAGAATTCTCCGATGGGCGGAAAATCATGTGATAGCACTGTCAGCAGTGTTCATTCCGGGAGTGGACAACTGGGAAGCAGACTTCCTCAGCAGACACGACCTCCACCCGGGAGAGTGGGGACTTCATCCAGAAGTCTTCCAGATGCTGGTAAACCGTTGGGAAAAACCACAGGTGGACATGATGGCGTCCCGCCTCAACAAAAAGTTAAAAAGATATTGCGCCAGGTCAAGGGACCCTCAGGCGATAGCTGTGGACGCTCTAGTGACACCGTGGGTGTATCAGTCGGTTTATGTGTTCCCTCCTCTGCCTCTCATACCAAAGGTATTGAGAATAATAAGAAAGCGAGGAGTAAACACCATTCTCGTGGTTCCGGATTGGCCAAGACGAGCGTGGTACCCGGAACTTCAAGAGATGCTCTTAGAGCACCCGTGGCCTCTACCGCTCAGACAGGACCTGCTACAACAGGGGCCCTGTCTGTTCCAAGACTTACCGCGGCTGCGTTTGACGGCATGGCGGTTGAACACCGGATCCTAAAGGAAAAGGGTATTCCGGAAGAAGTCATTCCTACGCTTATTAAGGCCAGGAAAGATGTTACGGCAAAGCATTATCACCGCATATGGCGGAAATATGTTGCATGGTGCGAGGCCAAAAAGGCCCCAACAGAGGAATTTCAACTAGGTCGATTTCTGCATTTCCTGCAAGCAGGAGTGAATATGGGCCTAAAACTAGGCTCCATTAAAGTACAGATCTCGGCTCTGTCGATTTTCTTTCAAAAAGAACTAGCTTCAGTACCTGAAGTTCAGACATTTGTGAAAGGAGTGCTGCATATTCAGCCCCCATTTGTGCCTCCTGTGGCACCTTGGGATCTCAACGTGATGTTGAGTTTCTTAAAATCACATTGGTTTGAGCCACTAAAAACCGTGGATCTGAAATATCTCACGTGGAAAGTGGTCATGTTATTGGCCTTGGCTTCAGCCAGGCGAGTGTCAGAATTGGCGGCTTTATCATGTAAAAGCCCTTATCTGATTTTCCATATGGATAGTGCAGAATTGAGGACTCGTCCCCAGTTTCTCCCTAAGGTGGTGTCAGCGTTTCACCTGAACCAGCCTATTGTGGTGCCTGCGGCTACTAAGGATTTGGAGGACTCCAAGTTGCTAGACGTTGTCAGGGCCCTGAAAATATATGTTTCCAGGACGGCTGGAGTCAGAAAATCTGACTCGCTGTTTATCCTGTATGCACCCAACAAGCTGGGTGCTCCTGCTTCTAAGCAGTCTATTGCTCGCTGGATTTGCAGTACAATTCAGCTTGCACATTCTGTGGCAGGCATGCCACAGCCAAAATCTGTCAATGCCCATTCCACAAGGAAGGTGGGCTCATCTTGGGCGGCTGCCCGAGGCGTCTCGGCTTTACAACTTTGCCGAGCAGCTACTTGGTCAGGGGCAAACACATTTGCAAAATTCTACAAATTTGATACCCTGGCTGAGGAGGACCTGGAGTTCTCTCATTCGGTGCTACAGAGTCATCCGCACTCTCCCGCCCGTTTGGGAGCTTTGGTATAATCCCCATGGTCCTTTACGGAGTTCCCAGCATCCACTAGGACGTTAGAGAAAATAAGAATTTACTCACCGGTAATTCTATTTCTCGTAGTCCGTAGTGGATGCTGGGCGCCCATCCCAAGTGCGGATTGTCTGCAATACTTGTAAATAGTTATTGTTAACTAAAGGGTTATTGTTGAGCCATCTGTTGAGAGGCTCAGTTGTTTTTCATACTGTCAAACTGGATATAGTATCACGAGTTGTACGGTGTGATTGGTGTGGCTGGTAAGAGTCTTACCCGGGATTCTAAATCCTTCCTTATTATGTCTGCTCGTCCGGGCACGGTGTCCTAACTGAGGCTTGGAGGAGGGTCATAGTGGGAGGAGCCAGTGCACACCAGGTAGTCCTAAATCTTTCTAGAGTGCCCAGCCTCCTTCGGAGCCCGCTATTCCCCATGGTCCTTACGGAGTTCCCAGCATCCACTACGGACTACGAGAAATAGAATTACCGGTGAGTAAATTCTTATTTTTTCACTATGTGTTTCAGTCACCTCATATCAATTAAATCCTCTGTTTGTGCTCTGCAATTGCGGTCACATATCTTAGGTTTTTTTTGTAAGGTATTGTCTGGCTATATAGTACTGATACGCCCTAAGGCTACATTCCCAATAATGTCTGCTACACAGGGTGGGAAATGCGCAGTCGCTCTTGCATCATGCAGTGCTGGTGCCACGGATTTACCTGAGGAAAATAAGAATTTACTTACCGATAATTCTATTTCTCGTAGTCCGTAGTGGATGCTGGGAACTCCGTAAGGACCATGGAGAATAGCGGCTCCGCAGGAGACTGGGCACAAAAGTAAAAGCTTTAGGACTACCTGGTGTGCACTGGCTCCTCCCCCTATGACCCTCCTCCAAGCCTCCGTTAGGATACTGTGCCCGGACGAGCGTACACAATAAGGAAGGATATTGAATCCCGGGTAAGACTCATACCAGCCACACCAATCACACCGTACAACCTGTGATCTGAACCCAGTTAACAGCATGATAACAGAGGAGCCTCTGAAAAGATGGCTCACAACAATAATAACCCGATTTTTGTAACAATAACTATGTACAAGTATTGCAGACAATCCGCACTTGGGATTGGCGCCCAGCATCCACTACGGACTACGAGAAATAGAATTATCGGTAAGTAAATTCTTATTTTCTCTGACGTCCTAGTGGATGCTGGGAACTCCGTAAGGACCATGGGGATTATACCAAAGCTCCCAAACGGGCGGGAGAGTGCGGATGACTCTGCAGCACCGAATGAGAGAACTCCAGGTCCTCCTCAGCCAGGGTATCAAATTTGTAGAATTTAGCAAACGTGTTTGCCCCTGACCAAGTAGCTGCTCGGCAAAGTTGTAAAGCCGAGACCCCTCGGGCAGCCGCCCAAGATGAGCCCACTTTCCTTGTGGAATGGGCTTTTACTGATTTTGGCTGTGGCAATCCTGCCACAGAATGTGCAAGCTGAATTGTACTACAAATCCAACGAGCAATAGTCTGCTTAGAAGCAGGAGCACCCAGCTTGTTGGGTGCATACAGGATAAACAGCGAGTCAGATTTTCTGACTCCAGCCGTCCTGGAAACATATATTTTCAGGGCCCTGACTACGTCCAGCAGCTTGGAGTCCTCCAAGTCCCTAGTAGCCGCAGGCACCACAATAGGCTGGTTCAAGTGAAATGCTGAAACCACCTTAGGGAGAAATTGAGGACGAGTCCTCAATTCTGCCCTGTCCGTATGAAAAATTAGGTAAGGGCTTTTATAGGATAAAGCCGCCAATTCTGAGACACGCCTGGCTGAAGCCAGGGCTAACAGCATTACCACCTTCCATGTGAGATATTTTAAGTCCACAGTGGAAAGTGGTTCAAACCAATGTGATTTTAGGAATCCCAAAACTACATTGAGATCCCAAGGTGCCACTGGAGGCACAAAAGGAGGTTGTATATGCAGTACCCCCATGACAAACGTCTGTACTTCAGGAACTGAAGCCAGTTCTTTTTGGAAGAAAATCGACAGGGCCGAAATTTGAACCTTAATGGACCCTAATTTTAGGCCCATAGACAGTCCTGTTTGCAGGAAATGCAGGAAACGACCCAGTTGAAATTCCTCTGTAGGGGCCTTCCTGGCCTCGCACCACGCAACATATTTACGCCAAATACGGTGATAATGTTGTACGGTTACATCCTTCCTGGTTTTGATCAGGGTAGGGATGACTTCATCCGGAATGCCTTTTTCCTTCAGGATCCGGCGTTCAACCGCCATGCCGTCAAACGCAGCCGCGGTAAGTCTTGGAACAGACAGGGTCCCTGCTGGAGCAGGTCCTTTCTTAGAGGTAGAGGCCACGGGTCCTCTGTGAGCATCTCTTGAAGTTCCGGGTACCAAGTCCTTCTTGGCCAATCCGGAACCACGAGTATAGTCCTTACTCCTCTCCTTCTTATGATCCTCAGTACCTTGGGTATGAGAGGCAGAGGAGGGAACACATACACTGACTGGTACACCCATGGTGTTACCAGAGCGTCCACAGCTATTGCCTGAGGGTCCCTCGACCTGGCGCAATACCGGTCTAGTTTTTTGTTGAGGCGGGACGCCATCATGTCCACCTTTTGGTTTTTCCCAACGGTTCACAATCATGTGGAAGACTTCTGGGTGAAGTCCCCACTCCCCCGGGTGGAGGTCGTGTCTGCTGAGGAAGTCTGCTTCCCAGTTGTCCACTCCCGGAATGAACACTGCTGACAGTGCTATCACATGATTTTCTGCCCAGCGAAGAATCCTTGCAACTTCTGTCATTGCCCTCCTGCTTCTTGTGCCGCCCTGTCTGTTTACGTGGGCGACTGCCGTGATGTTGTCCGACTGGATCAGCACCGGCTGACCTTGAAGCAGAGGTCTTGCTAGGCTCAGAGCATAGTAGATGGCTCTTAGCTCAAGGATATTTATGTGAAGTGATGTCTCCAGGCTTGACCACAAGCCCTGGAAATTTCTTCCCTGTGTGACTGCTCCCCAGCCTCTCAGGCTGGCATCCGTGGTCACCAGGACCCAGTCCTGAATGCCGAATCTGCGGCCCTCTAGAAGATGAGCACTCTGCAACCACCACAGGAGAGACACTCTTGTCCTTGGAGACAAGATTATCCGCTGATGCATCTGAATATGCGACCCGGACCATTTGTCTAGCAGATCCCACTGGAAGGTTCTTGCGTGGAATCTGCCGAATGGGATTGCTTCGTAAGAAGCCACCATTTTTCCCAGAACCCTTGTGCATTGATGCACTGAGACTTGGCCTGGTTTTAGGAGCTTTCTGACTAGTTCGGATAACTCCCTGGCTTTCTCCTCCGGGAGAAACACCTTTTTCTGGACTGTGTCCAGGATCATCCCTAGGAATAGAAGTCGTGTCGTCGGGATCAGCTGCGATTTTGGAATATTGAGAATCCAACCGTGCTGGCGCAGCACTATCTGAGATAGCGCTACCCCGACTTCCAACTGTTCCCTGGATCTTGCCCTTATCAGGAGATCGTCCAAGTAAGGGATAACTAAAACTCCCTTCCTTCGAAGGAGTATCATCATTTCGGCCATTACCTTGGTAAAGACCCGGGGTGCCGTGGACAATCCAAACGACAGCGTCTGAAACTGATAGTGACAGTTCTGTACCACAAACCTGAGGTACCCTTGGTGAGAAGGGTAAATTGGGACGTGTAGGTAAGCATCTTTGATGTCCAGAGACACCATATAGTCCCCTTCTTCCAGGTTTGCAATCACTGCTCTGAGTGACTCCATCTTGAATTTGAACCTTTGTATGTAAGTGTTCAAGGATTTCAGGTTTAAAATTGGTCTCAACGAGCCGTCCGGCTTCGGTACCACAAATAGTGTGGAATAGTACCCCTTTCCCTGTTGTAGGAGGGGTACCTTGATTATCACCTGCTGGGAATACAGCTTGTGAATGGCTTCCAATACTGCCTCCCTGTCTGAGGGAGACGTTGGTAAAGCAGACTTTAGAAAACGGCGAGGGGGAGACGTCTCGAATTCCAATTTGTACCCCTGAGATACCATCTGAAGGATCCAGGGGTCCACTTGCGAGTGGGCCCACTGCGCACTGAACTTCTTGAGACGGGCCCCCACCGCGCCTGAGTCCGCTTGTAAAGCCCCAGCGTCATGCTGAGGACTTTGCGGAGGCGGGAGAGGGCTTTTGTTCCTGGGAACTGGCTGTTTGTTGCAGCCTTTTTCCTCTCCCTCTGCCACGGGGCAGAAATGAGGCGCCTTTTGCCCGCTTGCCCTTATGGGGCCGAAAGGACTGCGCCTGATAGTATGGCGTCTTCTTAGGTTGAGAAGCTACCTGGGGTAAAAATGTGGATTTTCCAGCAGTTGCCGTGGCTACCAGGTCTGATAGACCTACCCCAAATAACTCCTCCCCCTTATAAGGCAATACTTCCATGTGCCTTTTAGAATCCGCATCACCTGACCACTGCCGCGTCCATAAACCTCTTCTTGCAGAAATGGACAGCGCGCTAACTCTTGATGCCAGTCGGCAAATATCCCTCTGTGCATCACGCATATATAGAAAATGCATCCTTCAAATGCTCTATAGTCAATAATATACTGTCCCTATCAAGGGTATCAATATTTTCAGTCAGGGAATCCGACCACGCCAGGCCCGCACTGCACATCCAGGCTGAGGCTATTGCTGGTCGCAGTATAACACCCGTGTGAGAGTATATACATTTTAGGATATTCTCCAGCTTTCTATCGGCAGGTTCCTTTAGGGCGGCCGTATCAGGAGAGGGTAGCGCTACCTGTTTAGACAAGCGTGTGAGCGCTTTATCCACCCTTGGGAGTGTTTCCCAACGTGCCCTATCCTCTGGCGGGAAAGGGTACGATGCCAATAACCTTTTAGGAATTATCAGTTTTTTATCGGGGAAAACCCACGCCTCATCACACACTTCATTTAATTCCTCGGATACAGGAAAAACTACAGGCAGTTTTTTCTCACCAAACATAATACCCTTCTTAGTGGTACTTGTATTATCAGATATATGCAATACATTTTTTATTGCTTCAATCATGTAACGTGTGGCCCTAGTGGAAGTCACGTTTGTCTCCTCATCATCGACACTGGAGTCAGTATCCGTGTCTGTGTCTGCCATTTGAGGTAACGGGCGTTTTAAAGCCCCTGATGGCGTTTGAGACCCCTGGACAGGCACAAGCTGATTAGCCGGCTGTCTCATGTCGTCAACTGTCTGTCGTAAGGAGCTGACACTGTCACGCAGTTCCTTCCACAAGCTCATCCACTCAGGTGTCGACTCCCTAGGGGGTGACAACTGTATAATAGGCAATTGCTCCGCTTCCATCTCATTTTCCTCCTCAAACATGTCGACACAATCGTACCGACACACCGCACACACACAGGGAATGCTCTGATAGAGGACAGGACCTCACTAGCCCTTTGGGGAGACAGAGGGAGAGTATGCCAGCACACACCAGAGCGCTATATATATATACAGGAATACCACTATCAAGTGTGCTTTTCCTTTATAGCTGCTGTTAATATAAAACTGCGCCAAATTAGTGCCCCCCCTCTCTTTTTTTACTCTTTTCTGTAGTGCAGGACTGCAGGGGAGAGTCAGGGAGACGTCCTTCCAGCGGAGCTGAGATGGAAAATGGCGCCCGTGTGCTGAGGAGATAGGCTCCGCCCCCTTCTCGGCGGCCTTTTCTCCCGCTTTTTTGGTAATTCTGGCAGGGGTTAAAATACACCCATATAGCCCTGGGGTTTATATGTGGTGTATTTATGCCAGCCAAGGTGTTTTACATTGCTGCTCAGGGCGCCCCCCCCTAGCGCCCTGCACCCTCAGTGACCGGAGTGTGAAGTGTGCCTGAGTAACAATGGCGCACAGCTGCAGTGCTGTGCGCTACCTTGTTGAAGACTGATGTCTTCTGCCGCCGATTTTTCCGGACCTTTTCTTGCTTCTGGCTCTGTAAGGGGGCCGGCGGCGCGGCTCCGGGACCGAGCTCCGAGGCTAGGCCTGTGTTCGGTCCCTCTGGAGCAAATGGTGTCCAGTAGCCTAAGAAGCCCAATCCACTCTGCACGCAGGTGAGTTCGCTTCTTCTCCCCTTAGTCCCTCGATGCAGTGAGCCTGTTGCCAGCAGGTCTCACTGAAAATAAAAAACCTAAAACTAAACTTTTCACTAAGAAGCTCAGGAGAGCCCCTAGTGTGCACCCTTCTCGGCCGGGCACAAAAATCTAACTGAGGCTTGGAGGAGGGTCATAGGGGGAGGAGCCAGTGCACACCAGGTAGTCCTAAAGCTTTTACTTTTGTGCCCAGTCTCCTGCGGAGCCGCTATTCCCCATGGTCCTTACGGAGTTCCCAGCATCCACTAGGACGTCAGAGAAAAGATTTCTGCTGAGGGTTCAGGTAATAAGTGTTCTGCACCCCCTAGTCAGCCCGCAACACCAAATCAGGATCCACCTTGGGCTGCATTTTCAAATATGCTGACTACGCTTGTAACACGACTTACGCCCCCTGTGGGAGCTCCTGTGCCATTACAGGCACATCTTGTCCCTGTAGTTAATCCACCAGGGGCGGATACTCTATCAACCCAGTTACAGCAATTAAATCAGTCCTTGGTTAAACAAAAACCTAACCCTCGCCCTACTGGGACCAAAGGGTCATTTAAGTGGGCCATTTCTTCCTCACAATCCACTAATATTTTGGATGATTCTTCCGATTCAGATGGGGAATATATACTGATCCATCAGATGCTGATACTGCTGCTTCTGATGAAGATTCTACAACACAGGTTGATGTTCCTGACCTAGTGGAGGCTATCAAGCTGATTCTTCAGATTGATGATGAGATTGACCCTCCTGATACGTCTAAGAAACCTGATAAGTTCAAACGTCAGAAGGTTACTAAATTAGTCTTGCCACATTCTGACCATTTAATTGACATACGTCAGGAATCCTGGTCTTCTCCAAGAAAGAAATTTTCCCTGTCTAAAAAGATGCTAGCTCATTATCCTATCCCTGCGGAGTTGAGTAACAAGTGGGAAACCCCGCCACCAGTGGACTCACATGTAGCCTGTCTTTTTGTGTCCTCTACTCTGCCTGTCACCACCGTCACCTCTTTGAAGCAACCGACGGATAAGCGCGTGGAGGGTTGCTTGAATTCTATTTACACTCTTACAGGTGCTGTACATAGACCCACTATGGCAGCCTCTTGGGCTGCAAAAGGCATTGACGCATGGATTCAAGCAATTGAGGAAGAGCTACCTCTGAATTTTTCTGACACTGCCAGACAATATCTGTCATATATTACCACAGCCTCCCATTATATTCAGGAGGCTGCCTCTGATGCAGGCGTTATGGCGGTCAAGGCACCTACTACATCCTGGCTCGCCGGATTCTGTGGTTACGGTCCTGTTCGGTGGACCTGGACTCTAAGAAGAACTTGGAGGTGCTCCCTTTTAAGGGAGATATACTATTTGGAGATGATCTGAACAAGATTGTGACCGACTTGGCGTCGGCTAAGACTGCGTTTCTCCCAAGTACTAATCCTTTGGCTCCGAAGGCGGAGTACTACTTTTCGTTCCTTTCGACCTCCAGATAAAGAAAAGGGTTAGGCGTACCTGAGACAGGCTCGCACTTCCAGTTCCTCTAAGCCCAAACCTAAACGTTCTTGGTCCGCTCGTCAACCTGTTTCCAAACCGGACAAGCCTGCTGCATGACGGGGTGGGCCTCCCCCTTGGGGACCCCAAGGTGGGAGGCCGACTTCTGCAGATTGCCCAGGTATGGTTAAAGACCACTTCGGACGCCTGGGTGCAGGAAGTGGTCTCTCACGGGTACGCGATCTTTCAGGAGACGTCCCCCACGCCAGTTTTGCTCAATGGTTATCCCTTCAGATCTGTTAAAGCACGAACTCTACATTTGGTTGTCCAATCCCTCCTGGATTTAGGAGTGATAGTGCCTCTGTCTCAGAGAGGCAGGGGATACTATTCGACGCTGTTTCTAGTTCCGAGGCCAAATGGCTCTTCCCGGCCTATACTCAACCTCAAATCTTTGAACAGATTTGTGAGGGTAGAAAAACAAAGGGATTTTTCCCACGCACTCTGCTGGCTGTTAGTAACAAGAACTGTACACTATGTAATAGAAAATTTAGAGCTCTTAGTTACACATGTTTTGCAAAAGATATGATAAGCCTCCAGGCCACTATGGGTCATATAATTGCTTAATGTACGGCCACATGATAATGGCACATACAAAACATATCCAGATTGAGAGCTAGTTTACCTGGAGTCACCCCTGTATCCTCCAAATGGCACTACAGGACCCAGCATGCCCTCCTAATGCTGGCTCCATCTATGCCTCACTGAACTGAAATAAATAATGGCAAACTGCTCTAATCAAGCTGGTAACATTCCTCAGGTGCTGCGGGAGGGGGTTACTCTACACAAGTAAACAAAGGAATTTTTCCCACGCACTCTGTTGGCTGTTAGTGACAATAACTGTACACTATATAATAATTGAAAATGTAGAGCTCTTAGTTACACATGTTTTGCAAAAGATATGATAAGCCTCCAGGCCACTTCACGGCGGCTCTATTGCTGGAGGTCCCTAATTTGTGAGGGTGTCCAAATTCCATATGGAAACTGGCTTTGGATCCCAAGGACTATATGGTATCCCTGAACATACAGGATGCTTACCTACACACATCCATTGACATGTCGCATCAGCAAT
Organism: Pseudophryne corroboree; assembly: GCF_028390025.1. NCBI lineage: Eukaryota > Metazoa > Chordata > Amphibia > Anura > Myobatrachidae > Pseudophryne > Pseudophryne corroboree. Next base: position 596,271,649 of record NC_086444.1, read on the forward strand.
ATCTACGGTTTGCTATTGGCAACCTTCATGATCGGTTCCAAACCTTTCCTTTCGAACTGACCACGGCTCTGCGGATCTTTAGCAAGGTCATGGCGGTCACGACGGCCCTTCTCCGCTGTCAGGATATCAGGATCCTACTGTATCTGGACGACTTGTTGATCCTGGCGAACTCCCCAGAGGTTCTCCTCCGTCATCTGGAACTGATGGTCCAATTCCTACAAGCCCACAGGTGGCTCATGAACTGGAAGAAATCCTCGCTGGTCCCTGCTCAGAGCATGGTGCACCTGGGGACATTACTGGACATACACAACCAACGTTCTCGTCTCCAGAGAAGGTCCTGAAACATCAGGACAGAATCGGATGCTTCCTCTCTCGCCCACGAGTGTCGATACACTCGGCGATGCAAGTACTAGGCCTCATAGTGTCGGCTTTCGACATGGTAGAGTACGCTTCAAGTGGGACGGCCTGCCTCACCGGATCATGTCTCAAATGATCTCCTTGACTCCGGAGGTTTGTCTGTCACTGAGTTGGTGGCTACAGGACCAACAATTGAGCAGGGGTCTTCCCTTCTGGGTCTCTAACTGGGTCCTCCTAATAACGGATGCCAGTCTGCGGGGTTCGGGCGCGGTGTTGGAGCAACACTCTCTCCAGGGTCAGTGGACCAGGAAGGAATCTCTCCTCCCGATATACATTCTGGAATTGCGGGCAGTGTTCAATGCGTTGACACTGACTCTGCCTTTCATACAGAACAGGACTTCCACTTCCTCAACGCCCAGACCTCCTCGTTCAGGGCCCTTGTGTTTACCTGGACCTGGCCAGACTGGCTTTGACGGCTTAGTTCTTGAAGCTTCACTTCTGAGGGCCAAAGGATTTTCTGAGGCGGTTATTCAAACTATGTTGAAGGCCCGCAAACCGGCTTCTGCACTGATTTATTATAGGGTCTGGAATTCTTACTTCACCTGGTGTGCTGCTAAGAATTACGATGCATACGAGTTTAGTACTTCCAGACTACTGGCTTTTTGCAACAAGGCCTGGATTTAGGACTTTGCCTGGCCTCCCTCAAGGTTCACATTTCTGCCTTGTCGGTGTGGTTTCAGCGAAAACCTGTATCTATTCCTGACGTTCATACAGTCACTCAGGGCGTATTATGGATTCAGCCTCCCTATGTCCCTCCATGGGATCTGTCTGTTCTTAATGCCCTTCAAGAGTCTCCGTTTGAACCTCTTGAGTCTGTGGACCTTCAATACCATACGCTTAAGGTAATTTTTCTGTTGGCTATTGCCTCTGCTAGGAGGGTGTCAGACTTAGGCGCTTTGTCCTGTCGTCCACCCTTTCTGATTTTTTTACCGTGACCGGTCAGTTCTTAGAACTCGCCCTGGTTATCTACCTAAGGTGGTGTAATCTTTCCACCTTAACCAAGAGATTGTGGTTCAGGCCTTTATCTCTCCTGGTTTGTCCTCCAAAGAGCGGTCTTTGGATGTGGTACGGGCTCTCCGTATATATGTAGAAAGGACTGCCTCTATCAGGAGATCAGATTCTTTGTTTGTACTTTTTGGTTTTCACAAACGTGGCTGGCCTGCGAATAAGGTGACCTTGGCCAGATGGATTAGAATGGTGATTGCACAAGCTTATGCGCAGGCCGGACTCCTAGCTCCTGCTGCTATCAAGGCCCATTCTACTCTCTCTGTTGAACAATTGTGCAATGCGGCTACGTGGTCCCCAGTGAACACGTTCATCAGGTTCTATGCCTTTGATACTTCCGCCTCCCAGGATGCTTCTTTTGGATGCCGGGTTCTTGTGCCTGCTACAGTGCGTCCCCTCCCATGGGGAACTGCTTTAGGACATCCCTGATGTTATTCCCTGTGGAATACCAGTGTACCCCGCTGCAGAAAAGGAAATTTATGGTAAGACTTACCATTGTTAAATCTCTTTCTGCAAGGTACACTGGTTTCCACAGGGCACCCACCCTGATGCACTTGGCTTCTTTGGGTTTGTATGGCATTAGCCGCTAGTGGCGGGGCTATAGAGGAGGCGGTGCAATGCATCCTGGGAACAGTCAAAGCTTTAGCCTGTTGGTGCCTTGGGTCAAGATCCAACTCTACACCCTGATGTTATTCCCTGTGGAAACCACTGTACCTCGCAGAAAGAGATTTAACAATGGTAAGTCTTACCATAAATCTCCTTTTTATCACTTTTCTTTTATTTGTCATCCTAGGGCAGCTTGTAGAGTTCTTGAACAAGGCTGAGAGTAAAGGACCTTTATCATGTGACACTGTATTGAAGATTTTCTACCAGACCTGTCGAGCAGTACAGCATATGCACAAACAGAAACCACCTATAATTCATAGAGATCTCAAGGTAAAATGCTTCTAAATATTAAAGTTAAATAAGGCCAATTTGTTTTAAAGACCTCTGTGTTTAACATTTGAAGTTGGACCAATTGGGCTTTCAGTAAAAATGTTGAAATAGTTAATCTTATCAATTCATGCCGTATAAGGACAGGGGAATGGGGTTTGTATAGTAGCCCCTTTGCTGTAGACAAGTATGACTCTTCGTCCACATATACTTTAAAACTGAGGCTGAGGAGTCCACTTGTCCTCCACAATGCCCAGGGAGAAGAAAAAAACATAATTCCCTTCTCCCCATTGGTCCAGATGAACAACTAGTAGTACAGGTGATTGGAGATGAGACCCAGGAATTGATCTTGTTGTGCGTATGATCTGTGTGATCACCAGGCATTAACTCCTACACAGTAGAAAAAACATGGAGTCAGTGGTGGAAGATCTCCCAACTCGCTTCCAATAATTAAGGGGTAACTATATTGAAAAGAGGGAGTTTGGTACTTATTGTCTAATGATCACCTGTGATTATCAGACAGTATCACCCTGTTCTTTGTACAATATATGTTTCTGTGTTTGGTGGGAGGTTGTGTGTTCTCTATTGGCACCATATATGTATGTGCATAAGTAGCGGTATCCACTTTTTAGAGGCAAGTCTTCTCTCTAAAAAAATTTGTGCCTCCTTAGGGTGGTATCCATTTAGAGGCCATCCGTTTTTGGCGGATAAAAACGGCCAGAGATGGTGATTTTTGACCGATGGTCATTATCGCAGTATCCAATTAGAGGCTGTTTTGGTCGGCCAAAAACAGACCTGTGATCGTGCGATAACGCATGGGATAAGCTCCCAGTCCCATGTGTTATCCTGGATCCAGCAGGCCACTTATCACGGGTTATGCAGCACTCGAAGCATAATCCCTTATAAGTGTGGGGATTGGGGCTAATAGGATCGCCCACGTCGATGAGGGTGTGAAAAGAGTAGGGAGCTTAGGGTTGTGCCTTGAGAGACCCCTACTGATGTCATGAGAGGGGATGATGAGGTAGTGGGGATTGTGATAGAGATGGTGTGGGGTCTATTCACACTCTATGGGTGTTGTGGACACCCATGAGTGGGAATAGTTCCTGCTAGCCGGCATTCCGGCTGTCTACATTGTCAGCGGTCGGGATTCCGAAGTCTGTATCCTGACCAAATCAACTACAGCCCAAGTAGTTGTTTGTATCTGTGCTGAACCTGCTACGGAGTTCTTTACCAGATTATCCAGATTGTCCATTCATGCTCCTCAGGTAAGTGGATCTAATGGCATTGCTCCTTACTAAACAGGTAAATATATTGATGTTACTCCTTGTTGTACAATGAAATGCAAGTGTGGAGATGATCTTGAATGATCCTTTTGCTGGTGTCCACAAATAGTAGTGCACAATCTTAATGGAATGCCAGCTGTGCTCGTTTAGCATAGACTTGACAGGCTGCAGCGGTTAGAGGCTGTTACCAGTGGGCCGTGGGCTGTACAGTGAGAGTACAGGCGTGCAGCTGTATACAAAGTGCTGTTCCTTACTTACAAGTTTGTGCTTCTGCAGGATTTGGTGTAGTGGCTTGTGAAACAGCAGACCTCCAGATGATTAGTCCACAGGAAGACTTGAGGTAGCTGCTGTTACGCGATTCACTCCAATTAGGGAGCTTTATCAAATACTTGCCTCTCACTTAACATTTCAAATTTATGTAATACCATTTGCAGCATATAGTCCAACTAAACACAATCGAATGGTTTGGTGAGGACTTACTGATTTGAACAAGTGACAAAGAATCCAAACATAGGGGCATAAGTACTCTCAAATTTCAGCTCCTACTTGTATAAACCTATTTCTCTTGCCCGGTCATTGTGTTAACTAATTAAATCTATTCCTGTTTTCCTAGGCCTAGTTTAGCCATTTACACCGTATCAATGTGCACACTTTGGATAACAGTATCACATTTGTGGTGGTGGTGTTGTTTTGCTTTGCTTATTTCTTCCAGCTGCAAGCAAATGTATGTGAGCTCTTTGGAATTTCCTGGATTTCTACATAATTTGTTCATAAAATGTGATCCTTACTTCCATTATCTAAGTCATACAGTCTGCTTAAACTAATATAACACATTTCTATATTTTGATATCATTATTGATCTTTCTATGTAAACATCACAATACAAGGTGGAAAAAGTATGGGGACCTTGGATTTAATAACTGGATGACCCTCCTTTGGCAGCAATAACCTCAACCGAACCTTCACTGTAGCTGCGGATCAGACTAGAACTGTTATGAGGAAATCTGGACCATTCCTCCTTATAAAACTTTCAATTCCGCAGGCACGTTTTTTTTCTGTTGAAGCCATTCAGCTTTTCGGTTAATTCTGTATCTTGGATCATTGCAGTGTTGCAACATCCAATTTCTGCTGAGCTGCAGTTGGAACAAGCAATGCACTATTTGTTGATAAACTATGGAATTTATTTTTCCATCATTGAGAGCAAGCAAAGCAGCCCCAAACCATGATGATTCCCCCCACCATAGCTTCCAGTGAGATGAGGTTTTCATGCTTGTGCGTGGTCCTTTTTCTCCACATATGATATTCCTTAAAGGGAACTCCACTTTCCTTTTTTTCTGTGCACAAAATATTTTGCCAGTAGCTGTGGAACATCCAGTTGCTCTTTAGCAAACTTCAGATGTGCAGCAGTATTTTTTTTGAATAGCGGTGGCTACGTCCACTTGGTTCTCTCATGGACACAATTCTTGTTCAGTCATTTACATATCGTAGACTCGTGAACAGATAAAAGTAAGTTGTAGAGATTTCCGTAAAGCTATATACACTCTCTACAGTTACTGAACTTATTTACCGATAATGGGGTGATCGGATTTTTTAAGGATTTTGTTTATGGTGTGCGTGTGTGTAGGCAAACATTGATAAAACGTTCCAAAAGTGGTCAGAAACACGTAATTTCGATTATTGATTTGGTCAGACTTACCAGAAGATATAGTCGATATCAGGACCTCCGTGGACAGGAAAATCAGGCCATTTATCGGTACAATTAAAGAAAATCCCTTAGTATTAAGCTGACACTCTAGGATTATGCTTCACCTAATTGAGCATTCTCTGCTGTGCTCCTGCAGTCTTATTTGAAGGCTGGCTACTCCTAGTGATAGAGGCAACAGTGCTGAACTTTCTCGATTTTTAAAAACTTATTTTATAAACAATTTGCCCTTTCCAGATTTATGTAAGTCAACAATTCTTAATTTTAAGTCTTAGATCTCACTTGTTTAGGCGTGATTCATATCAGGCATTGCTTTCTGAGAATAGCAAACCCATTTGTGAGTCTTTATTATAGAAAAAGGCAATACTAACAAATGCCTCCAATCTTGTCTGATGCAGATTAGCATTTTTAGAATTCATTAGTAGGCAAAAACACCTTATTAATGAGACGGGCAAGAGGAGAAAAACCTGACTGGCACAGGCTGACGTGAAGGCATTAGTAACAAAGCATTAACAGTGATATGAGTGTGTGTGTGTGTGTGTGTGTATGTATATGTATATATATATATATATATATATGGGGGGTTGAAGGATATGTAGCGACCACTGGTGTCAATTAATAGTGGCAATTTTATTCTATTAAAGTAAAACTATTTATTACCATAAAAATGAGACCTAAAGAACATATATAAAAAAGACATGATGAAGTCCATGTGACGAAACGCGTTGGGAGACCTGTCCCTACCTCATACCCAGATAAGGAAAATCTGTTTTACTTGATCTTACTGTAGTCTTTATAATTTTAAATGCTTTTAGTTCAGCTGTGTTTATGTTGTTGTCCCCTTTTTTTATACATGTCTTTTTTTATATATGTTTTTTTATGTCTCATTTTTATGGTAATAAATAGTTTTACTTTTAATAGTGGCAATTTTATTTTATTAATTGACACCAGTGGTCGCTACATATACCTCATCCCCCCTCTCCTACATTTTTCTTCAGGGAATTACCACCCCTGTTCATACTGATGGACCGAGCTGACGCCCCATTTAGTATAGGGGAGTGTCACGTTGCATCGCCATTTTTTTATATAACATATCTGTTTTATATCACACGTGGCGCAGTATTAATCCTTTTTTTTACACACACACATATATATATATATAAGAGAGAGAGAGATATGTATGTGACATACAGCTAGTAGAAGAAAAATTGGGGGGTAAACTACATGGATGCTTGGATCCAACCTGCCTTGTGTCAATGTTTCTGGCTGGTAACAGTTTAATGGTGTGAGGAATGTTTTCCTGGCACGCATTATGCCCCTTTAATAATTTGAGTATTGTTTAAATGTTATGGGAGGATTGTTGCTGATCGCATGCATCCCTTTATGGCAGCTGTCTACCCATCTTATGCCTACTTTGAATAGGATAACGAACCATGGGGCAGATGTATTAACCTGGAGACGACATAAGGAAATTATAAAGCAGTGATATGTGCAAGGTGATAAACGCACCAGCAAATCAGCTCCTAACTGTTCATTTACATTTCTCTAACGTCCTAAGTGGATGCTGGGGACTCCGTCAGGACCATGGGGAATAGCGGCTCCGCAGGAGACAGGGCACAAAAATAAAGCTTTAGGATTAGGTGGTGTGTACTGGCTCCTCCCCCTATGACCCTCCTCCAAGCCTCAGTTAGGTTTTTGTGCCCGTCCGAGCAGGGTGCAATCTAGGTGGCTCTCTTAAAGAGCTGCTTAGAAAAAGTTTTTTAGGTTTTTTATTTTCAGTGAGTCCTGCTGGCAACAGGCTCACTGCATCGAGGGACTTAGGGGAGAGAATTTCAACTCACCTGCGTGCAGGATGGATTGGATTCTTAGGCTACTGGACACCATTAGCTCCAGAGGGAGTCGGAACACAGGTCTCACCCTGGGGTTCGTCCTGGAGCCGCGCCGCCGACCCCCCTTACAGATGCTGAAGATTGAAGGTCCGTAAACAGGCGGCAGAAGGCTCTTCAGTCTTCATGAAGGTAGCGCACAGCACTGCAGCTGTGCGCCATTGTTGTCACACACTTCACACCAAGCGGTCACGGAGGGTGCAGGGCGCTGCTGGGGGCGCCCTGGGCAGCAATATTTTAATACCTTATGGCAAAAGAATACATCACATATAGCCATTAAGGCTATATGTATGTATTTAACCCATGCCAGTTATCTAAATCTACGGGAGGAAAGCCCGCCGAAATAGGGGGCGGGGCTTATTCTCCTCGGCACACAGCGCCATTTTCCTGCTCAGCTCCGCTGTGAGGAAGGCTCCCAGGACTCTCCCCTGCACTGCACTACAGAAACAGGGTAAAACAGAGAGGGGGGGCATTTTTTGGCGATATATTGGATATATTTAAGCTGCTATAAGGAACAACACTTATATAAGGTTGTTCCCATATATATTATAGCGCTTGGGTGTGTGCTGGCAAACTCTCCCTCTGTCTCCCCAAAGGGCTAGTGGGGTCCTGTCTTCGATAAGAGCATTCCCTGTGTGTCGGTACATGTGTGTCGACATGTATGAGGACGATGTTGGCGTGGAGGCAGAGCAATTGCCGATAATGGTGATGTCACCCCCCAGGGAGTCGACACCGGAATGGATGGCTTTGTTTATGGAATTACGTGATAATGTCAGCACATTACAAAAATCAGTTGACGACATGAGACGGCCGGCAAACCAGTTAGTACCTGCCCAGGCGTCTCAGACACCGTCAGGGGCTGTAAAGTGCCCTTTACCTCAGTCGGTCGACACAGACCCAGACACAGACACTGAATCTAGTGTCGACGGTGATGAAACAAACGTATTTTCAAGTAGGGCCACACGTTATATGATCACGGCAATGAAGGAGGCTTTGCATATCTCTGATACTGCAAGTACCACAAAAAGGGGTATTATGTGGGGCGTGAAAAAACTACCTGTAGTTTTTCCTGAATCAGAGGAATTAAATGATGTATGTGATGAAGCGTGGGTTAACCCAGATAGAAAAATGCTAATTTCAAAAAAGTTATTAGCATTATACCCTTTCCCGCCAGAGGTTAGGGCGCGCTGGGAAACACCCCCTAGGGTGGATAAGGCGCTCACACGCTTATCAAAACAAGTGGCGTTACCGTCTCCTGATACGGCCGCCCTCAAGGATCCAGCGGATAGGAGACTGGAAACTACCCTAAAAAGTATATACACACATACTGGTGTTATACTGCGACCAGCCATCGCCTCAGCCTGGATGTGCAGTGCTGGGGTCGTCTGGTTGGATTCCCTGACTGAAAATATTGATACCATGGATAGGGACAGTATTTTATTGACTATAGAGCAATTAAAGGATGCTTTCCTTTATATGCGAGATGCGCAGAGAGATATTTGCACTCTGGCATCGAGAGTAAATGCGATGTCCATATCTGCCAGAAGGAGTTTATGGACGCGACAGTGGTCAGGTGATGCGGATTCCAAACGACATATGGAAGTATTGCCGTATAAAGGGGAGGAATTATTTGGCGTCGGTCTATCGGATCTGGTGGCCACGGCAACTGCCGGAAAATCCACTTTTTTACCTCAGACCCCCTCCCAACAGAAAAAGACACCGTCTTTTCAGCCGCAGTCCTTTCGTTCCTATAAGAACAAGCGGACAAAAGGACAGTCATATCTGCCTCGGGGCAGAGGAAGGGGTAAGAGAGGGCAGCAAGCAGCCCCTGCCCAGGAACAGAAGCCCTCCCAGGGTTCTGCAAAGCCCTCAGCATGACGCTGGGGCCTTACAAGCGGACTCAGGAACGGTGGGGGGTCGACTCAAGAATTTCAGCGCACAGTGGGCTTGCTCACAGGTGGACCCCTGGATTCTGCAGGTAGTATCTCAGGGTTACAGGTTGGAATTCGAGAAGTCTCCTCCTCGCCGGTTCCTAAAGTCTGCTTTGCCAACGTCTCCCTCAGACAGGGCGACGGTATTGGAAGCCATTCACAAGCTGTTTTCTCAGCAGGTGATAGTCAAGGTACCCCTCCTACAACAGGGAAAGGGGTATTACTCCACGCTATTTGTGGTACCGAAGCCGGACGGCTCGGTAAGACCTATTCTAAATCTGAAATCTTTGAACCTGTACATACAAAAATTCAAGTTCAAGATGGAGTCACTCAGAGCAGTGATGGCGAATCTGGAAGAAGGGGACTTTATGGTGTCCCTGGACATAAAGGATGCTTACCTGCATGTCCCAATTTGCCCTTCACATCAAGGGTACCTCAGGTTCGTGGTGCAAAACTGTCATTATCAGTTTCAGACGCTGCCGTTTGGATTGTCCACGGCACCTCGGGTCTTTACCAAGGTAATGGCCGAAATGATGATCCTTCTACGAAGAAGAGGCGTATTAATTATCCCTTACTTGGACGATCTCCTGATAAGGGCAAGGTCCAGAGAACAGCTGGAAGACGGAGTAGCACTAACCCAACTAGTGCTGCAACAACACGGGTGGATTCTGAATTTTCCAAAATCTCAGTTGACCCCGACGACACGTCTGCTGTTCCTGGGAATGATTCTGGACACGGTTCAGAAAAAGGTGTTTCTTCCGGAGGAGAAAGCCAGGGAGTTATCCGAACTTGTCAGGAACCTCCTAAAACCAGGGACAGTGTCTGTGCATCAATGCACAAGAGTCCTGGGAAAGATGGTGGCTTCTTACGAAGCGATTCCATTCGGCAGATTCCACGCACAAACTTTTCAGTGGGATCTGCTGGACAAATGGTCCGGATCGCATCTGCACATGCATCAGCGGATAACACTGTCACCAAGAACAAGGGTGTCTCTTCTGTGGTGGTTGCAGAGTGCTCATCTGTTAGAGGGCCGCAGATTCGGCATACAGGACTGGGTCCTGGTGACCACGGATGCCAGTCTGAGAGGCTGGGGAGCGGTCACACAAGGAAGAAACTTCCAGGGAGTATGGTCAAGCCTGGAGATGTCTCTTCACATAAATATACTGGAGCTAAGAGCGATTTACAATGCTCTAAGTCTGGCAAAACCCCTGCTTCAGGGTCAGCCGGTGTTGATCCAGTCGGACAACATCACGGCAGTCGCCCACGTAAACAGACAGGGCGGCACAAGAAGCAGGACAGCAATGGCAGAAGCTGCAAGGATTCTTCGCTGGGCGGAAGATCATGTGATAGCACTGTCAGCAGTATTCATTCCGGGAGTGGACAACTGGGAAGCAGACTTCCTCAGCAGACACGATCTACACCCGGGAGAGTGGGGACTTCATCCAGAAGTCTTCCACATGATTGTGAACCGTTGGGAAAAACCAATGGTGGATATGATGGCGTCCCGCCTCAACAAAAAACTGGACAGGTATTGCGCCAGGTCAAGAGATCCTCAGGCAATAGCTGTGGACGCTCTGGTAACACCGTGGGTGTTCCAGTCAGTGTATGTGTTCCCTCCTCTGCCTCTCATACCAAAAGTACTGAGAATTATACGGCAAAAGGGAGTAAGAACGATACTAGTGGCTCCGGATTGGCCAAGAAGAACTTGGTACCCGGAACTTCAAGAGATGCTCACGGAGGATCCGTGGCCTCTACCTCTAAGACGGGACCTGCTTCAGCAGGGACCGTGTCTATTCCAAGACTTACCGCGGCTGCGTTTGACGGCATGGCGGTTGAACGCCGAATTCTAAAGGAAAAAGGCATTCCGGAAGAGGTCATTCCTACACTGGTAAAAGCCAGGAAGGAGGTGACTGCACAACATTATCACCGCATTTGGAGAAAATATGTTGCGTGGTGTGAGGCCAGGAAGGCCCCCACGGAGGAATTTCAACTGGGTCGATTCCTACATTTCCTGCAAACAGGATTGTCTATGGGCCTCAAATTGGGGTCCATTAAGGTTCAAATTTCGGCCCTGTCGATTTTCTTCCAGAAAGAATTGGCTTCAGTTCCTGAAGTCCAGACTTTTGTAAAAGGAGTACTACATATACAGCCCCCGGTTGTGCCCCCAGTGGCACCGTGGGATCTTAATGTAGTCTTGGATTTTCTCAAATCCCATTGGTTTGAGCCGCTCAAATCGGTGGAGCTGAAGTATCTTACATGGAAAGTAACCATGCTACTGGCCCTGGCTTCAGCCAGGAGAGTATCAGAATTGGCGGCTTTATCATATAAGAGCCCATATCTGATTTTCCATACGGACAGGGCAGAACTGCGGACGCGTCCTCATTTTCTGCCTAAGGTGGTGTCAGCGTTTCACCTGAACCAGCCTATTGTGGTGCCTGCGGCTACTAACGAGTTGGAGGATTCCAAGTTGTTGGACGTGGTCCGGGCATTGAAAATATGTTTCAAGAACGGCGGGAGTCAGAAAGTCTGACTCACTGCTTATATTGTATGCACCCAACAAGATGGGTGCTCCTGCTTCTAAGCAGACGATTGCTCGTTGGATTTGTAGCACAATTCAACTTGCACATTCTGTGGCAGGCTTGCCACAACCTAAATCTGTCAAGGCCCATTCCACAAGGAAAGTGGGCTCATCCTGGGCGGCTGCCCGGGGAGTCTCGGCATTACAACTCTGCCGAGCTGCTACTTGGTCAGGGGCAAACACGTTTGCAAAATTCTACAAATTTGATACCCTGGCTGAGGAGGACCTGGAGTTCTCTCATTCGGTGCTGCAGAGTCATCCGCACTCTCCCGCCCGTTTGGGAGCTTTGGTATAATCCCCATGGTCCTGACGGAGTCCCCAGCATCCACTTAGGACGTTAGAGAAAATAAGAATTTACTTACCGATAATTCTATTTCTCGTAGTCCGTAGTGGATGCTGGGCGCCCATCCCAAGTGCGGATTGTCTGCAATACTTGTACATAGTTATTGTTACAAAAAAATCGGGTTGTTATTTGTTGTGAGCCGTCTGTTCAGAGGCTCCTACGTTTGTCATACTGTTAACTGGGTTCAGATCACAAGTTATACGGTGTGATTGGTGTGGCTGGTATGAGTCTTACCCGGGGTTCAATATCCTTCCTTATTGTGTACGCTCGTCTGGGCACAGTATCCTAACTGAGGCTTGGAGGAGGGTCATAGGGGGAGGAGCCAGTACACACCACCTAATCCTAAAGCTTTATTTTTGTGCCCTGTCTCCTGCGGAGCCGCTATTCCCCATGGTCCTGACGGAGTCCCCAGCATCCACTACGGACTACGAGAATTAGAATTATCGGTAAGTAAATTCTTATTATTAGAGCTGATTGGCTGGTGCCTTTATCACCTTGCCTTCATCACTGGTTTATCACTTCCTTATGCTTTCTCTGGGTTAATACATCTGCCCCCATGTCCCAAAGCACATATCATCTTAAGCTCGTTCCACCACCATGTCAATGAATCTGTGTACTGCAATGGTCTCCATGGTTTACATGGTCACCAGATCTCAGTGCTGCCGAGGACCATAGGGTGTTGTGGAACAGGAGATTCACAGCATGAATGTTCTACGGACAGATCTGCGGAAACCACCAAACGGAGAGAAAGAAGACTCTTGTGTGGGCGCACTCTTATTCTTAAATGGATATTACAAAAAAATTCATATAGATATTTTTTTATCTTTCCCATAAAGAGACGGACCAGAACATTTCCTAATTGTTGTTAGGAATTCTATGATCTATGAATCACTTTAATTTCTCTTACGTCCTAGAGGATGCTGGGGACTCCAAAAGGACCATGGGGTATAGACGGATCCGCAGGAGCTTGGGCACACTATAAAGACTTAAACTGGGTGTGAACTGGCTCCTCCCTCTATGCCCCTCCTCCAAACCTCAGTTAGACTTTGTGCCCAGGAGTGAAGGGACACACACTAGGGGAGCTCTACTGAGTTTCTCTAAAAGACTTTGTTAGGTTTTTTATTTTCAGGTAGACCTGTTGGCTACAGGCTCCCTGCATCGAGGGACTGAGGGGAGAAAAGCAGACCTACTTCTTCTTAGTTCAAGGGCTCTGCTTCTCGGCTACTGGACACCATTAGCTCCAGAGGGTTTGATCACTTGGTGCGCCTAGCTGCTTGTTCCCGGAGCCGCGCCGTCAACCCCCTCACAGAAGACAGAAGCCGGGTGAGTATTAGAAGAACAGAAGACTTCAGTGACGGCAGAAGACTTCAGTAACGGAGGTAACATGCGGCGGTCATGCTGCGCTCCATGCTCCCACACACCAACGGCACTCACAGGGTGCAGGGCGCTGTGGGGGGAGCGCCCTGGGCAGCAAGTTACTGAGGCTCTTTAAACAAGACAAGGCTGGCTTGAGTTTGTTATTCGGTGCCCGGGCACCGTGTCAGCTACCCCCGCCAGCATATCGCAGCGGTCCCGCTGCGTGCCATTTGCTCCCACACACCAACGGCTGGTATCGGGTGCAGGGCGCGGGGGGGGGGGGCGCCCTGGGCAGTATGTTTACTTTATTTTTACACTCCCAGTATACATATACAGTGGGTAGCCACTGTATATGGTCCCCTGCCTGCATATAACGGGTTAAATATAGTGGGCTACCGCGCGCCGATAAGGGGCGGGGCTTAGCCCTCACAGAAAGAGACAGCGCCATTTTAAGCAATGTCCCCACCAAAACGTGTGTACAGCACAGACAAGGGGGGGCACATATATGTTAGTGTTATGTAGGAATGTATAACACTATTTAAGTTGAAAATGGGCATGTACTCTTGGTTGTGTATACTCTCTGTGTGCTCCCTGTCAGAAATACACTTGTGTCGACATGTGTGAATATTCTGTTACTAACGCCTCTGGGGTTCATTGTCGGCATCGCCGACACCTGTTTGGTACTTGATACAGTAGATACTGAGTCAACAGATCGGTTGTGTTATACTTGTTCATAGTAAACACGATATGGGAGACACAGTAGTATGTGGGTGACCCTGTCGGCACCAACTGTTATTACCGAGTGTAAATTGACATGCTGTAACTAACTTATACCTGTATATATATTTATATGTATTTATATGGTTCGGTTCCGTGACTCTGTAGCTCGAGCACAGACATGGTTATTTAAAATTATATATGTATAATTCCCTCGGATCCCTCTGGGTCACAAGTATGTTATTTTGCCTGGTTGCTACTCCCTGCTGTCGATTATTACTAGGTTTTCTGTCGACAATAATGTTTCCTGGTAGAGCCACAACTGCGGATTCAGTACATGGTCATACACATTCAGAACACATTAATGTCACTTGGGTCCCGAAGGTTCCGGACAATCCGCTTATATGTATGTTATATGTATATATAGGTGGGATGTGTGTATATGTGTATTACAATATGTATATTCATCTTATGATTTATAATGAAGGCTGAAGTAATAGTATTCTTTCATGTGCTGGTCGCTCTGTTGATAAAGCTCTAGGTCGGCCGTGACGAGTGGGTCTCCCGTCCTCTCAAGGAGTCCGAATGTTTATTCTTTTCCCACGGCTTAGAGAATACTGTGGAAGTCAACTCCTGGTCGACACGGGGTCCTGTCACAAAGGATCGGATACAGGAAGCTTAGTGATTTTTTATTTCTATTCTTTGGACTTATTTGCATTACATGCACATGAGGGAGTGTTTATATTCGGAGGGATATCTGATAGAATTATCCTGCAGAGATAGGGGATTTTCCTTATGTTGGGTCTTCTCTATACATCGCGGCAGGCTGCAGTGCGTATACAGGAGGTGGCCGGGGAAATGCTGAGGCTGACTCCGAGAGATACTGGAGTTTTTTCCCTAGGGCGGTGTGCCGCTGTTTGGGGATGCCTTAGTTCAGTCACTTTCGGCGGATACTGCTGGTAAATCTAACTTAGTGAGTTAGATTCCCTCACAACGGTTGGTGACGCATTCCTTTGTGGGATGCAGTCGCTTTAACTAGTTCGATACCGTTCTTTTCTTTTCCTTTTCTGTGCAGATGGAAGGTGAAAAGGTAAGTGTTCTGCAGCCTTGTTAGGTTCGCAGAAGCGGAGGTCGTTTTCTGTTTCTCACACATCCACCACATGGTGCTGAATCTACCTGCCTGGACCCCACTCCGGTGGGGACTCGTCTACTACCTTTCAGTTAGTCCGGGAATAGACCAGGACCTTGAGTTAGTTATAGAATCCGGAGGGGGACTGTCTAGAGTTACAGATGTTTCCCCTCACTGATTTTCTATTAGATCTTACCGTTTCCCCTCTGGAAGGGGAGGTAATACACGAAGCCACTCCAGGGGTGCGTCGGATTCAGGGCCTTGTCCTCCTGTCCCGGTTATAAACTAAAGAAAAAAAGGTTTACATGCGTTGTTCTACGCATTCAGATTACCTGGAGGGATAGCCAGGATGGTCTTTGCCATTTCACTGGAGTGATTATAGTATGATGGTTTTCTTTCAATAGTAAGAGCCATTGTTATTCTGTAATGAGATGTTCGCCTGTTTGAGGCGAGGTCAAGAAACAAGTGGAGCAAATCATTGTTACTTTCTCTGTCTGTTCTTCAACACAGGGAAGGACTGTTGTTCCCAACGACGCAGATGTCGGAGGTGGTATCAGGGTAGATACTGAATGGTTGAGGTTCTGAGGATCCCGAGTCGGATCAGATTTGCAGTGCAAATCCTTCTGTATGTTTCGTTGATGAAGAAGTTGGGTGCGGCCTAAGAGGCCTTTTCGGTGAGCAGGTCAAATGCCAGAGTGGTTTTCACGGGACCTGTTGGGTATGTGGTCCGGGTCTCACCGGCACATGCACCGGAATATAATTCTAATGGCCAGGATATCACTCCTGTGGTGTCTGCTCAGTTCTCACCTCCTAGAGGGATGAATGTTCGCGATACAGGATAGATGCTGGTGTCCATGTATGCAGATCTCCGAGGCTGGGGAGCAGTCCTTGCATGGGAAGTATTTCCAGAGGAAAAGGTCAAGCTGCGAAGCTTGTCTACAATAAGCTTTCTTGAAGTAAGAGCTGTTTTCAACTAACATATTCTTCGTGATCTGCCCGTGTTAATTCTGTCGGACGACTTGGCAGCAGTGGCGTAAGTAAGTCGCTAGGGCGGAACAAGGAGCAAAGCAGCAATGGCAGAAGCTGAAACTAGTTTTCCGCTGGGTGAAAAGACTGGTAAACGTTATATTAGCAGTCTTAGTTCCGGACGTAAACGACGGAGAAATAGATTTCCTCTGCAGACGCGCTCTCCATCCGGGAGAAATACTGTCGTCATCGAGAAGTTTTACAGAAGTGATAAGTCTTTGAGGAGTGCCTCAATTGGGCATGTTGGCGTCTCGCCTCAATGAGAGACCTCAGGAATATGGTTCCACGTCAAGGGACACTCAAGCTATAGCAGTGGACGCCCTCGTGACACCTTGGGTGTTTTCAGTCGGTCTATGTGTCCCCTCCGCTTTCACTCTGCTGAAGGTGATAAACGTAAGAAGAACAGAGGTTCCGGCGATCCTCATAGTTCCAGTCTAGCCGAGGAGGGCTTGGTATCCAGTTCTTCAGTTCTTCAAGATTTATTCATAGAAGATCCCTGGCCTCTTCCTCTACGGGAGGAACTGTTACAGCAAGATCTGGGCGTGTATCAGGACTTACCGCGGCTGCGTTTGACGGCGTAGCGGTTGAACGCCATATCCTAGTTCGATCGGGTATTCCCAGTGAGGTCATTTCCACACTTCTTCAGGCTAAAAAAGAAGTAACAGCGAAGCCTTAACACCGTATTTGGCGTGAATATGTGTCTTGGTGTAAATCTAAGGAGCTTCCTACGGCAGATTTTCAGCTGAGTCGTTCTTCTCCATTCTTTGCAAGCAGGTGTGGATGCAGGCCTACAGTTAGGCTCCGTTTCAGGGCAGTTTTGGCCTTGTAAATTTTCTTTAAAAAAAAAAGAATTGGCCACCTTTCCGGAAGTTCAGACTTTTGTGAAAGGAGTACTGCACATACAACCTCCATTTGTGCCCCATTGGCACAGTGGGCTCTTGACGTGGTGTTGCATTTCTTGTGTCTCACTGATTGGAACCTTTATTAAAGGCGGTTGTCGCAAGTAGCGGCTTTGTCTCACAAAAGCCCCTGTTTGATCTTCCAAGTGGATAGAATTGAGAACTCTGCTAGTAGTTCTGCCGAAAAGGGTTTTCGGGGGTTATCAAAAACCTGCCTAGTTTGATGCCTGTGGTAACTTCAGCATTGGCTGATTCAATGTCTCTCGATGTAGTCAGGGCTTTGAAGATTTATGTCGCCAATTGGGCTCAGTTTGGGGAAACAGAGGCTCTGTTTGTCCTGTATGCTCCCAGCGTGCTTGGGGCGCCTGCGTCTCTGCAGTCTGTTACGCGCTGGATCTGTGATACGTTTCGGTGTGCTAGTTCTACGGCTGGATTGCTATTAGGAAGATGGGCTCTTCTTGGGCGGATGCCCGAGGTGTCTCGGCGGGTTAACTTTGCTGAGCGGATACTTGGTCGGGTTCAAACACTTTGGCTAAGCTCTACAAGTTTGATACCCTGGCTGATGGGGACCTCATGTTTGCTCAATCGGTGCTGCATAGTAGTCCACATTCTTCCGCCCGTTCTGGAGCTTTGGTATAGACCCCATGGTCCTTTTGGAGTACCCAGCATCTTCTAGGACGTAAGAGAAAATAGGATTTTAGTACCACCGGTAAATCCTTTTCTCCTAGTCCGTAGATGATGCTGGGCGCCCGTCCCAGTGCGTACTGTGTCTGCAGTTATTGATTTTGGTTGCACTTTGTGGTGTTAATTCTCTGTCAGGCTATCGCTGACGTTGTTCATGCCATGGCATGTGGTTTCCTATTATTGGTTGGGTTGACACACAGGTTGTGTTCCATATTCTCTCAGCATATGGCTGTATGTTTTTCATACCGTGGGCTGGTATTCTGTTGAAGGCCATGTTTTGCGGTATGTTCGTGGTGTGAGCTGGTATGTCACTCACTGTGTTTAAATTATAAATTCTTTCCTCGAAATGTCCGTCTCTCCTGGGCACAGTTTTCTAACTGAGGTCTGGAGGAGGGGCATAGAGGGAGGAGCCAGTTCACACCCAGTTAAAGTTTTTATAGTGTGCCCAAGCTCCTGCGGCTCCGTCTATACCCCATGGTCCTGTTGGAGTCCCCAGCATCCTCTACAGACTAGGAGAAAAGGATTTACCGGTAGGTAATAAAATCCTATTTTTTGTCTGTGGGTTATTATTGATTTTAGTAAAAAATATTAAAAGCTACATTTTATTTCTCATTTCTTTTTTCAATCTATATGACTTCTTTGTAATATACATTTAAGAATAAGAGTGCGCCCACACAAGAGTCGTCTTTCTCTCCGTTTGGCTGTATGTGTACTTAACTCTGATTCTGGGAGCACCACCCAGTGGACATATTGGGAATTGACTTTGTCCCAATACATCGTCCAATTTGGGTACCAATATATTTTCCTCTAGTTATTTGACTTGTGCAGAATCATCTACTTGCCCTTTGTATCAGATCTGCAGAAACCGTGTTATTCTATCATGTCAACATTGGGCATATTCTCTAGGAAATGTTTCCAGCACCTGCAAATATAACATATGCCACAAAGAATTTAAGTTGCTGGGCGTGGGGGGTTCTGCCCAATACTAGTAATGTATATCTAATAATAAAAAGACCACTGAGTGTATACATTGAACTGGTGTACCAGATTCTCTTTTAATTGTAATTATTATGGTGGTGATAACTTCACCTACCAGGGTCTTTAAATTATAAAGTGACTGGACTTAAGGTGCATACACACTGGGTTTTTGCCCAGCGTGTATGAACAGCGATGATCACTGACATCGCTGGACTGAAAAGCGCTTAGTGCATACACACTGAGCGCTTTTCCCCCCCTGTCCAGCGATGCCAGTGGGGGTGAGCGGCTTTCCATAGCATCCTGCCGTTCATCTGCTGGTAATACCAGTAGATGACCGGTGGCCGCCAGCGATGAAGCGGGAGCACATCAGCACATCAGCGCTCATCGCTTGTCCATACACACTGGGCGGCTTTAAGCTGAAAGCAGCTCAACACAACAAAAGTGACCTGCTTTCAGCTCAAAATCGCCCAGTGTGTAGGGGCCTTTAGAATTTGAAGGTTTCTGGATTCCTGTCTGACATTTCAGTGGTAACACGGAATGTCGGCTGCTTAGTAAATTTTACATTTCATGCATTAAAGGTGTATATGGCAAGCAAAAACTAATCCAATCTATATGTTATGTATTCTTGTACAAAAACATTGTTCTCTTAATATTCAACATAGTTATAATTAATGAACAGTGTATCTGCCATGAGGCAAAGCTGGAAAGCACAGAGGCTTTCTGTGATTACTTGGTTATTTAATGTCTACAGAGGACAGCATTATTGCTGGGCTAGGTAAAAACAAATGGCTGAGCTGAATTGTATTACTAAATTAGAAAACAAATCTGGAAGAGAACCAGTCTTCTTATTAAAAGTAAGTTCTCTTCATACACATCTGTACTATGATTATATCCAGCACCAGAAATGTGAAACTATTTGAATGACAAATACATATTTGCATATGTAGCCTCAAAAATTGGTCTCAGCCATTCTAACATCAAACATGTTGATTGTGCCTACTAGTGGTAAATGCATTTGCTTAGTTATTTTTTATTTTTCCAAAATATATTTATTCAAGCTCTGCACAGTATAACAAAATGAATACGTATCATATAATATAATGTTGTACAATCAAGAGGAAATAGTAACAGGCATGAGCATATAGGGACAAAGGGAAAAGGAACAGTCTCTAAGGTAGAGTCAAACATTTTTAAACATTAGTAAACAGTATATTTGTAAACTTAAGATTACTATCTTGAATGGGGGTGTGCAGGTTCATTAAACCAAGCAAGAAGGGACATATATTTCCCCTATAATAGCAACCCAAGGGTAAATAGACTGACAAGTAGTCTTAAAGGACACAATTAAAAATAATAAAAGAAAAAAGAAATGAAAGAAACACAAAATTACAAGTTACAGATAACAAGCACATCTGGTGCTTACCCAGGAGCCAAGAGTCGTCGAGCGATTCATGGAATCATTATTTTTATTTTATTGTTCTGTATGTGCAATAGCTAAAGTTGGGGATCATGTCTGCTTTTTCTACATGCTGTCTCGTTGTAAGCCTCTCTTCCCCTAGCCATGCTCTCAGTGACGTCCAAACATTCTTTCCTCTAGAGCAGGCATTCCCAGTCTTGGTCCCCAAGGTATACTACCAGTGCAGGGGGTGGTCTTCTGTTTGCCGGCGGTCGGGCTCCCGGCGCTCAGTATACCGGCGCCGGGAGCCCGACAGCCGGCATACCGACACTTATTTTCCCTCGTGGGGGTCCACGACCCCCATAGAGGGAGAATAAAATAGTGTGGCGCGCGTAGCGCGCCACCGTGCCCGTAGCGTGGCGAGCGCAGCGAGCCCGCAAGGGGCTCATTTGCGCTCGCCAAGCTGTCGGTAAGCCGGCGGTCGGGCGCCGGGATGCTGGTCGCCGGGAGCCCGACCGCCGGCCAGCCGTAGTGAACCCAGTGCAGGTTTTAGTGATATCCAGGCATCAGCACAGATGGTTAAATCTAACTGCGGAAAGAAGTAAGTCACCTGTGCTGAAGCCTGGATATCGCTAAAACCTGGACTGCTAGTGTACCTTGAGAACAGCTCTAGTCCAAACCCCACGAGTTAGCTTTGCCTAAATTAGACTTGAATGTGGACGTTAGAAAGAGGTGTGGATTATTTTTAGTTTCTTATAACTGCTATGCTCTGCAGACAGGCTTTGGTATCCACTTTGTGCAAGTCAGTGTCATCATGTAATAGGAATGTTATTGTATGTAAATTTACATTAGACTAATAAGAAAGGAAAACATGAAAGCTAGGTTTAATGTGCCTTTTCTAACAAACTCTTTGTCTTTGTACAGGTAGAGAATTTACTGGTTAGTAACCAAGGAACAATTAAACTGTGTGACTTTGGTAGTGCAACTACTATTGCTCATTACCCAGATTATAACTGGACTGCACAGATGAGGGCAACAGTTGAAGATGAAGTAAGTAACATTTCGCGGGTATAGCTGTACAGCTTGAGTTTCCCATATCCAGAATGATTGAGACCACAAGTATTTTGAATATTGGATTTTTGCGTATTTTGGAATATTTGCATACCATAGTGAGATATATTGGGGATTGGAGCCAAATCTACACAGAGAATACAGTTTTATATACACTTAATACACATAGCCTGGAGGCAAGTTTATACAATAATTTTAATAATGATATGCATGAAACTTAATTTGTGTACTTGCAGAATACATTTATGTGTCATATACACCTTATACACACAGCCTGAAGATAATTTTGTATAATATTTGTAATAGTTTAGTGCATTAAACAAAGTTTGGGTACATTGACACATCAGAAAGCAAATGTATCACTATCTCAGTCACTCTCAAAAAATCTTGTATGTCGGAATATTCCGTATTTCAGAATTTTGGATATGGGAGTCTTATCCTGTACTGTATTGTATTGTATTAGAAGCTTCAGAAAGAAGATACAGTCAACATGTTTCCATGTTAAGTAAAGTTGGTTTTTGTTCCATAAAATAATTTGACCTTGCCCTACACAAACAGGAAACCATGTGCTTCTCTTGGCAAATAAGTTGCAGTAATTATAATGTTCTTACAACGCTTTTGTTTCCTGTATGAAATAGAATGTTAGAAAAAAATGCTTATGACTGGAAAGCACTTAAAGGGGATCAATAATCTCAAATGGATGGAACATAATTTTTTGTTTTTAATGGGGAAATCTTTATTGAGATTTTCAAACAAAGACAACAAAGAAAGAAAAATAGTAAAACAAAAGAAAGTGTTAGTAAAGATTACGGTAGATGTATGTAGTTATTTTGATTAAAAAATAATCTATTCACATTGGTATACGTTTATCCACATTTCTCTGACGTCCTAGTGGATGCTGGGGACTCCGTCAGGACCATGGGGAATAGTGGCTCCGCAGGAGACAGGGCACAAAAGTAAAAGCTTTAGGATCAGGTGGTGTGCACTGGCTCCTCCCCCCATGACCCTCCTCCAAGCCTCAGTTAGATTTTTGTGCCCGGCCGAGAAGGGTGCAATCTAGGTGGCTCTCCTAAAGAGCTGCTTAGAGTAAAAGTTTTGTTAGGTTTTTTATTTTCAGTGAGTCCTGCTGGCAACAGGCTCACTGCATCGAGGGACTTAGGGGAGAGAAGTGAACTCACCTGCGTGCAGGATGGATTGGCTTCTAAGGCTACTGGACACCATTAGCTCCAGAGGGAGTCGGAACACAGGTCTCACCCTGGGGTTCGTCCCTGAGCCGCGCCGCCGACCCCCTTGCAGATGCCGAAAAGTGAAGAGGTCCAGAAACCGGCGGCAGAAGACTTTTCAGTCTTCATAAGGTAGCGCACAGCACTGCAGCTGTGCGCCATTGTTGTCAGCACACTTCATAGCAGCGGTCACTGAGGGTGCAGGGCGCTTGGGGGGGCGCCCTGGGCAGCAATGATAGTACCTTATTCTGGCTAAAAATATATCACATATAGCCCCTGGGGGCTATATGGATGTATTTAACCCCTGCCAGGTCTCAGAAAAACGGGAGGAGAAGCCCGCCGAAAAGGGGGCGGGGCCTATTCTCCTCAGCACACAGCGCCATTTTCCCTCACAGAAATGCTGGTGGGAAGGCTCCCAGGCTCTCCCCTGCACTGCACTACAGAAACAGGGTTAAAACAGAGAGGGGGGGCACTTATTTGGCGATATGACTATATATATTAAAATGCTATAAGGGAAAAACACTTATATAAAGGTTGTCCCTGTATAATTATAGCGTTTTTGGTGTGTGCTGGCAAACTCTCCCTCTGTCTCCCCAAAGGGCTAGTGGGGTCCTGTCCTCTATCAGAGCATTCCCTGTGTGTGTGCTGTGTGTCGGTACGTGTGTGTCGACATGTATGAGGACGATGTTGGTGAGGAGGCGGAGCAATTGCCTGTAATGGTGATGTCACTCTCTAGGGAGTCGACACCGGAATGGATGGCTTATTTAAGGAATTACGTGATAATGTCAACACGCTGCAAGGTCGGTTGACGACATGAGACGGCCGGCAAACCAATTAGTACCTGTCCAGGCGTCTCAAACACCGTCAGGGGCGTTAAAACGTCCTTTTACCTCAGTCGGTCGACACAGACACAGACACGGACACTGACTCCAGTGTCGACGGTGAAGAAACAAACGTATTTTCCTTTAGGGCCACACGTTACTTGTTAAGGGCAATGAAGGAGGTGTTACATATTTCTGATACTACAAGTACCACAAAAAAGGGTATTATGTGGAGTGTGAAAAAACTACCTGTAGTTTTTCCCGAATCAGATAAATTAAATGAAGTGTGTGATGATGCGTGGGTTTCCCCCGATAGAAAATTATTGGCGGTATACCCTTTCCCGCCAGAAGTTAGGGCGCGTTGGGAAACACCCCTTAGGGTGGATAAGGCGCTCACACGCTTATCAAAACAAGTGGCGGTACCGTCTCCAGATAGGGCCGCCCTCAAGGAGCCAGCTGATAGGAGGCTGGAAAATATCCTAAAAAGTATATACACACATACTGGTGTTATGCTGCGACCAGCGATCGCCTCAGCCTGGATGTGCAGCGCTGGGGTGGCTTGGTCGCATTCCCTGACTGAAAATATTGATACCCTTGACAGGGACAGTATTTTATTGACTATAGAGCATTTAAAGGATGCATTTCTATATATGCGAGATGCACAGAGGGATATTTGCACTCTGGCATCAAGAGTAAGTGCGATGTCCATATCTGCCAGAAGTTGTTTATGGACACGACAGTGGTCAGGTGATGCAGATTCCAAACGGCACATGGAAGTATTGCCGTATAAAGGAGAGAAAGACAACGTCTTTTCAGCCTCAGTCCTTTCGTCCCCATAAGGGCAAGCGGGCAAAAGGCCAGTCATATCTGCCATGGGATAGAGGAAAGGGAAGAAGACTGCAGCAGGCAGCCCATTCCCAGAAACAGAAGCCCTCCACCGCTTCTGCCAAGTCCTCAGCATGACGCTGGGGCCGTACAAGCGGACTCAGGTGCGGTGGGGGGGGTCGTCTCAAGAGTTTCAGCACGCAGTGGGCTCACTCGCAAGTGGACCCCTGGATCCTACAAGTAGTATCCCAGGGGTACAGATTGGAAATTCGAGACGTCTCCCCCTCGCAGGTTCCTGAAGTCTGCTTTACCAACGTCTCCCTCCGACAGGGAGGCAGTAGTGGAAACAATTCACAAGCTGTATTCCCAGCAGGTGATAATCAAAGTACCCCTCCTACAACAAGGAAAGGGGTATTATTCCACACTATATTGTGGTACTGAAGCCAGACGGCTCGGTGAGACCTATTCTAAATCTGAAATAGTTGAACACTTACATACAAAGGTTCAAATCAAGATGGAGTCACTCAGAGCAGTGATAGCGAACCAGGAAGAAGGGGACTATATGGTGTCCCGGGACATCAGGGATGCTTACCTCCATGTCCCAATTTGCCCTTCTCACCAAGGGTACCTCAGGTTCGTGGTACAGAACTGTCACTATCAGTTTCAGACGCTGCCGGTTGGATTGTCCACGGCACCCCGGGTCCTTACCAAGGTAATGGCCGAAATGATGATTCTTCTTCAAAGAAAATGGACGATCTCCTGATAGGGGCAAGGTCCAGAGAACAGTTGGAGGTCGGAGTAGCACTATCTCAAGTAGTTCTACGACAGCACGGGTGGATTCTAAATATTCCAAAACCGCAGCTGTTTCCGACGACACGTCTGCTGTTCCTAGGGATGATTCTGGACACAGTCCAGAAAAAGGTGTTTCTCCCGGAGAAGAAAGCCAGGGAGTTATCCGAGCTAGTCAGGAACCTCCTAAAACCAGGAAAAGTGTCAGTGCATCATTGCACAAGGGTCCTGGGAAAAATGGTGGCTTCTTACAAAGCGATTCCATTCGGTAGATTTCACGCAAGAACTTTTCAGTGGGATCTGCTGGAAAAATGGTCCGGATCGCATCTTCAGATGCATCAGCGGATAACCCTGTCTCCAAGGACAAGGGTGTTTCTTCTGCGGTGGCTGCAGAGTGCTCATCTACTAAAGGGCCGCAGATTCGGCATTCAGGACTGGGTCCTGGTGACCACGGATGCCAGCCTGAGAGGCTGGGGAGCAGTCACACAGGGAAAAAATTTCCAGGGAGTGTGATCAAGTCTAGAGACTTCTCTCCACATAAATATACTGGAGCTAAGGGCAATTTACAATGTTCTAAGCTTAGCAAGACCTCTGCTTCAAGGTCAGCCGGTATTGATCCAGAGGGACAACATCACGGCAGTCGCCCACGTAAACAGACAGGGCTGCACAAGAAGCAGGAGGGCAATGGCAGAAACTGCAAGGATTCTTCGCTGGGCGAAAAATCATGTGATAGCACTGTCAGCAGTGTTCATTCCGGGAGTGGACAACTGGGAAGCAGACTTCCTCAGCAGGCACGACCTCCACCCGGGAGAGTGGGGACTTCATCGGGAAGTATTCCACATGATTGTGAACCGTTGGGAAAGACCAAAGGTGGACATGATGGCGTCCCGCCTGAACAAAAAACTGGACAGGTATTGCGCCAGGTCAAGAGACCCTCAAGCAATATCTGTGGACGTTCTGGTAACACCGTGGGTGTACCAGTCGGTGTATGTGTTCCCTCCTCTGCTTCTCATAACCAAGGTACTGAGAATTATAAGACGTAGAGGAGTAAGAACTATACTCGTGGCTCCGGATTGGCCAAGAAGGACGTGGCACCCGGAACTTCAAGAAATGCTCACAGAGGACTCATGGCCTCTGCCGCTAAGAAGGGACTTGCTTCAGCAAGTACCAGGTCTGTTCCAAGACTTACCGCGGCTGCGTTTGACGGCATGGCGGTGGAACGCCAGATCCTAAGGGAAAAAGGCATTCCGGAAGAGGTCATTCCTACCCTGGTCAAAGCCAGGAAGGAGGTGACCGCAAAACATTATCACCACATGTGGCGAAAATATGTTGCGTGGTGTGAGGCCAGGAAGGCCCCACGAAGAAATTTCAACTCGGTCGATTCCTGCATTTCCTGCAAACAGGAGTGTCTATGGGCCTCAAATTGGGGTCCATTAAGGTTCAAATTTCGGCCCTGTCAATTTTCTTCCAGAAAGAATTGGCTTCAGTTCCTGAAGTCCAGAAGTTTGTCAAGGGAGTATTGCATATACAACCCCCTTTTTGTGCCTCCAGTGGCACTGTGGGATCTCAACGTAGTTCTGGGATTCCTCAAATCACATTTTAAACCGCTCAAATCTGTGGATTTGAAATATCTCACATGAAAAGTGACCATGCTGTTGGCCCTGGCCTCGGCCAGGCGAGTGTCAGAATTGGCGGCTTTGTCTCTCAAAAGCCATATCTGATTGTCCATTCGGACAGGGCAGAGCTGCGGACTCGTCCCCAGTTTCTTCCCAAGGTGGTGTCAGCGTTTCACCTGAACCAGCTTATTGTGGTACCTGCGGCTACTAGGGACTTGGAGGACTCCAAGTTGCTAGATGTTGTCAGGGCCCTGAAAATATAGGTTTCCAGGACGGCTGGAGTCAGGAAAACTGACTCGCTGTTATCCTGTATGCACCCAACAAACTGGGTGCTCTTGCTTCTAAGCAGACGATTGCTCGTTGGATTTGTAGCACATTTCAACTTGCACATTCTGTGGCAGGCCTGCCACAGCCTAAATCTGTCAAGGCCCATTCCACAAGGAAGGTGGGCTCATCCTGGGCGGCTGCCCGAGGGGTCTTGGCATTACAACTCTGCCGAGCAGCTACGTGGTCGGGGGAGAACACGTTTGTAAAATTCTACAAATTTGATACCCTGGCTAAAGAGGACCTGGAGTTCTCTCATTCGGTGCTGCAGAGTCATCCGCACTCTCCCGCCCGTTTGGGAGCTTTGGTATAATCCCCATGGTCCTGACGGAGTCCCCAGCATCCACTAGGACGTCAGAGAAAATAAGATTTTACTTACCGATAAATCTATTTCTCGTAGTCCGTAGTGGATGCTGGGCGCCCATCCCAAGTGCGGATTGTCTGCAATACTTGTACATAGTTATTGTTACAAAAATCGGGTTATTATTGTTGTGAGCCATCTTTTCAGAGGCTCCGCTGTTATCATGCTGTTAACTGGGTTCAGATCACAGGTTGTACAGTGTGATTGGTGTGGCTGGTATGAGTCTTACCCGGGATTCAAAATCTTTCCTTATTGTGTACGCTCGTCCGGGCACAGTATCCTAACTGAGGCTTGGAGGAGGGTCATGGGGGGAGGAGCCAGTGCACACCACCTGATCCTAAAGCTTTTACTTTTGTGCCCTGTCTCCTGCGGAGCCGCTATTCCCCATGGTCCTGACGGAGTCCCCAGCATCCACTACGGACTACGAGAAATAGATTTATCGGTAAGTAAAATCTTATTTTTCATCATCTCCTATCATGACTACTGCGACTTCCTGTTATCTAGCTTTCCCCACTCCCATCTATCTCCTCTTTAGTCCATGTTAAATGCTACAGCATGACCTAATCTTTTACGTCTTCGTGTCTGCTTCTACTTGTACAAATCCCCATACTGGTTCCATGTGTCCCTCAGAAACAAATTCAAATTACTTACACCTACAAAGCACTCAACAACACCATGCCTTCATCTACCTGTGACGTCCTCTCTTTAAAGCACCTCTCAGTCTTACCTACCATACTACTTCAGTGCTTTTATACATTGACCTGTACATCCCACACTTATTTTTCTCACATTTGTCCCAATCTCCATTGTGACCCATACACCACTTGTTTTAGCTATATCCTCCTTCAAATAGAATGTAAGCTCTCTAATGAACTCGGCCCTCCATGTCTTGTTTTTTTCTTACGTCCTAGTGGATACTGGGGTCTTGTACTTTAGTACCATGTGGTATAGATCGGGTCCACTGGAGCCTGGAACTTTAAAACTTTTAGTATGTGTGTGCTGGCTTCTCCCCTCGATGCCCCTCCTACCAGACTCAGTTTATAAAAATGTGTCCAAGGAGCCGGGTGCACTTCTCTGGAGCTCCAGAGATTTTTTTGTTACTTTTGATTTAGTTCATTATTTTCATGTAGCTCTGTGTGGCAAATAGTCTACCTGCTTCGTGGGACTTAGAGGGGGGACCGAACCAACCTCCTGAGGGTTAATGGTTCGTAATCCCAGCTGACAGGACACTGAGCTCCTGAGGTACTGATCACAAATCGTTAGTATGTGTGCCCACGCCAGCAGCTAGCCGCCACCCTCTAACAGATGCCGAAGACCAGGTGCGGTGAGTGTTACACCGGGGTCCCGGTTAGCGGGTCTTCGGTTCAGTGTTGGCGGCAAGTCAGGCGACGGTCAAGGGCCCGCCGCAGATTAACTGGCTTTGGACTGCAAGCCCAAAAGTGCTCACTGTCTCTGAAGGCTTGTGTGAATTGCTAGAGACATGTTTAAGGTGTTTTTTACACTTGTGGCCAGTATAAACTGTGAGGGACCACGTGCCATTATAAGGGGCGGGGCTTCCCGGAGTGGGACCAGCGTTGGGAAGGTGCCATTTCCTTGCTGCTGCAAATCATCAAGGCTGCATGCGCACTGCTCCTCCAGGACCCACGCTGTTACAGACTGTCTGAACCGGTACCAGGGGGTCATAGTAAGGGGGGAGCTTGCCAGCGGTAGCACCACTGCACTGTTATTGCATACACTCATTTACACACATTGTGCTTCTGTGTTCTGTGTGCTGGGTCCGCTCCTCTTTGTCACTGCAAAGGGCTCTCTAGGGTCTGTGTGGGTCATTTGGCTGTGCTATCTTTTACCGTATAATGTCTGTAGATTTGGTTATGTGTGCTGCTTGTAATTCTACCCCATCTTCAGTGGGTCTCTCATGCATGAGCAATGTTCCTTGTCTCCTCAAGGACCCAACTAACAGGCACCTGACTGGTTAGACAGTTTTAAGAGCATGATTCAAAATGTAAATTCTGAATTAGCTGCAGCTAAAAGGGAGACACAGGTGTTAAAACACTCAATTTATTGTGTAGCTAAGGCAGCGATTCCAGGAAGGCTTCGCAGCCCCCTCTGGTGGCTTCACATTAACGCTCACTGCCAAAGGTTTTACAGTCTGATTCTGATCAGCCAGATGTGGATTATGATGATATGGACGAGGACAGCTCTCTGTCCCCTGGGGCAGAGGCCCTCATTTTTGCCATAACAGAGGTCCTTCACATACCGGACCTGGAGGCGGAACCAGAGGAGTTATACTTTAATGTAAGACCCAAGAGTTCAGTTACCTTTTCGGTGTCTAAGGAGTTAAACTCCCTGGCCAGGGAGACTTGGTTAAACCTGATAAAAAGTTTAAAATTCCTCAGAGGTTATTTTATCTACCTTTCCCCTTCCGGCTGTGGATAGGAAAGTCTGGGAAAAACCCACATAGGTCGATACATCTGTATCCAGACTGTGAAAAAAAATTGGTTCTGCCTGTCCTGGGGCTGTATTCCTGAAGGAACCTGCTGACCGTAAGATTGAGACAACGCTCAAGGCCATTTATACGGCAGCAGGTGCAGCACAGCTCCCCACAATAGTTTGCGGGTGGATCTCCATGCTGTGGTATAGTGGTCTGACAATGTTATTGATGGTTTAGACGCTCTGCCCTGGGATGAGGTAGTTACCCTGCTGCAACATATTCAGGATACTGCAAATTTTATGAGCGAGACTATAAAGGAGTTGTGTAAGATTTATGGCCGCACTACTGCTATGGCGGTCTCAGCGCGCAAACTCTGTGGTTACGTCAATGGGCGACGGACTCTGATTCCAAAAAGGGTATTAAAAATCTTCCCTTTACAGGTAATGCCTTGTTTGGAGATGAATTGAATAAGTGGATCTCCCAGGCAATGGTGGGTAAGTCTACCTATCTGACATCCGCTACACCACCTGTTAGACGTTCTTACACCGGACCCTCCTTGCAGTCTTTTCTTGTGACAAGGTTCAGAGACCTCTCATCTCCACTACTTCCAGAGGATCTCGTGGTAAGTCCCGTAACCCTGCACCTGCTGTCTCCCTGGACCAGACCACCGGATCCCCTGCCGCTAAACCTTCCGCATGACTGTCGGCCCCAGCGACTCTCGGGTAGGTGCTCGCCTTCAACACTTCGCCCACGTATGGGCGGAGTCCTGCCAGGATCCTTGGGTGAGTGACCTCATTTCCCATGGATATCGGCTGGAATTCCAAACTCTACAGGTTTTTCAAGTCGGGCTTACCAGCTTTACCAGCAGCAAGTGTTACCTTGCAAGAGGCTATTCAGAAA
The DNA here is from genome assembly GCF_028390025.1 of Pseudophryne corroboree. Lineage (NCBI taxonomy): Eukaryota > Metazoa > Chordata > Amphibia > Anura > Myobatrachidae > Pseudophryne > Pseudophryne corroboree. The sequence continues at coordinate 596,302,273 of NC_086444.1, forward strand.
CTCTTGCAGACAGGGGTGGTAGTTCCTGTGCCTCCTCCGTTACGCCACAGGGGTTTTTACTCAAGTCGTTTTGTCGTTCCCAAACCAGACGGTTCGGTGTGCCCCATCTTGAATCTGAAGTCTCTCAACCCATATCTGCGGGTGTTCAAATTCCAGATGGAGGTCCTGAGGGCGGTGGTGTCCGCTCTGGAGGAGGGGGAGTTCCTGGTGTCTCTGGATGCGTACCTTCACATACCAGTGTGGCCTCCTCATCAGGCTTACCTCAGGTTCCATTTTCAGGTCTTACCCTTCGGGTCATCCACAGCTCTGATGGTCTTCACCAAGTTCATGGCGGAGATGATGCTGCAACTGCGCATGATGGGAGTAAACATAGTCCCCTACTTGGACGACCTCCTACTAAAGGATGTGTCCAGGGAACGTCTGCTACACAGCATCGATCTGACAACTCGCCTTCTCACGGATGATGGGTGGATCCTGAATTTCCAGAAATCTCACCTGGAGCCGACCCAGTGTCTTCAGCTCCTGGGAATGATACTGGACACGGTATCTCAAAAGGTGTTTCTCCCAATGGACAAGGCCTCGGCTATCCAGGCTATGGTCCACTTGGTACTCAGTCCTCGCAGGATGTCTATCCATCTTTGCATCAGATTACTGGGCAGGATGGTGGCTGTTTATGAGGCAATCCAATACTGCAGGTTTCATGCCCGGCCATTTCAACTGGATCTGCTGGATAAGTGGTCGGGTTCTCACCTGCATATGCATCAGGAAGTGACCCTCTCTCCAAAAGCCTATATTTCTCTATTATGGTGGCTTCAACTTCCTCACTTGGTAGAGGGTAGATGTTTCAGTATCCACCCTTGGATTCTACTGACAACGGACACCAGCCTCGGGGTTGGGGAATGGTGACCCAAGGGGCCCAGTTCCAACGGTTGTGGTCAGTTCAGGAATCGACTTTACCGATAAACATCCTGGAATTTAGGGCAGTTTACAATGTTCTTCTACAAGCCTCCCATCTCCTGAAGTGTCAGGCGATCCAGGTTCAATTGGACAATGCCACGACTATGATGTACATAAACCGACAAGGAGGAACAAGAAGCAGAGCGGCGATGCGAGAGGTGTCAAAAATCCTCCTCTGGGCGGAGGCCAATGCAAGGGCCTTCTCAGCTATATTCATTCCAGGAGTGGACAACTGGGAAGCGGACTTCCTCAGCAGGCACGACCTCCATCCAGGGGAATGGGGCCTGCATCCCCAGGTGTTTCAACAGTTGATCCACCAGTGGGGCTGTCCACAGATAGATCTGATGGCTTCTCATCTCAACAAGAAGCTATGCCATTACTGTTCCAGAACAAGGGATCCACAGGCCATAGCAGTGGATGCGCTGACGACACCGTGGAAGTACTGGTTCGTGTACCTGTTCCCTCCTCTACCACTGATCCCAAGGGTGCTAAAAAGGCCAAGAAGGGAAAGCGTTCTGGCAAGTCTCATTGCCCCGGATTGGCCTCGACGGGTGTGGTACTCGGACCTCCTGGCCATGGCTCTGGAGGATCCCTGGCCTCTGCCACTCCAAGACGATCTTCTTCAGCAAGGTCCATTCGTCTATCCAGACTTAGTGACTACGTTTGATGGCTTGTAAGTTGAGAGGGAGATTCTAGCAAGAAAAGGTCTTCCCTCCCGGATTATTTCCACCATTGTCCAGGCCAGGAAGATGGGAACATCGAAACATTATCATCGTATCTGGAAAAAGTATGTTTCCTGGTGTGAAAGTAGAAAGGTTCCTCCTGTAGAATTTAGAATTGGTCGTTTTCTACTTTTCCTGCAAGCGGGAGTGGATATGGGCCTACGCTTAGGATCCATCAAAGTCCAGATTTCAGCGCTGTCTATTTCTTCCAGAAACAGCATGTCTTGTTGCCTGACGTGCAGACCTTCCTGAAGGATGTTCTTCATATGCAACTGCCCTTTGTACCGCCCACGGCTCCATGGGACTTCAATGTGGTTCTGTCTTTCTCCAGTCGGGTTGGTATGAACCCTTACATATGGTGGAGTTAAAATTTCTCACCTGGAAGACTGTAATGTTATTGGCACTGGTGTCAGCCAGGCGTGTCTCTGAGTTAGGGGCCTTGTCCTGCATGAGTCCTTATTTGATTTTTCACGAAGACAGGGCGGAACTTAGGACCCGTCCTCAGTTTTTGCTGAAGGTGGCGTCACCTTTTCATGTGAATCAGCCTATTGTGGTTCCGATGTTGTCTGACGCTTCCGTTGGTCCTGAGTCCTTGGACGTGGTCAGGGCTCTGAAGATTTATGTCAAAAGGACGGCCCGTCATCAGAAATCTGACTCACTGTTTGTCCTTTATGATGCCTCCAAAATTGGTCGGCCAGCTTCTAAGCAATCTATTGCTCGTTGTCTCCGGTTGACCATTCAACAGGCCTATACTTCGGCGGCTCTGCCTCGACGAGGTCAGTGGGCTCTTCCTGGGTGGCGGTTCGGGGTGTCTCGGCACTACAACTGTGCCGATCTGTAACTTTGTCTGGTTCTAACACGTTTATTAAATTCTATGTGTGGCCAAGGATGACCTTCAGTTTGGTCAGGTGCTTTTACAGTGGTCTCAGCACTCGCCCACCCGTTTGGGAGCTTTGGAACTTCACCATGGTACTAAAGTACAAGATCCCAGTATCCACTAGGACGTAAGACATAATAGGAATTTAATACCTACCGGTAATATCTTTTCTCCTAGTCCGTAGTGGAGACTGGGCGCCTGCCTCAGTGCTTTGTTCCTGCTTACCTGTGTAAGTATTTGGTTGAACCGAGGTTGTGGTCCTGTTATGTGGTTGTTAGTGTTGCTACCCTGTGTTCTGGTTAGCGTCCTCTTTCCATTCATGGCTGTGTGTTGGCTTGCTGCCTCACTGCTGTTGTATTGTTTCTCTCTGATATTATGTCCGTCTCCTTGGGCACAGGTTTCCTAGACTGAGTCTGGTAGGAGGGGCATAGAGGGGAGGAGCCAGCACACACATACACACACTAAAAGTTTTAAAGTGCCAGGCTCCAGTGGACCCGATCTATACCCCATGGTACTAAAGTACAAGGCCCTAGTATCCACTACGGACTAGGAGAAAAGGAATTACCGGTAGGTATTAAATTCCTTTTTTCTGTGTGCTTTACATTGAATGTTTGTATACCTATACTTTTTCATCTTTTAATCCACCAAATTCGAAGACAGATTCTAATGTCTACCACCTTCTTTCACTCTATGGCATAGTGGTCAGCCATTAGAAGCTGTGCAGTCACAGGCAACACACATTTGAAATCATTGTACTTGTTTCACATACCTACAATTGCAAGGGAGCCAGTAATACAAATAAAATGGTAAAATATGGAGGTCATTTCACTAATTGCACAAAAATAATTGCCATAATGTTGTTAAATCTATACAGTCAGAATAAAAGGAAAATGCAGGTGCACACCCTAAGCACTAAGAATACTGATAATCAGAATAGTTATAAATTCTACAATCTAACATGGAGTACAAAAAAGGCTCCATGGACATTTGCCCAAAAATGTATGCGCACCTACCATGTGAAGGTGACCCTCATCAAGTGGGTGTCTATCATCCCTAATACTTACATATAAATTTATCAAGGAATTACCTATAATAGTGCCCATTCTGATATGTAGTGTGTACACCTATATTAATTAAAATTATCTAAGGGCAGGTAGAAGCAATATTAGTCCAGGCAGATGGAGTCTCTGCCTTCAAGTGTACATATACAGGTTGAGTATCCCTTATCCAAAATGCTTGGGACCAGAGGTATTTTGGATATCGGATTTTTCCGTATTTTGGAATAATTGCATACCATAATGAGATATCATGAGGATAGGACCCAAGTCTATGCACAGAATGCATTTATGTTTCATATACACCTTATATACACAGCCTGGAGGTAATTTAATACAATATTTTTTATAACTTTTGCAATAAACAAAGTGTGTCTACATTCACACAATTAATTTATATTTCATATACACCCTATACACACAGCCTGAAGGACATTTAATACAATATTTTTAATAACTTTGTGTATTAAACAAAGTTTGTGTACATTGAGCCATCAGAAAACAAAGGTTTCACTATCTCACTCTTCCTCAAAAAAGTCCGTATTTCGGAATATTCCGTATTTCGGAATATTTGGATATGGGATACTCAACCTGTATACACATTTGCAGAATAAATGGTGGGGGGTGGACTGCACACCCTAATTTTAAACATAATTTCTCTAACGTCCTAGTGGATGCTGGGGACTCCGTCAGGACCAAGGGGGATTAGCGGCTCCGCAGGAGACAGGGCACAAAAAGTAAGCTTTTAGGATCACATGGTGTGTACTGGCTCCTCCCCCTATGACCCTCCTCCAAGCCTCAGTTAGGTTTTTGTGCCCGTCCGAGCAGGGTGCAATCTAGGTGGCTCTCATAAAGAGCTGCTTAGAAAAAGTTTTTTAGGTTTCTTATTTTCAGTGAGTCCTGCTGGCAACAGGCTCACTGCTACGAGGGACTTAGGGGAGAGAAGTGAACTCACCTGCGTGCAGGATGGATTTGCTTCTTAGGCTACTGGACACCATTAGCTCCAGAGGGATCGAACACAGGCCCAGCCATGGAGTCCGGTCCCGGAGCCGTGCCGCCGACCCCCCTTGCAAATGCCGAAGTTGAAGAGGTCCAGAGGTCCGGAAACAGGCGGCAGAAGACTTTCAGTCTTCATAAGGTAGCGCACAGCACTGCAGCTGTGCGCCATTGTTGTCGGCACACTTCACACCAGCGGTCACTGAGGGTGCAGGGCGCTGGGGGGGGCGCCCTGGGCAGCAATGTATAATACCTTTTTCTATGGCTAAAATACATCACATATAGCCCTTGAGGCTATATGGATGTATTTAACCCCTGCCATATATCGCAAACTCCGGGAGAAGAGCCCGCCGTTTTAGGGGGCGGGGCCTATTCTCCTCAGCACACAGCGCCATTTTTCTGCTCAGCTCCGCTGTGAGGAAGGCTCCCAGGACTCTCCCCTGCACTGCACTACAGAAACAGGGTAAAACAGAGAAGGGGGGCATATTTTGGCGATATTTTTATATATTAAGCGCATATAACAGAAACAACACCTTTTAGGGTTGTTTATATACATTTTTATAGCGCTTTGGTGTGTGCTGGCAAACTCTCCCTCTGTCTCCCCAAAGGGCTAGTGGGGTCCTGTCTTCGATAAGAGCATTCCCTGTGTGTCTGCTGTTTGTCGGTACGTGTGTGTCGACATGTATGAGGACGATGTTGGTGTGGAGGCGGAGCAATTGCCGGTAATGGTGATGTCACCCCCTAGGGAGTCGACACCGGAATGGATGGCTTTAATTATGGAATTACGTGATAATGTTAGCACGCTGCAAAAGTCAGTTGACGACATGAGACGGCCGGAAAACCAGTTAGTACCTGTCCAGGCGTCTCAGGCACCGTCAGGGGCTGTAAAACGTCCCTTACCTCAGTCAGTTGACACAGGTACCGACACAGATGAATCTAGTGTCGACGGTGAAGAAAGAAACGTATTTTCCAATAGGGCCACACGTTATATGATCACGGCAATGAAGGAGGCTTTGCATATCTCTGATACTGCAGGTACCTCAAAGGGGGGTATTATGTGGGGTGTGAAAAAACTACCTGTAGCTTTTCCAGAATCAGAGGAATTGAATGACGTGTGTGATGAAGCGTGGGTTAACCCCGATAGAAAACTGCTAATTTCAAAGAAGTTATTGGCATTATACCCTTTCCCACCAGAGGTTAGGGCGCGCTGGGAAACACCCCCTAGGGTGGATAAGGCGCTCACACGCTTATCAAAACAAGTGGCGTTACCGTCTCCTGATACGGCCGCCCTCAAGGATCCAGCTGATAGGAGGCTGGAAACTACCCTGAAGAGTATATACACACATACTGGTGTTATACTGCGACCAGCAATATCCTCAGCCTGGATGTGCAGTGCTGGGGTGGTGTGGTCGGATTCCCTGACTGAAAATATTGATACCCTGGATAGGGACAGTATTTTATTGACTATAGAGCAATTAAAGGATGCTTTTCTTTATATGCGAGATGCTCAGAGGGATATTTGCACTCTGGCATCGAGAGTAAGTGCGATGTCCATATCTGCCAGAAGAAGTTTATGGACGCGACAGTGGTCAGGTGATGCGGATTCCAAACGGCATATGGAAGTATTGCCGTATAAAGGAGAGGAATTATTTGGGGTCGGTCTATCGGATCTGGTGGCCACGGCAACAGCCGGAAAATCCACTTTTTTACCTCAGGTCACCTCCCAACAGAAAAAGACACCGTCTTTTCAGCCGCAGTCCTTTCGTTCCTATAAGAACAAGCGGGCAAAAGGACAGTCATATTTGCCCAGAGGCAAAGGAAGGGGTAAGAGGGTGCAGCAAGCAACTACTTCCCACGAACAGAAGCCCTCCCCGGCTTCTACAAAGCCCTCAGCATGACGCTGGGGCTGTGCAAGCGGACTCAGGGGCGGTGGGGGGTCGACTAAAGATTTTCAGCACACAGTGGGCGCGCTCACAGGTGGACCCTTGGATCCTGCAGGTAGTATCTCAGGGTTACAAGTTGGAATTCGAAAAGTCTCCCCCTCGCCGGTTCCTAAAGTCTGCTTTACCAACGTCTCCCTCAGAAAGGGCGACGGTATTGGAAGCCATTCACAAGCTGTATTCTCAGCAGGTGATAGTCAAGGTACCCCTCCTACAACAGGGAGAGGGGTATTATTCCACACTATTTGTGGTACCGAAGCCGGACGGTTCGGTAAGACCTATTCTAAATCTGAAATCCTTGAACCTGTACATACAGAAATTCAAGTTCAAGATGGAGTCACTCAGAGCAGTGATAGCGAATCTGGAAGAAGGGGACTTCATGGTGTCCCTGGACATAAAAGATGCTTATCTGCATGTCCCAATTTACCCTTCACACCAAGGGTATCTCAGGTTCGTGATACAAAACTGTCATTATCAGTTTCAAACGCTGCCGTTTGGTTTGTCCACGGCACCTCGGGTCTTTACCAAGGTAATGGCCGAAATGATGGTTCTTCTACGAAGAAAAGGCGTATTAATTATCCCTTACTTGGACGATCTCCTGATAAGGGCAAGGTCCAGAGAACAGCTGGAAGTCGGAGTAGCACTAACACAAATAGTGCTTCAACAACACGGGTGGATTCTGAATCTTCCAAAATCTCAATTGACCCCGACGACACGTCTGCTGTTCCTGGGAATGATTCTGGACACTGTTCAGAAAAAGGTGTTTCTCCCGGAGGAGAAAGCAAGGGAGTTATCCGAACTTGTCAGGAACCTCCTAAAACCAGGAAATGTGTCAGTACATCAATGCACAAGAGTCCTGGGAAAGATGGTGGCTTCTTACGAAGCAATTCCATTCGGCAGATTCCACGCACGAATATTTCAGTGGGATCTGCTGGACAAATGGTCCGGATCGCATCTGCACATGCATCAGCGGATAACACTGTCACCAAGAACAAGGGTGTCTCTTCTGTGGTGGTTGCAGAGTGCCCATCTGTTAGAGGGCCGCAGATTCGGCATAAAGGACTGGGTCCTGGTGACTACGGATGCCAGCCTACGAGGCTGGGGAGCAGTCACACAGGGAAGAAACTTCCAGGGCGTGTGGTCGAACCTGGAGACGTCTCTTCACATAAATATACTGGAGCTAAGAGCGATTTACAATGCTCTAAGCCTGGCAAAACCGCTGCTTCAGGGTCAGCCGGTGTTGATCCAGTCGGACAACATCACGGCAGTCGCCCACGTAAACAGACAGGGCGGCACGAGAAGCAGAAGAGCAATGACCGAAGCTGCAAGGATTCTTCGCTGGGCGGAAAATCATGTCATAGCACTGTCAGCAGTGTTCTTTCCGGGAGTGGACAACTGGGAAGCAGACTTCCTCAGCAGACACGACCTCCACCCGGGAGAGTGGGGACTTCATCCAGAAGTCTTCCACATGATTGTGAACCGTTGGGAAAAACCAAAGGTAGACATGATGGCGTCCCGCCTCAACAAGAAACTGGACAGATATTGCGCCAGGTCAAGAGACCCTCAGGCAATAGCTGTGGACGCTCTGGTAACACCGTGGGTGTACCAGTCCGTGTATGTGTTTCCTCCTCTGCCTCTCATACCAAAGGTACTGAGAATTATACGGCTACGGGGAGTAAGAACAATACTCGTGGCTCCGGATTGGCCGAGAAGGACTTGGTACCCGGAACTTCAAGAGATGCTCACGGAAGAGCCGTGGCCTCTACCGTTAAGAAGGGATCTGCTTCAGCAGGGACCTTGTATGTTCCAAGACTTACCGCGACTGCGTTTGACGGCATGGCGGTTGAACGCCGGATTCTAAAAGAAAAGGGCATTCCAGAGGAAGTTATTCCTACCTTGATTAAAGCCAGGAAGGAAGTGACCGCACAACATTATCACCGCATTTGGAGAAAATATGTTGCGTGGTGTGAGGCCAAGAAGGCCCCAACGGAGGAATTTCAATTGGGTCGATTCCTACATTTCCTGCAGGCAGGATTGTCTATGGGCCTCAAATTGGGGTCTATTAAGGTTCAAATTTCGGCCTTATCGATTTTCTTCCAGAAAGAATTGGCTTCAGTGCCTGAAGTACAAACCTTTGTCAAAGGTGTACTACATATACAGCCCCCGATTGTGCCTCCAGTGGCACCGTGGGATCTCAACGTAGTTTTGGATTTTCTCAAATCCCATTGGTTTGAGCCGCTCAAATCGGTAGATTTGAAGTATCTTACATGGAAAATAACCATGCTACTGGCCCTGGCTTCAGCCAGGAGAGTATCCGAGTTGGCGGCTTTATCGTGCAAAAGCCCATATCTGATTTTCCATTCGGACAGGGCAGAACTGCGGACGCGTCCTCATTTTCTGCCTAAGGTGGTTTCGGCTTTTCACTTGAACCAGCCTATTGTGGTGCCTGCGGCTACTAGCGACTTGGAGGACTCCAAGTTGCTGGACGTTGTCAGAGCATTGAAAATATATATTTCAAGGACGGCTGGAGTCAGAAAATCTGACTCGCTGTATATCCTGTATGCACCCAACAAGATGGGTGCTCCTGCGTCTAAGCAGACGATTGCTCGTTGGATCTGTAGCACAATCCAATTTGCACATTCTGTGGCAGGCCTGCCACAGCCTAAATCTGTAAATGCCCACTCCACAAGGAAGGTGGGCTCATCTTGGGCGGCTGCCCGAGGGGTCTCGGCATTACAACTTTGCCGAGCAGCTACGTGGTCAGGGGAGAACACGTTTGTAAAATTTTACAAATTTGATACTCTGGTTAAGGAGGACCTGGAGTTCTCTCATTCGGTGCTGCAGAGTCATCCGCACTCTCCCGCCCGTTTGGGAGCTTTGGTATAATCCCCATGGTCCTGACGGAGTCCCCAGCATCCACTAGGACGTTAGAGAAAATAAGAATTTACTTACCGATAATTCTATTTCTCATAGTCCGTAGTGGATGCTGGGCGCCCATCCCAAGTGCGGATTGTCTGCAATACTTGTACATAGTTATTGTTACAAAAATCGGGTTATTATTGTTGTGAGCCATCTTTTCAGAGGCTTCTTCGTTGTTATCATACTGTTAACTGGGTTCAAATCACAAGTTGTTCGGTGTGATTGGTGTGGCTGGTATGAGTCTTACCCGGGATTCAAGATCCTTCCTTATTGTGTACGCTCGTCCGGGCACAGTACCTAACTGAGGCTTGGAGGAGGGTCATAGGGGGAGGAGCCAGTACACACCATGTGATCCTAAAAGCTTACTTTTTGTGCCCTGTCTCCTGCGGAGCCGCTAATCCCCCTTGGTCCTGACGGAGTCCCCAGCATCCACTACGGACTATGAGAAATAGAATTATCGGTAAGTAAATTCTTATTAATAGGTACTATCATACTGAGACTTGTAGTGCAATGAAGAAAAAAAGGAAAATTTACCTACGCAGTAACAATACTGACAATTATAATACATTAACAGTAACAATTATAATACCTTTTTTTATTTTTCCTGTCCTATGAAATTCTTGATATACAGCCAGGTCCATAAATATTGGGACATCAACATAATTCTCATATTTTGGGCTCTATACACCACCAAAATGGATTTGAAATGAAACAAACAAGATGTGCTTTAACTGCAGACTTTCCGCTTTAATTTGAGGGTATTTACATCCAAATCAGGTGAACGGTGTAGGAATTACAACGGTTTCTATATGTGCCTCCCACTTTTTAGGGGACCAAAATTAATGGGGCAATCGACTCAAAAGCTATTTCATGGACAGGAGTGGGCTATTCCCTCGTTATTTCATCATCAATTAAGCAGGTAAAAAGTCTGGAGTAGATTCCAGGTGGGACATTTGCATTTGGAATCTGTTGCTGTCGACTCTCAATATGAGATCCAAAGAGCTGCCACTATCAGGGAAGCAAGCCATCATTAGGCTGAAAAATCAAAACAAACCCATCAGAGAGATAGCAAAAACATTAGGTATGGCCAGATCAACTGTTTGGAACATACTTAAAAAGAAAGAACGCACCGGAGAGCTCAGCAACACCAAAAGACCCAGAAGACGACGGAAAACAATTGTAGTGGATGACAGAAGAATTATTTCCCTGGTGAAGACAAACCCCTTCACAACAGTTGCCCAGATCAAGAACACTCTTCAGATGGTAGGTGTATATGTTAAGTCAACAATCAAGAGAAGACTTTACAAGAGTGAATATAGAGGGTTCACCACAAGATGTATACCATTGGTAAGCCACAAAAACAGGATGTCCAGATTAGAGTTTGCCAAACAACATCTTAAAAAGCCTTTACATTTCTGGAACAACATCCTATAGACAGATGAGACAAAGATCAACTTGTACCAGAGCGATGGGAAGAGAAGAATATGGAGAAGGAAAGGAACTGCTCATGATCCAAAACATACCACCTCATCAGTGAAGCATGGTGGTGGTAGTGTCATGGCATGGGCATGTATGGCTGCCAGTGGAACTGGTTCCCTTGTATTTATTGATAATGTGACTGCTGACAAAAGCAGCAGGATGAATTCTGAAGTGTTCCGGGCAATATTATCTGCTCATATTCAGTCAAATGCTTCAGAACTCATTGGACGGCGCTTCACAGTGCAGATGGACAATGACCCGAAGCATACTGCGAAAGCAACCAAAGAGTTTTTTAAGGCAAATAAGTGGAATGTTATGCAATGTCCAAGTCAAACACCTGACCTGAATCCGATTGAGCATGCATTTCACTTGATGAAGACAAAAGTGAAGGGAAAATGCCCTAAGAACAAGGAGGAACTGAAGACATTTGCAGTAGAGGCCTGGCAGAGCATCACCAGGGATGAAACCCAGCGTCTAGTGATGTCTATGCGTTCCAGACTTCAGGCTGTAATTGACTGCAGGATTTGCAGCAAAGTATTAAAAAGTGAAAGCTTGATTTAGGATTGTTTAGTTTGTCCCGTTACTTTTGGTCCCTTAAAAAGTGGGAGGCACATATAGAAACCGTTGTAATTCCTACACCGTTCACCTGATTTGGATGTAAATACCCTCAAATTAAAGCGGAAAGTCTGCAGTTAAAGCACATCTTGTTTGTTTCATTTCAAATCCATTGTGGTGGTGTATAGAGCCCAAAATATGAGAATTGTGTCGATGTCCCAATATTTATGGACCTGACTGTATGTGTATATGTATGTCAAACCTGGATAAGTGGAAAACCTATATTACTGGGACTAATTATACTGTTATACTCCTTTCACACAGAGGTTTCTACCCGGGAATTTGCCAGGTCAACCAGGGTTTTCTGTGTGAAAGGGTCAGCCTCGGTTGAAATTCCCGGGACTTCGAACCAGGAATTTACCAGGGTCGGAGACACGGGAATTTCGATCCGGGTTGACCTTTTCACGCAGAAGAATACCTGTGTTGATCTGCAAATTACCAGGTAAAACTACTTTACCCTGTAGTTTGCTTCTCTGTGTTAAAGGGGGTTCAGGCTGGGTCTGGGTAAGTGACCCGACATTGAAATGCCGGGAATTTCAGACGTTTCTGTCTGAAAAAGGTATTCGTGAGACTGTCAAACCTCTTTAGCTGAGACTAATCAGAATCCGCTTTATTGGCCAGGTATACTTGCATACACTAGGAATTTGTGTTCGGTTTGCTATACAATAGCCAAGTAGGTAACAGACAAGCAGGTAGGTGGGGGAAGGGGTCAAGTAAAGTCATACAGATAGGTATACTGTAGGGACACAAGTGAGTTACATGTACGTCTAGTCAGTTAATGTTCAGGAATTCAGCAGGCGGACCGCTTGGGGAAAGAAACTGATGAGGTTTCTGGTGAACCCTGCGGGGACAGTCCTGTAACGCCTTCCTGAAGGAAGCAAGTTAAACATGCTGTGGCCGGGGTGTAGCTGGTTCTTTACTATCTTAGTTGCCCGCTTTTTAGCTATGGACAGGCGCAGGCCCTGGACTGAGGGAAGGTCTGCCCCGATGATCTTCTCAGCGGTTCTGACCACCTTTTGGAGCCTGCATCTGTCCCTCGCACTGGTGGAGCCGTACCATACCAGTATCGAGGAGCACAGTACCGACTCCACAATTGCGGAGTAGAAGAGTAGCAGAAGCTTCTGTGGGATGTTGAACTTCCTCAGTTGACTGAGGCAGAACAACCTTTGCTGCACTTTCCCCGATAGTGGCATCAGCGTTGGACCCCCATTTAAGGTCCCGGGAGATTGTGGTCCCTAGGAACTTGAAGTAGTCCACTAGCGATACCACACAATCGTTAGCGGAGGTGCGCTAGCTGACTTCTTCCTGAAGTCCACTATCATCTTGACAGTTTTGAGGGGGTTGATCTCAAGGTTGTTGCGGCTGCACCACTGGGCCAACTGGTCTACTTCCCGTCTATAGGCCGATTTGTCCCCGTCATTGATGAGGCCGATGACTGTGGTGTCGGCGAATTTGATGATCTTTAATGATTGTGCCTCCTGAAGTGCAGTCATTTGTGTACAGGGAGAAGATCAGGGGTGAGAGGACACAGCCCTGAGGGGTCCCTGTACTAATGGACCACGCTTGAGAGGTGAATTCCCCCGCTTTCACCACCTGTGTCCTATCTGTCAGGAAGTCTACTATCCAGGAACAGGTAGCTTCTGGGACTCCTAGGCGAAGTCATTTGGGGTGGAGGTTGCTGGGGACGATTGTATTGAAGGCCGAGCTGAAATCGACAAATAGGACCCTCTCGTAGGTACCAGGAATGTCTAGGTGCTGTAGAATGTAGTGCAGGCCCAGGTTGATTGCATCCTCGACACACAGATTCGATCGATAGGCGAACTGTAGGGGGTCCAGTTGGGGGCCAGTCACAGTTTTCAGTTGATTAAAAACCAGACGCTCAAACATTTTCATGACCACAGTCGTCAGTGCTATCGGCCTGTAGTCATTCAGGTTCGTGATAGATGGTTTCTTGGGGACCGGGACGATAGTGGACCTTTTGAGGCAGGAAGGGACTTTCTATAGCTCCAGCGATTTGTTGAAGAGCTTGGTGAATATGGGGGTGAGCTGACCCGCACATGCTTTCAGGGCAGATGGTGACACTCCATCAGGACCCAGAGTTTTCCTGGGTTTGGCTCTTTTGAACAGTGCCTCCACCTTTTCTTGGGTGACTTGCAGTGCCCGGAGTTGGCCATCGGTGTTTAGAGCATCGTAGAGGTGATTGTTTGGGTCGCAGGGACTTCTTTTGTGAACCTGCAATAAAAGTGGTTCAGCTCGTCTGCTAGGTCTTGGTACATGGTTGTGGACTTTGATGTTTTCTGGTAGTTGTTTATGGATTGAATACCTTTCCATACAGATACGGGGTAATTGGTGGAGAGATCATTTGTCAGCTTGTCCAAGAACCGCTTTTTTGCTAGCCTGATTTTTTTAGTCAAAGAGTTCCTAGTTCGGTTGTATAGTGCTCTGTCACTGCTGCTATAGGCCTCCTCTTTGGCCCGCTGAAGTTGCCTGAGCTGGGCGTTGAACCAGGGCTTGTTGTTGTAAATGCAGTAAGTCTTGGTAGGTACACACATGTCCTCGCAGTCACCTCTATAACTGAGACTATCGCTGTTAGGACCTCTTTTTAAGTGAGATTAGTGCCGTTTATTAAACTCCAGAAATGAGATGACCGCCTTTGGAACCTCTGTAACTGGGATTAGTTCAGATTTTGACAAGTCTCTATTACCCCTTTCACACTGCACAAATAACCTGGTATTTTGGCGGGTCGATGTGCGGTGTGAAAGGGGTAAGTCCCAAATTCCTGGGTCACCTGACCTGGTATTTCAACATGGGAATAATGCAGGGTTATTCCCAGATTATTACCGGGTCCGGTGCAGTGTGAAAGGGGTTGACGAGCGTAGAGCACAACATAAGCTATAATAACGACCCATTGCTAAGTATTTGGTTAAACGAGGAAGTAGTCCAGGAGAGACTAAGTAAAATTTAGATAAATCTCCTGGGCCGGATGGGCTTGACCCCAGGGATCTTATAGAACTTAACGCAGAGCTATCGAGACCCGTATATTTGATTTTCAGTGAGTTAATGACATCAGGAATGATACCGTAGGACTGGCGTATTGCCGAGGTAGTCCCAATATTTAAAAAGGTTATTAAAACTCATCCTGGTAACTATAGACCGGTAAGTTTGACATCTATAGTGGGGAAAATACTGGAAGGTATATTAAGGGATAGCATACTAGAATACTTGGATACCTCCAAGATTATTACTAGGAATCAGCATGGTTTTGTGAAGGACAGGTCATGTCAAACTAACTTAATAAGCTTCTACGAGAAAGTGAGCGATAATATTGATCAGGTTAAACTGGATGTGATCTTTTTGGAATTCGCTAAGGCCTTTGACAAAGTCCCACATAAGAGACTAATTTTCAAATTAAGAGAGCTTGGGGTAGGAAACACTATTTGTACTTGGGTGAGTAATTGACTGTACAACAGGGAACAGCGAGTGGGGATTAATGGGATGTTCTCTGAATGGGGCTCAGGGCTCAGTGGAATACCGCAAGGTTCAGTACTCAGGCCATTGCTGTTTAACATATTCATTAAGGACCTAAGAGTGGGCCTAGAAAGCACAGTGTTAATTTTTGCAGACGATACTAAACTATGTAGAGTAATTAATTCAGACAAGGATGTTGGGACCCGTTCTCAGTATAGGCGGGACAGGCAGCACTTGGAGATGATCTAATCTCCAGGTTCCACACCGCACACATCACCAACCCGGCAATTTGCCAGTTTAGAGTTTAGTGCCGCCAGTCTGAAAGGGGTCTCAATCGGGTCACACCCGGGAAGGACCCGTGCACAAGTTCCAAGAGTGTGACCCGGTATAGTGATGTGAAAGCAGTATTAGTGATACTCCACTAAAGTACCCTGTACCTGGACTTGCAGAGGTATTCCCCTTCACACATGACTTTCGTAAAGAGCCACTGAGTGGGAAGAATTTAGGCCACAGAAGCTGGCAAGTGTAATGGTGTGTATACACGGTGAGATTCGGGCTAAACCCCTATTATGACCATGCGATAGGGACTAGGTCGGTATTGCAAGCAAAGATGACTGCCTGTGATACTGGCTTTGCACGATTTTGGTTAAGTGTCAATTTTGACTATCTTTTATACTAGATAGACTGTGAAGGCAAGTCAATTTTGACTATCTGGGCTTACGATACCGACCTCACGGGACTGCGCATTGGGATCGCAAGGTGACTTTGACCTTGCGATCTGCACTAACTTTCTTTGCGATTTTGACTATATAGTCAAAATCACTAAAAAATATCTCACCGTGTCTACATGCAACATGTGCATAGCAAAATATTGAAAGTGAAACTAAAAGAGGTTGTTGCGGGTAGAGCCGAGGAAGCCCAGAGAGAGACTTAGAATACATAATGTAAATATTTTTTGAACATTTAGGCACCTCTATAAGTGACTGTTTGAACCTGCATAAGTGAGAACCTTTGTGAGACAAAAACATCTTGAACCTATATAAGTGACATACAGGTTCGACTGTGTATATATGTATGTGTAAAGATAGATCTATATCAGCTTATTTGTGAAATACTAAAACAGTTAATCTTTCTATTCTTCCCTGCAGATGACAAGAAACACGACACCAATGTATAGAACTCCAGAAATAATAGACTTGTATTCTAACTTTCCAATTGGAGAAAAACAAGATATATGGGTAAAGTTAACAGAGTGCAGACTATTGTAGAAAGTATTGTCTTTTATAATGTTGCATTTTATTCTATATGTGTGCACCTTTTTAAAATGTGATTATGTTCTGAATCATTGTTCTTATTTTTAATTTGTAGGGAGATGTACTTTTTGTAAAATAATAAATAAACAGGGTGGAGGAGACTTGGGATACTTATGTTTTGCATTATACATCCCAACAAATGATATTTTATCTTCCATTAATCTGATATGCAGTATATGATTATTTTACTGTTCGTTAACAACGTGAAACGGCTGCTCTTTTTTTCACTGCACAGACCTTTTTATTAAATGAATCTAGAATATTTTGGGGAGTGTTTTTTCTTTTTTTCCGCTTGTTTTGATTTTACTTTTTGTTATAGTATTATACGTTCATCTTTATGGTTACTTATCTGTGCAATCTAAAGGGCTCTACACACTGGCCGATAGCACTAAACGATATGAACGTTCTCGTTTATTAATGAACGAGAACTCGTTCATATCATTCGGTGTGGAAACACCACCGATGAACGATGCGCGGCCCCGCACTCGTTTATCGTTGGTGCTTCGTCGCTTGTGCATGCAGGCCAATATGGACAATCTTGTCCACATTTGCATGCACTGCTATGGAGCCGGGTGTAGGGGGGAGTGAAGAAACTTCCCCCCGTCACCTCCGTATCGGCTGTCGGACAGCTCGGCGGCGGGTCGACCCCGTCACCTCTCTTTCCCCCCCCCCCCTTTCCCCCCCCCCCGCCGGCGTGTCGCCCGTCTGCCGTATCGGCTGTCGGACAGCTCGGCGGCGGGTCGACCAATGTGTAGGGCACTTAAGGAGGACCTGTTATCTCTGTGTCTGGTCATCTATTGTTAAAGACCGGTTAATGAAATCTTCACTACCTTTTGGGAAAACAAAAATATGTGTCATCCCCCTAGTTTAGGAAAGAGCAAATGTTTTTTTTCCTATACTATTGTATATAATCAAGCTCGGTCACTTCCGCCACCTCCCTGCCAAACTTATTAAATCCATTGCTGCAACAAGCATGCAGGCTGTTTAGCAAGTTACCCAAGTTAAATAGTGCACTAATAAGTCTCAAACAGTTGATCCAAAGTACCATAAAAACATAGAATTTGATGACAGATGAGAACCTCTTCAGTTTAGAGTCAGTATAATTGTTTGGCATGACCCCCACCCCCCAATAAATCCATGCTGAAGTGAGCTGGGTTGAAGTGACATTTTTATGCATCCTTTGTATAGTAGTCCTGTATCAGTGTGTTTCGTTTGCAGACAACTAAACAAACAATTATTTGAGCAGTGCATGATTTATTAGAGTGTTAGCTCTCACGAGCAGGGCCCTCTTCCCTCATGTGCTTATCCTTTGTCTTACTTTAATAATCTTCACCTGTACCACATCCAGCAGTCTTCTGCCACCTGATACTTATTCCAGGGTCATCTGCTGATGTAACTATGTTTATTTACCCTGCACTTGTCCTATACTGTCATCAACTGTAAGTTGCTTTTTTCCTGTTTTGATTATTTATGTACTATGTAATTGGGCGCTGCGGAACCCTTGTGGTGCCATATAAATAAAGGATAATAATAATAATTAACATTTATTTTATTACAGGCTCTTGGCTGCATTCTGTACTTGTTGTGCTTCAGACAACATCCTTTTGAAGATGGGGCAAAGCTTCGTATAGTCAATGGAAAATATTCAATACCACAAAATGAAACTAGATACATTGTCTTTCATGACCTTATTAGTAAGTAAATAGATAATTGTATAATTTCTATGAAATGTAGGTGTTTATTGCAGTCACAATGGAGAGGACTATGCTTTAACCTGTATGAATAGGGTCGGCTTTGTGGAAATATTTTTTATTTATTATTAATTTATTTATTTTTTAAATCTCGGCGGTCAGAATACAGGCAGCGGCATCCTGACTGTCATAATCCCGACACTTTTACACAATTAAACTAACCCTACCCCTAACCCTCCATTCCTGCAACCTAATCATAACCTCCCCCAACCCTTACTGGCATATTTACGCTCAGGATTCCAGCTGTCTGAATTCTGGCGCTGGTCTTCTGACTGAATCACATTTTTTGTTACCCTTGAGTTCCCCCATAGTGTTTATTTTTTTACTCATTGTGTATGATTTCATAAAGAGGGAGTTTATGAAAGATGATATATGTTTATTGGCCAATCTGTATACAGGTTAGAAGAAGGTTTTTTTTTTAAATCTTTAGTTTTCCCCATGTGGTGGTTCAAAACTAATACAGATCTGCTAGATTGGTGTTATTAAATCTTGGTAACCAGAGGAGTCACCGAGTGTCAGACCTGGGTCTCTGCTGAAAAGTGAGTGGAGCCTTGTGATGAAGAGGTTGAGCCTCACGGCAATCTCCAATTTCCATCAATTCTGAGCCGTGCCCAGCATTCTCCAAGATGCTGTGCAGCCCGCAGGCTCTCCCTGCTGTGTGAATAGATACATCTTTTTACATGGCCATGACAGCGGTGGCAGCTCCCCTCAAAACTTGATTCCATCTGAGTATCTAGTCCCATCACAGAGTGGAAGAATGTAAATACTTGCTCCCAAAATAGTAATACCAGAACACTCCCACCAAATATGGAGTACTCCCCTCTTTAGAAGTGTGCAGGGAGTGGTGGCTCATGAGGGAATGTAAAAATGCATCACACCTAACTATTTCAATTGGCTGCATGTCCAAAAATATTTCCACAAATACTACTGGAGCCCACAAATTATGAATTATATGTGGTTGCGTACTATGAAGTTGTGGGAGTATTCGATTCCAAATGACCATAAATGTTAAATTCTTTTAGTAAACTTTTATTATTCCTTTCCTTTTCAAGCGTCTTTGTTAAAGGTGAATCCTGAGGAAAGACTCACTATTACAGAAGTGGTCGGCCATCTACAGGAAATTGCTGCAGCACGAAATGTGAACCCTAAATCTCCAATCACTGAGGTAGATAAGGAGAGTTATGGTAGAATTACCATTGTTAACTATTTTTCTGCGAGGTACATTGGGTTCCACAGGGTTACATCGGGGTGTAGAGTGGATCTTGATCCAGAGGCACCAACAGGCTAAAACTTTAGACTGTCCCAGGATGCTTTGGGGCCTCCTCTATAACCCCGCCTCCAGGCACTGTAAGCTCAGTTTCGTTAACCAGTCCAATACAGGAGCAGGTAAGAGAAGGTAGATGTTAGTCACATAGAACCACATTCTCACAACAGGAGAAGGACCAGCGGCTAATGCCATACAAACCCATAGAAGCTAGGTGCGTCAGGGTGGGTGCCCTGTGGAACCCAATGTACCTTGCAGAAAGAGAGTTAACAATGGCAAGTCTACCATAACTCTCCTTTGCTGCAGCAAGTTACATTGGTTTCCAAAGGGAAACCGGGGATGTCCAAAAGCAGTTCCTCAAGGGAGGGGACGTGCCTTAGCGGGTATGAGAACCCGGCATCCAAAGGAAGCATCCTGGGAGGCGGAAGTATCAAAGGCATAGAACCTAATAAACGTGTTCACAGAGAACCACGTAGCTGCCTTGCACAATTGTTCTGCTGACGCGCTACGGCGAGCCTCCCAAGAAGGTCCAACAGACCGAGTAGTATGGGCATTAATAGCAGCAGGAAGCTGGAAGACCAGCCGGCGCATAAGCTTGTGCAATCACCATTCTAATCCATCTGGCCAAGTTTTGCTTATTCGCAGGCCAGCCAAGTTTGTGAAAACCAAACAAAACAAAAAGGGAATCTGACCTCTTGATAGAGGCAGTCCTCTCCACATATATACGGAGAGCCTGTACCACAGGCAAAGACCGCTTCTTAGAGGATAAATCAGAAGAGATAAAGGCCGGAACCACGATCTCATGGTTAAGGTGAAAAGATGACTCCACCTTAGGCATATAACCTGTGCAAGTTCTAAGAACTGCCCGGTCATGATGAAATATTCGAAAGGGTGGCCGACAGGACAATGTGCCTAAGTCCATCACCCTTCTTGCAGAGACAATAGCCAGTAAAAACAGGACCTTGGCCATGAGCCATTTAAGGTCCACCGTCTCAAGAGGTTCAAATGGAAACTTAGCAAGAAGGGGAAGGAATACCACACCGGATGTAGTAAATATAAGTAGAAAAATATAAAACCAAAATAGAATGATTACAGAAAACTATGTTTTCTAATTCTAATATAGTTTGGTGGTGCACCCTGAGTCAGTATGAGAACATAGGAAAATATGGAGAAAAGAAGATTCTTTTGTGGGCGCACTCTTAATTTGAAATAAACATAGAAATTAGTCAAAATGGATAAAAAGTTAAATTTTTAATAATTCAACACAATTAAAATAGTCAGTGGTTCATAGAGGAAATAGTGGTCAAAAGATAATAATATAATCAAAAATAGCATGAAGTGCTGATATAAGATGAAGACTGAATTCCGGCTGACGGAAAAGATTATGAATGTTTGTTTGTTAATTATTAGACGGTGCGTTCTACCGATAAGCAAAACAATGTTATGTGTTCCCTTTATAACTGATACAAATAATGCAGGCTGGATACTGGTTATACTTGCAGGTAAAGTAGGGTGGAAAATCAGATAGCAGTGTGAATCTTCTGTCAGTGTTAGACACTGTGTATGCTAAACCAATGAGCTCTACTAAACTGAGTATTCCTCAATGGTCACCCACTTGAGTACTGACCCAGCCCAACACTGATTAGCTTCCGAGATCAGACGGCTTCGGGCGTTTCCAGTGTGGTATGATAGTAGAGAGAATGAATGGACAATAATTGGAAGCTCTTGAATCACTGATGAGAGTTCACGAATTTACATAGTTATTCAGGACAGATCTAAGAGGTAGAAGAAACAAGATGGATCTGCTGCCAATGTTAGACAAGGACGTGTCCCTGAATCAATGGTGAGAGTCCACGAAATGAAGAAAAGGAAGAAATGAGGAAGCAGTGCTTGTAATTATAGCAATAATGAAATAAATTGAAACATCAGGAAGAAATGAGAAAGCAGTGCTTGTAATTATAGCAATAATGGAATAAATTGAAACATCAGTTTGATAATTGCTATAATGTAGTAATCAAAATTTGCCTGGGTATATGATGTCTAAGATAAAGACACAAAGGACAAATGGAAACCGATAGCAATATATGAAAGTATCCAACTGTAAGATGTTGCTAATGAAAGAAACAATAACAGATAACACGGAGATTGTAGCCAAATTGCAATGTTTTATCCCGATTAGAATAAAACCTTAGAAGTTTGCTTAAATCACTAGCAAAATTACTAATAAATATACAATGTGTACTACATCGTGATATAAGATCAATTAGTGTAACTGGTAGTCCTGAAAAGAGTAACTCATTGCCTGGAAGCTGCGAATATAGCCTAATTCAAATGAAAGAAATGAATAAATTGATAAGTTGTTCATATAAACAAGTAGAATCAAAATATGCAGCCCGAGCGGGCCACCACTGCTGATCTGCACCCTATAACCACATAAACGTGTGAAAAGGTGAAAAAAAGCTGATATTACCCGCACTGGGTGTGAGGGTGAATTAACCCCTTAGATAATCCTGTGGACCGCCTCGTTTGAATGAGTGCCGCTGGCTGGTTGGAGCCCCTGGTGTCTCGATGGGTAAGCAGGTGTGTAGACGCCGCCGGCCTGAAGGTGACCCTGGCGGGTACTAGAGATCATCAGCTGCTTCGCGGTTCAGAGACGGGGAAATCCGAGGAGGCGCACACCGCAGGCAGATGCTGGAGAACGTCCGTCACTCCGGTGATCCTGGCGGGTGCGGGAGGTCATCAGCTGCTTAGCGGTTCAGAGAAGGGGGAATCTAAAGAGGCGCACAGCGTAGGCAGATGCTGGAGAACGTCCGTCACTCTGGTCAGCCGGGAAAATGAAGGGTGATGTCGGAAGACGAGTTTCACCCGTCCACCGGGCTTGATCACTTCCTGTTGGGGTCTGGATCCCAGCAGTGTTTTTTAAAGCAGAGGAATATGGATCTTCCAATCAAATGGCTGTGTATGTGTCCTTGGATTAGCTGCTGGGATCAGATGACTTAAAACCTCCGGATGAATTGCAGATTGTGCAGAATCAATCGTTGATTAACGGGGAAGCCATAATTGATGTAAAAAAATAATTAAAGAAAAGGGGAAAAAAGGGTTTTAAAACACAACCAAAATGATAGTCATATTTGATAACTAGAATTAGTGGAACATAACCAACGCATTATAGATCAGACTTAGATGTTGATGATTACAGGTAATTTATTTGACATTGAGATTATATTAACAGAAAATTGATAAAAATTATTAAAAAATTTTTAAACTTGAATATCATGGTAGAATTAATAATATGAGAAACACAGTTTGCTGAATTAATGTGCCTTTTGAAAAATGATTGCCGGCAGAGTCTAATAACTATTATCTGCCAACAGACATGGTTAACGGATGGAGCTAATAAGTAGCTTACTTTGCAGCTACGGACAGTCACTCCTTGAGTCAATAGTGGCTGGGTAGCTCTTTAGATTCCCCCTTCTCTGAACCGTTAAGCAGCTGATGACCTCCCGCACCCGCCAGGATCCACGGAGTGACGGACGTTCTCCAGCATCTGCCTGCGGTGTGCGCCTCCTCGGATTTCCCCGTCTCTGAACCGCGAAGCAGCTGATGATCTCTAGTACCCGCCAGGGTCACCTTCAGGCCGGCGGCGTCTACACACCTGCTTACCCATCGAGACACCAGGGGCTCCAACCAGCCAGCGGCACTCATTCAAACGAGGCGGTCCACAGGATTATCTAAGGGGTTAATTCACCCTCACACCCAGTGCGGGTAATATCAGCTTTTTTTCACCTTTTCACACGTTTATGTGGTTATAGGGTGCAGATCAGCAGTGGTGGCCCGCACGGGCTGCATATTTTGATTCTACTTGTTTATATGAACAACTTATCAATTTATTCATTTCTTTCATTTGAATTAGGCTATATTCGCAGCTTCCAGGCAATGAGTTACTCTTTTCAGGACTACCAGTTACACTAATTGATCTTATATCACGATGTTGTACACATTGTATATTTATTAGTAATTTTGCTAGTGATTTAAGCAAACTTCTAAGGTTTTATTCTAATCGGGATAAAACATTGCAATTTGGCTACAATCTCCGTGTTATCTGTTATTGTTTCTTTCATTAGCAACATCTTACAGTTGGATACTTTCATATATTGCTATCGGTTTCCATTTGTCCTTTGTGTCTTTATCTTAGACATCATATACCCAGGCAAATTTTGATTACTACATTATAGCAATTATCAAACTGATGTTTCAATTTATTCCATTATTGCTATAATTACAAGCACTGCTTTCTCATTTCTTCCTGATGTTTCAATTTATTCCATTATTGCTATAATTACAAGCACTGCTTCCTCATTTCTTCCTGATGTTTCAATTTATTTCATTATTGCTATAATTACAAGCACTGCTTCCTCATTTCTTCCTTTTCTTCATTTCGTGGACTCTCACCATTGATTCAGGGACACGTCCTTGTCTAACATTGGCAGCAGATCCATCTTGTTTCTTCTACCTCTTAGATCTGTCCTGAATAACTATGTAAATTCGTGAACTCTCATCAGTGATTCCAGAGCTTCCAATTATTGTCCATTCATTCTCTCTACTATCATACCACACTTGAAACGCCCGAAGCCGTCTGATCTCGGAAGCTAATCAGTGTTGGGCTGGGTCAGTACTCAAGTGGGTGACCATTGAGGAATACTCAGTTTAGTAGAGCTCATTGGTTTAGCATACACAGTGTCTAACACTGACAGAAGATTCACACTGCTATCTGATTTTCCACCCTACTTTACCTGCAAGTATAACCAGTATCCAGCCTGCATTATTTGTATCAATTATAAAGGGAACACATAACATTGTTTTGCTTATCGGTAGAACGCACCGTCTAAAAATTGAAACTAGTTGTTAACAAACATTCATAATCTTTTCCGTCAGCCGGAATTCAGTCTTCATCTTATATCAGCACTTCATGCTATTTTTGATTATATTATTATCTTTTGACCACTATTTCCTCTATGAACCACTGACTATTTTAATTGTGTTGAATTGTTAAAAATTTAACTTTTTATCCATTTTGACTAATTTCTATGTTTATTTCAAATTAAGAGTGCGCCCACAAAAGAGTCTTCTTTTCTCCATATTTTCAAATGGAGACTTGCAAGGCATTCAGGACAACAGACAGATCCCATTGAGCCACAGGAGGGACATACTGTAGGGAGGCATTTATCCGTAAGACACCCTGAGTGAATGTATGAACGTCAGGTATAGACACAATTTTCCTCTGAAACCATACCGACAAGGCAGATATGTGAACCTTGAGGGAGGCCAGACGAAAGCCTAAGTCCACGCCTCTTTGCAGAAAAGCCAGAATTCTGGAAGTTCTTAATCTGTATGCATCATAATTCTTATCCGCACACCAAGTGAAGTAAGAATTCCAGACCCTGTAATAAATCCGAGCAGATACTGGTTTGCGAGCTTTTAACATAGTTTGGATGACCACCTCAGAGAATCCTTTGGCTCTCAGGAGTGATGCCTCAAGGGCCACGCCGTCAAAGCCAGCCTGGCCAGGTCCAGATAAAGGCAAGGGCCCTGCACGAGGAGATCCTGCAGGTCTAAGAACCAATGCCGTCAGGGCCACGCTGGAGCGAATAGAAGTAGAAATCCCCCTCCTTGTTTGAACTTCCGCAGGACACTGGACAGGAGTGACACTAGAGGGAACACGTAGGGCAGCCGAAAGTTCCATGGAATTGCCAGGGCGTCCACAAACGCTGCTTGAGGATCCCTGGTCCTTGACCCGAAGGCCGGAACCTTGTGATTGTCTCGAGACGCCATCTGGTCTAAATCTGGTAGGCTCCACATGTCCACTAGGAGTTGAAAGACTTCTGGATGAAGACTCCACTATCCGGAGTGCACGTCCTGGCTACTGAGGAAGTCCGCTTCCCAGTTTAGGATACCCGGAATGAACGCTGCCGATATTGCTGGCAGATGGGGTTCCGCCCAATGAAGGATTTATGACACTTCCATCATAGCCATGCGGCTTTGAGTGCCGTCTTGATGGTTTATGTATGCCACTGTAGTGGCATTGTCTGACCGTACTTGAACCGGCCTATTCTGTACCAGAGGCAGAGCGAGAGTCAATGCATTCAACACCGCCTGCAACTCCAGAATGTTTATTGGGAGGAGTGACTCCTCCTTGGTCCAGCAACCCTGAAAAGAGTGTTGCTACAACACTGCACCCCATCCCCTTTAGACTGGCGTCCATTATCAGCAGGACCCAGTCGGGGATCCAGTAGGTACAGCTCCTGCTCAATTGCTGGTCCTCTAGCCACCAGGTCAGAGACAGACATACCTCCAGAGTCAAAGTGATCATGTGAGAGCTGATCCGATGAGGTAGGCCTTACCACTTGGAAAGGATTAACCTCTGCAGAATGAAATTGAGCGTACTCTACCATGTCGAATGCCGACACCATCAGGCCAAGTACTTGCATCGCCGAGTGTATCGACACTCCGGGGCGACAAAGGAAGCATCTTATCCTGTCTTGAAGTCTCAGGACTTTTTCTGGAGACAGAAACAGTCGTTGACTGTGTCCCCAGGAGTGCCCAAGGCGCACCATGCTCTGAGCTGGGACCGGCAAGGATTTCTTCCAATTGATGAGCCATCCGTGGGCTTTGTATGAAGCTTACAGTCAGTTGTAGATGACTGAGGAGGACATTGTGGGAGTTTGCCAGAATCTGCAAGTTTTCCAGATATGGCAGGATCCTGACTCCCTGGCGACAGATATGGGCCGTCATTACGGCCATGACCTTGGTGACGATCCGAGTAGCAGTCCAAATGGCAGAGCCTGGAACTGATAGTGGAGTTGCCAATAGCAAACCGCAGATACTGCTGAAGTGACATGGCGATAGGTATGCAGGTACGCGTCCTGTATATCCAGGGATACCATATAGTCTCTGGGTTCCATAACCAGTATAATTGAGCGCAGTGTTTCCATACGGAATTTGAACACTCTAACAAACAGTGATTTGCGGTTGAGTATGAGCCAGAAAGACCCATTGGGTTTCGGAACTAGAAACTGGGTAGTAACCTCTGCCTCTCTGGGCCAGAGGAACTGGCACTACCATTCCTGTATTCAGGAGATAACTCACAACCTTTTGCATAGCTTGCACCTTTAATGGATCCGAAGGGATAACCGTGGTGCAAAACTAGCGAGGGCGACGTCTCTTGAAGGAGACTGCATACCCTTGAGAGATAACTTCTCGCACCCATGCATCTGAAGTGGTTATTAACCAGACCTGGGTGGACTGCAGAAGTCTGCCTCCCACCCTGGGGTCCCCCAAGGGGTAGGCCCGCCCCGTCACGCGGCAGGCTTGTCTTGTTTAGAAGCAGGCTGACGGGCCGCCCAGGACTGCTTTGCCTTGGGCTTAGTGTTTTTGGGAGCACAAGATTGTCTTGGTTATGCCTGACCTTTTGCTTTCCCTTGAGGCCGAAAGGAACGAAAAGTGGTACCTTTAGCCTTCTGTGCAGAGGAATTAGTGTTTGGGAGAAAGGCAATCTTAGCCGCCAATTCAGACACAATTTTATTTAGGTCTTCCCCAAATCAAATGTTCCCCTAAAAGGGGAGTTTCCGCCAAGGTCTTTTTGGAGTCTAGGTCCACCTTCCATGACCTCAACCACAGAATACGGCGAGCCAGGACAGATGTAGTCGACGCCTTGACAGCCAACACACCCGCCTCAGAGGACGCCTCCTGAATGTAATAGGCGGCGGTGGTAATGCGAGACATTGCCTGGCATTGTTCGATATATCCTCGGGCAGTTCTTCCTTTTAATACCTGAACCCATGCTCCAATTCCTTTTGCAGCCCAATAGGCCGCAATAGTGGGTCTATGTACAGCACCTGTAATTGAGTAAATTGATTTCAGGCATCCCTCCACGCGCTTATCTGTTCCTTCAGTGAAGAGACAGTGGTGACAGGCAGAGTGGACAAAACCACTAGGCGGGTGACATGAGAATCCAGCGGCGGTGATTTTTCCCACTTGTTACATAACTCTGCAGGAAGAGGATAGCGAGCCAAGGCCCATTTAGTCAGAGGGAATTTCTTCCCTGGATTAGACCAGGGCTCCTGCCTGATGTCCACCAAATGGTCATAATGGGGTAATAGATTTTTAACCACCTTCTGCCGTTTAAACATATCAGTTTTCTTAGCCACAGTAGTGGAAGCCTGATCATCAGTGATTTGTAGGATTTGCTTAATAGCAACCGCAAGGGCAGGGACATCAATTTGCAATGGAGAATCCTTGTCAGAAACACCTGATTCAGTGTCTGACTGGACAGTTTGCTCCCCCTCCTCTTCAGATGAAACATCTGAGAGATTCGTGGATTGTGAGGAGGAAGCAGCCCGCTTAGATGACCCAGAGACACTAGAGTGAGCGGGAGTAGATTTGTGAGTGCGAGGTAGCTCCAGGGCGGGAAAATCTGCAGTAGATGTCACCCTGGGCCGGGGAGAGGCTACAGGTCAAGCGCCAACCCCCCTATGCTGGATTAATACCCCAGGTACTAGCGAGCCTTATTAAATGGGGCGTTCGTACACTCGACCTACGCTCTATTGCCCTGATGGTCTAGTGGGGTCCCTGCTCGGTGACAGTGTCCACACCAGCGTCACCACCCGTCTCCCTAGGTCACAGACGGAATGCGATTTAATGGCAGGTCCCACCTGCGGGACTCTGTTATCTCCTCCCCGTAGCAGCCACACGAACCAGGAGAGCGACTGCGATCGTGTGCCTAAAGCCGCAGCGTCTCCGCCGCAAGTACCTGGGAGCAGACCACAGGAGTATGCGATGCCGCTTGGGAGGTGATGGAGCTGCAGCTCTGAAGTGTCACCATGACATACAGCGCTGACAGCCCAGTTTTAAAGACATTTTTTGGCTTTTTCATGGCTGCCCAGTGCAGCCCACCTGTTAAGTGACCTGCTGCTGCAGATACCAACTGAAACTGAGCTCACAGTGCCTGGAGTTGGGGTTATAGAGGAGGCCCCAATGCATTCTGGGACAGTCTAAAGGTTTATCCTGTTGGTGCCTCTGGATCAAGATCCACTCTACACCCCGATTTTTCCCTGTGAAAACCAATGTAACCTGCTGCAGAAACTGTTTTACAAACAGCAGTGGACTTTAACATACTATTTTGCATGTGTTCATCTAAAACCTAGTTGTAGAGATGGGAAACCTTTCATTTTAATGATTCTACAATAGACGGTAAAACCATCGGCAATTAGCTGGTGACCATTGATGGCTACTAATCAACAATGTTCGATGGTAATCCCTAGCTTTTTATTGGCTCTACTCTTCCAGCCAAGTAAAGAACGCCCCTACTCCAGGGCTTATTATTATGGCATCCTTACAGACAGCTTGAATTGACAACAAGCATTCTTTTCTGAAACATTTTCAAGTCATTACACTTGGGGGTAAATTTACTAAGATGGGAGTTCTATTTAAGATGGGATGTTGCCCATAGCAACCAATCAGCTTCTACTTCTCATTTCTCTGAGGATGGATGCTCAGTGGATGCTGGGATTTCCGAAAGGAGCATGGGGAATAGCGGGCTCCGAAGGAGGCTGGGCACTCTAGAAAGATTTATGACTACCTGGTGTGCACTGGCTCCTCCCACTATGACCCTCCTCCAAGCCTCAGTTAGATCTTGTGCCCGGCCGAGGTTGGATGCACACTAGGGGCTCTCCTGAGCCTCTAGAAAGAAAGTATAGAATTAGGTTTTTTATTTTCAGTGAGACCTGCTGGCAACAGGCTCACTGCAGCGAGGGACTAAGGGGAGAAGAAGCGAACTCGCCTGCTTGCAGCCGGATTGGGCTTCTTAGGCTACTGGACACCATTAGCTCCAGAGGGATCGACCGCAGGCCCAGTCATTGGTGTTCGGTCCCGGAGCCGCGCCGCCGTGCCCCTTACAGAGCCAGAAGCAAGAAGAGGTCCGGAAAATCGGCGGCAGAAGACATCAGTCTTCACCAAGGTAGCGCACAGCACTGCAGCTGTGCGCCATTGCTCCTCATACACACTTCACACTCCGGTCACTGAGGGTGCAGGGCGCTTGGGGGGGGCGCCCTGAGCAGCAATAAAAACACCTTGGCTGGCAAAAATACCACAATATATAGCCCCAGAGGCTATATATGTGGTAAATACCCCTGCCAGAATCCAGAAAAAAGCGGGAGAATAGGCCGCGGAAAAGGGGCGGAGCTATCTCCCTCAGACACACTGGCGCCATTTTCTCTTCACAGTGCAGCTGGAAGAAAGCTCCCCAGGCTCTCCCCTGTAGTTTTCAGGCTCAAAGGGTTAAAAAGAGAGGGGGGGGCACTTAATTTAGGCGCAATATTGTATATACAAGCAGCTATGGGGGAAAATTCACTCAGTTATAGTGTTAATCCCCACATTATATAGCGCTCTGGTGTGTGCTGGCATACACTCTCTCTCTGTCTCCCCAAAGGGCTTTGTGGGGTCCTGTCCTCAGTCAGAGCATTCCCTGTGTGTGCGGTGTGTCGGTACGGCTGTGTCGACATGTTTGAGGAGGAGGCTTATATAGTGACGGAGCAGATGCCGATAAATGTGATGTCGCCCCCTGTGGGGCCGACACCAGAGTGGATGGTTAGGTGAAAGGTATTAACCGACAGTGTCAACTCCTTACATAAAAGGGTGGATGACGTAACAGCTGTGGGACAGCCGGCTTCTCAGCCGCGCCTGCCCAGGCGTCTCAAAGGCCATCAGGGGCTCAAAAACGCCCGCTCATTCAGATGGCAGACACAGATGTCGACACGGAGTCTGACTCCAGTGTCGACAAGGTTGAGACATATACACAATCCACTAGGAACATCCGTGACTTGATCCCGGCAATAAAAAATGTGTTACACATTAATGACATTAACCTCTAAAAATGGGTTTTTATGTTTGGGGAGAAAAAGCAGGCAGTGTTTTGTTCCCCCATCAGCTGAATGAATGAAGTGTGTGAAAAGCGTGGGTTCCCCCTGATAAGAAACTGGTAATTTCTAAAAAGTTACTGATGGCGTACCTTTTCCCGCCAGAGGATAAGTTACGCTGGGAGATATCCCCTAGGGTGGATAAGGCGCTCACACGGTTGTCAAAATAGGTGGCACTGCCGGTTTAGGAACGGCCACTTTGAAGGTACCTGTTCATAAAAAGCAGGAGGCTATCCTGAAGTCTGTATTTACACACTCAGGTACTAGACTGAAACCTGCAGAGCGTGCTGCTGCAGCGTGGTCGGTGACCCTGTCAAACATACTAGTTTGCTAACATGAGAACATATTAAAGACGTCGTCTTATATATGAGGGATGCACAGAGGGATATTTTGCCGGCTGGCATCCAAAATGAATGTAATGTCCATTCTGTCAGGAGGGTATTAGAGACCTGTCACTGGACAGGTGATGCTGACTTTAAAAGGCGCATAGAGATTCTGCCTTATAAGGGTGAGGAATTATTTGGGGATGGTCTCTGGGACCTCGTATCCGCAGCAACAGCTGGGAAGAAATATTTTTACCTCAGTTTTCCTCACAGACTAAGAAAGCACTGTATTATCAGGTACAGTCCTTTCGGCTTCAGAAAAGCAAGCGGGTCAAAGGCGCTTCCTTTCTGTACAGAGACAAGGGAAGAGGGAAAAAGCTGCACCAGTCAGCCTGTTCCCAGAATCATAACTCTTCTCTCGCTTCCTCTGAGTCCACAGCATGACGCGGGGGCTCCACAGGTGTAGCCAGGTACGGTGGGGGGCCGTCTCAAAAATTTCAGCGATCAGTGGGCTCGCTCACAGGTGGATCCCTGTTTCATTCAAGTAGTATTTCAGGGGTACAAGCTGGAATTCGAGATGTCTTCCCCCTGCCGTTTCCTCAAATATGCCTTGCCGACAACTCCCTCAGGCAGGGAGGCTGTGCTAGAGGAAATTAATAAGCTGTATTCCCATCAGGTAATACTTAAGGTGCCCCTACTTCAACAAGGACGGGGTTACTATTTCACACGGTTTGGGGTACCGAAACCGCATGGTTCGGTGTGACCCTTTTTTATATTTAAAATCCTTGAACACATACATAAAAAAATTCAAGTTCAAGATGGAATCGCTCAGGGCGGTTATTGCAAGCCTGGACGAGGGGGATTACATGGTATCCCGGGACATCAAGGATGCTTACCTGCATGTCCCCATTTACTATCCTCGCCAGGAGTACCTCAGATTTGTGGTACAGGATTACCATTACCAAGTCCAGACTCTGCCGTTTGGACTGTACATGGCACCGAGGGTGTTACCAAGGTAATGGCCGGAATGATGATACTCCTTCGAAAAAGGGGAGTTTTTAATGATCCCGTACTTGGACAATCTCCTTATAAGGGCGAGGTCCAAGGAGCAGTTGCTAGTCGGGGTAGCACTATTTTGGAAAGTGCTACAACAGCACGGTTGGATTCTAAACAGTCCAAAGACACAGCTGTTTCCTACGACACGTCTACTGTTCTTGAGGATGGTTCTGGACACAGACCAGAAATAAGTGTTTCTCCCGGAGGAGAAAGCCAAGGAGCTGTCATCTCTAGTCAGAGACCTCATAAAGCCAAAACAGTTATCGGTGCATCATTGCACGCGAGTCCTGGGAAAAATGATAGCTTCCTACGAAGCAATCCCATTCGGCAGGTTCCATGCAAGAACTTTTCAGGGGGACCTGTTAGACAAGTGGTACGGATCACATCTTCAGATGCATCGGCTGATAACCCTGTCTCCAAGGACCAGGGTATCTCTACTGTTGTGGCTGCAGAGTGCCCATCTTCAAGAGGGCTGCAGGTTCGACATACAGGACTAGGTCCTAGTGACCATGGATGCCAGCCTTTGAGGCTGGGGGGGCAGTCACACAGGGAAGAAGCTTCCAGGGACTTTGGTCAAGTCAGGTGACTTCCCTACATAAATATTCTGGAACTGAGGGCCATTTACAATGCCCTGAGTCAGCCAAGGCCTCTGCTTCAAAACCGGCCGGTCCTGATCCAATCAGACAACATCACGGCAGTCGCCCATGTAAACCAACAGGGCGGCACAAGAAGCAGGATGGCGATGGCAGAAGCCACAAGGATTCTCCGATGGGCGGAAAATCATGTGTTAGCACTGTCAGCAGTGTGCATTCCCGGAGTGGACAACTGGGAAGCAGATCTTCTCAGCAGACACGACTTCCACCCGAGAGAGTGGGGACTTCATCCAGAAGTCTTCCAAAGGATTGTACACCATTGGGAAAGGCCACAGGTGGACATGAAGGCGTCCCGCCTCAACAAAAAGCTATAAAAGATATTGCGCCAGGTCAAGGGACCTTCAGGCGATAGCTGTGGACGCTCTGGTAACACCGTGGGTGTACCAGTCGGTTTATGTGTTCCCCCCTCTGCCTCTCATACCAAAGGTACTGAGAATAATAAGAAGGCGAGGAGTAAGAACGATACTCGTGGTTCCGGATTGGCCAAGAAGAGCCTGGTACCCAGAACTTCAAGAAATTATATCAGAGGACCCATGGCCTCTGCCGCTCAGACAGGACCTGCTGCAGCAGGGGCCCTGTCTGTTCCAAGACTTACCGCGGCTACGTTTTGATGGCATGGCGGTTGAACGCCGGATCCTAAAGGAAAAGGGCATTCCGGAGGAAGTCATTCCTACGCTGATTCAAGCCAGGAAAGATGTAACTGCAAAACATTATCACCGCATATGGCGGAAATATGTTGCTTGGTGTGAGGCCACAAAAGGCCCCAACAGAGGAATTTCAACTAGGTCGATTTCTGCATTTCCTACAAGCAGGAGTGTCTATGGGCCAAAAATTAGGCTCCATTAAGATACAGATCTCGGCTCTGTCGATTTTCTTCCAGAAAGAATTAGCTTCAGTACATGAAGTTCAGACATTGTAAAAGGAGTGCTGCATATTCAGCCCCCGGTTGTGCCTCCAGTGGCACCTTGGGATCTCAACGTGGTGTTGAGTTTCTTAAAATCACATTGGTTTGAGCCACTAAAAACCGTGGATCTAAAATATCTCACGCGGAAAGTGGTCATGTTATTGGCCTTGGTTTCGGCCAGGCGTGTATCAGAATTGGCGGCTTTGTCATATAAAAGTCCTTATATGATTTTCCATATGGATAGGGCAGAATTGAGGATTCGTCCCCAGTTTCTCCCTAAGGTGGTATCAGTTTTTCACTTCAACCAACCTATTGTGGTGCCTGCGGCTACTAGGGACTTGGAGGATTCCAAGTTACTGGACGTAGTCAGGGCCTTGAAAAATTATGTTTCCAGGACGGCTAGAGTCAAGAAAATTGACTCGCTATTTATCCTGTATGCACCCAACAGGCTGGGTGCTCCTGCTTCTAAGCAGACTATCGCTCGCTGGATCTGTGACACGATTCAGCAGGCGCATTCTGCGGCTGGACTGCCGCATCCTAAATCAGTGAAAGCCCATTCCACAGGGAAGGTGGGCTCATCTTGGGCGGCTGCCCGAGGGGTCTCGGCTTTACAACTTTGCCGAGCTGTTACTTGGTCAGGGGCAAACACGTTTGCAAAATTCTACAAATTTGATACCCTGGCTGAGGAGGACCTTGAGTTCTCTCATTCGGTGCTGCAGAGTCATCCGCACTCTCCCGCCCGTTTGGGAGCTTTGGTATAATCCCCATGGTCCTTTCGGAGTTCCCAGCATCCACTAGGACGTCAGAGAAAATAAGATTTTACTCACCGGTAAATCTATTTCTCGTAGTCCGTAGTGGATGCTGGGCGCCCATCCCAAGTGCGGATTGTCTGCAATACTTGTAAATAGTTATTGCTAACTAAAGGGTTATTGTTGAGCCATCTGTTGAGAGGCTCAGTTGTTTTCATACTGTCAAACTGGATATAGTATCACGAGTTGTACGGTGTGATTGGTGTGGCTGGTATGAGTCTTACCCGGGATTCAAAATCCTTCCTTATTATGTCAGCTCGTCCGGGCACAGTGTCCTAACTGAGGCTTGGAGGAGGGTCATAGTGGGAGGAGCCAGTGCACACCAGGTAGTCATAAATCTTTCTAGAGTGCCCAGCCTCCTTCGGAGCCCGCTATTCCCCATGGTCCTTTCGGAGTTCCCAGCATCCACTACGGACTACGAGAAATAGATTTACCGGTGAGTAAAATCTTATTTTATCTAGCACCTTCTAGAAGATAATACCTGGAATGTGATTGGTTACTATGGGCAACATCCAATCTTAAATACAACTCCAATCTTAGTAAATGTACCCCCTGGTATATAAAGATGGATGGGTATCTATTCCACAGTTTGAGTCCTGGTTGACTCATTTATTTTTGTTCTTGTTGTCATGGTACTTAAATTTTCCTAATTGTGTACTTCGAATCATTATTAATGTTTTAAAGCTACCTTTACAAGTATGTTCTTGTCTTTGTAGCTGCTGGAGCAGAATGGTGGATATGGCAATAATGGAAATCAAAAACCCCTGTCACTGGTCGCCAAGCCCCAAGGACACCCTGGTATGTGCTGGCATTTATAAATTACTTTCAAATGCATAATTTTTTAACTTACCATCAAGCGCAGAACTACAGTGCCACCCTTACAGATCGCTTCCCAGATTTACCCCTCAGCGTCTCCTGACATTTATCTCCCTCATCTTCCCCCCCCTCAACCTATCGACCTGCCCCCTGGACACCCCCCCCCCCCCCCCCCCCCCCCCCGTCTTCTCCGTTCCCTCTTCCCCACTGCATGCTCCCAGCTTGCTCACCTCTTTAACCTATCACTCTCTACCGGCATCTTTCCCTCACCATTCTGACATGCTCTAGTCTCACCTATTCTCAAGCAACCCAACCTCGACTCTTCATCACCCACTAGCAACTGCCCCATCTCTCTTCTCCCATTCGCCTTCAAACTACTTGAACGACTGGTCTACAGCCATCTCACAAGTTACCTCTCTGATAACTCCATCCTTGATCCACTACAATCTGGCTTTTGCCCACTCCACTGACACTGCTCTGGTGACTGTCACCAATGACCTGCTTTCCGCCAAATCCAGAGGCCACTTCTCTCTGCTTATCCTTCTGGACCTCTCTGCTGCCTTTGACACCGTGGATCATTCTCTTCTCCTCTGCACACTCCAAGACATTGGCCTCTCTAGCACTGTCCTTGAGTGGTTTACCTCTTAACCTCTCTAACCGCTCCTTCTCTGTGTCTGCCTCCGGCACCACCTCACACCCTTCCATCCTTCCTGTTGGTCTCCCTCAGGGTTCTGTGCTCGGCCTCCTTCTGTTCTCCCTGTACACCTCTTCCCTGGGTGCGCTCATTAACTCCTTTGACCTTCAATACCACCTCTATGCTGATGACACACAACTCTACCTCTCCTCTCCTGATCTGTCCCCCGCAGTCCTCTCTGTTTTCCAGCTGCCTCTCCGCCATCTCCTCCTGGATGGCTGAGCGTTCTCTGAAGCTCAACATGGACAAAACTGAACTCATTATCTTTCCCCCCAGCCAGAGTAACACTCCCTACCAGTATCTCTATCACTGTTGACAACACCATCATCTCCCCCGTTCCCCAACTCTGCTACTTGGGCATCACTCTTTACTCCTCCCTCTCCTTTGCACCCCACACCCAAGCTCTGGCACAATCCTGTCTGTTCCAGCTACGCAACAGTGCTCGCATCAGGCCATTTCTCTCCAAGAGTGCAACTAAACTTACCATCCACTCACTGGTCATCTAATGGCTCGACTACTGCAACGTTTTCCTCACTGGCCTCACTTGCTCCCATCTTGCTCCCCTCCAACCCATCCTCAACTCCGCAGCTAGGCTTATCTTCCTCTCCCGCCGGTCCACATCTGCCACTCCCCTTCGACAAAATCTGCACTGGCTCCCATTCCCCTACAGAATCCTCTTCAAACTCCTCATCCTAACATACAAGGCCATCTATAATTCCACTGCTCCCTACATCTTCAACCTCCTCTCCCTTCATACTCCCCCCACGCCTCTCCTCTACCCTGGTCACTGCTTCGCATGCTCGAGATCAGATTTTGCCGTGTTGCATCCCTTCAGTGGAACGTGCTCCCCCGTTCCATTAGACTCTCCTTGACCTTGCAAAGCTTCAAACGGGCACTGAAAACCCACCTATTCACCAAAGCGTACCCTTCTGGTGCATAACCTAGTCCTGAGGCTGCTCCTCCACCCCCCCCCCCCCCCTGCCTCATGCCTTGACCATCTCTGCTTTGCTTACATCCTGCCATCAGGCTACCTCCCGCTTGCTTGCTCCTCATGTCATCTGTCTGTTGCCCCTTCCTACTAGATTGTTATCTCCTCAGAGCAGGGCCCTCTTTCCTCTTGTTGTCAAAGCCCTCTTCTCGACACATTTCACTCGCAACCCTCTCCTACTCAGCGACCATCTTTACCTGTTTTTTCTCCTGCTGGTAAAAGCTCATCTCTATCTATGGCCACCAGCTCCTAGTAGTACGCTGATCACTCACTCACTACTTACATCTAAGCTGTATCATGTTTTGAGAATTGTGGTGCTCTTTGTTACCTGTACTCTATTTTTGTTAATTATATACTGTAATGCTAAGTTTTGTCTCCCTGTGCTGTCCTTTGTACGGCGCTGCGAAACACTTGTGGCGCCTTATAAATAAAATGTAATAATAGTGGAGAATGTAAATGCAAACATCACTGTGCTTGGAGTGGGTGCATTCTGCCTCTTTGTTAGAAACTAAACACAGCAATATTTTCCTATTCCCATTCTAATGCGGAGATGAGTTTCTGTTTCAGCATTGGTTCAAGTTCATTATTCTGTACTGTGGGGAGCATTAAATCCAACGCTTTAGCTTGTTGGTTGGAGGGAAAATATTGGTTGCAAAATTAGTTTTTATTGGTGAGGTTATCAATTTAAAGGAGACGTGCAAGTAGGTAATAAGTTTACATTGTGGCTGTAAAACTTTGTCAGAACATCCCCTTAATGATATGGGGCTGTAATACCGATGGTCGGGATATCAGAGGTCAGCATACTGACCCCGGGGTCCCGGCCGATATAATGCCGGCGATGGGGGCGAGCACAACGGAACCTCTATGGGTGTCATGGACACCCACGAGTGGGAATAGCCCCTGCTAGCCAGCATTCCGACTGTCTGCATTGTCAGCGGTCGGGATTCCGGTGTCTGTATCCTGACCGCCTGGATACCGACCACCAGCAAATCAACTACATCCCATGATATTAGGTTCAGTAATACCGATGGCTGGAATGCCGTCCGTCAGTATACAGACAGCTGCATCCCAGCCATCAATATGCCAGCAGCGGGGCGAGCGCTAGTCAGCCCCTTGCGGGCTCGCTGCACACGCCATGCTGCGGGCACGGTTGCTCGCTTTGCTTGCCACACTTTATATTCTCCCTCTAAGGGTTGTCGTGGAGAATATCCTGTCTCACTGGTATTACAACATCGGCATTGTACCGCTGTGCGGGATTCCAGTGTCGGCATTGTGATCGACGGGATCCCGTGTGGTGAGAACTTAACCGCTTCCCATTGTATGTCTGTATTACGTTTTGCTTGTGTAAAGCAGTATTGACCTTAACAGAACACTTTACACTATGAGCAAAAACAAGAGTTGAATTGTAGGACTTAAAAAAACATAAAAACTTTTTCCACTGTAGGAGCAACCTAGACTGATTAAAATGTCACATTTAATATGTTTATGTTCATGGTCTGTTTTTGTGTTGTATTTTTTTTTTTTAATAAATAGGAAACCCTATTACAGATGATGACCAGAATTCTGGTGGTTTTTTTGACATCTTGAAAGGCGGTACTGAACGATTCCTTAGCAACATTAAAGACACATCTTCAAAAGTTATTCAGTCCGTTACCAAGTAAGGAAACTGCGTGTTATTCAATGGCAATCCCTTAATGTGAATCAAAAATAAAGTTATAGAATTTCCTATATCTATACCAGTGGTTTCCAAACTTTTTTCACGGCGCCCTAGAGTATCAGAATTTTTTTCATGACACCCCTAGGCCAAAAGTTTCTTATTGAGAAATTCAGAAAAATATAAAAAAAATGACGTATATTGTGTTTACATTATATGTCATTCTTAGGATCCGTTGTGTGGTTAAGGCAGAGGTTCCCAAATGCGGTCCTCAAGGCACACCAACTGTCCTGGTTTTAACTGTATCCATGCTTGGCCACAGGTGACTTAATTTGCACCTTACTCAATTTGATTTAACCATCAGTGCTGAGCCATGGATATGCCTAAATCCTGGACTGTTGGGGTGCCTTGAGGACCGCATATGGGAACCTCTTCGTTAAGAACAGAATTTGTCCACATATTTTATGATTGAAAGCAACAAGCACTGATTTCTCCTTCGTCCTAGAGGATGCTGGGGACTCCAAAAGGACCATGGGGTATAGACAGGATCCGCAGGAGACATGGGCACACTATAAGCCTTTGAATGGGTGTGAACTGGCTCCTCCCTCTATGCCCCTCCTCCAAACCTCAGTTAGATTCTGTGCCCAGAGGAGACTGGTCACACACTAGGGGAGCTCTACAGAGTTTTTCTAAAAAGACTTTTGTTAGGTTTTTTATTTTCAGGGAGCACTGCTGGCAACAGGCTCCCTGCTTCGTGGGACGGAGGGGAGAGATGTCGGACCTACTTCTGTGAGTTGATGGGCTCTGCTTCTTAGGCTACTGGACACCATTAGCTCCAGAGGGTCTGATCACTTGGGTCGCCTAGCTGCTCGTTCCCGAAGCCGCGCCCCTGTCCCCCTCACAGAGCCAGAAGATTGAAGACAGGTGAGTAACCGAAGCAAAGAAGACGTCTGAAGGTGGCAGAAGATTCAGTCTTCCTGAGGTACGGCGCAGCGGTCGCGCTGCGCGCCATTGCTCCCGCACACACAGGCACTACATGGGTGCAGGGCGCAGGGGGGGCGCCCTGGGCAGCAATATAAACCTAATTTTAAGGTACTGGCACAGTGTATCAGTGCATAGGCACTGTTAGGAGACCCACGCCAGTGAGAATTAAAGCGGGACCGAATCGCGCCATGTAGGGGGCGGGGCTTCGTCCTTCAGCTCTGACCAGCGCCATTTTCTCTCCACAGCTTGCTGCAGAGACGTTGCTCCCAGCCCTTCACTGCTGTCACAAGTAACAGGGTGCTAAAAACAAGGGGGAGGGGGGGCGCATACAATTGGTGTTGGTTGTTTATATAAACAAGCGCTTATAGGTCTGGGGCATTGTGCTTTTTTCAGACCGTGGGGCGCTGGGTGTGAGCTGGCAAACTCCTTCTCTGTCTCTCTGAAAGGCCTTACTGTGGGTCTGTCCCCTTTAGCCCAGTGTGTTTGGGGGTGTCGGTACGTGTGGCAGAAACTGAATGCTCTTCCCAGGAGGAGGTTAGTGTGAGAGCTGAACAGAATGAAGGAGTGACTCTGTCGGCACCACCGACTGCGGATTGGGTTGAGATGTGGAGTGTGTTGAATAACAGTGTGGATTTGCTGCATAAGAGGTTAGACAAATCTGAGTATTAGAACCAAGCATGGAAACAATCCATGGGAGACGTGGTACCACTCACTCAGGCCCCCTCGGGGTCCCAAAAACGTTCATATACCCAGATAGCTGACACTGATACCGACACGGATTCCGATTCCAGTGTCGACTATAATGATGCTAAGGTGGCTAAGAGTATTCAATACATGATTGTGGCGATAAAGGACGTGTTACATATCACAGAAGACCCCGCTGTCCCTGAGACAAGGGTCTGTATGTATAAGGGGAAGAAACCGGAGGTAAAGTTTTTTCCCCCTCATGAACTGAATGCCCTTTTTGAAAAAGCCTGGGAAACGCCAGACAAGAGGTGGCACATTCCCAGGAGAATTGCTACGGCATACCCCTTTCCTTCTCAGGATAGGGTTGGGTGGGAGACAACACCCACGGTAGACAAAGCTCTGGCGCGATTGTCCAAGAAAGTGGCGCTACCGTCTCTTGAAATGGCGACCCTTAAGGATCCTGCTGATCGTAGGCAGGAGGCTACCTTGAAATCTATTTATGTCACGACAGGTACGCTGCTCAGGCCGGCTGTGGCTTCGGCGTGGGTGAGTAACGCGATTGAATAGTGGGCAGATAACTTGTCATCGGAAATAGACACCCTGGATAGGGATAGCGTGCTTTTGACTCTGGGTCATATCAGGGACGCTGCAGTCTATCTGAAGGATACGGCGAGATATTGGCCTTTTGGGATCAAGGGCCAATGCCATGGCAGTCTCGGCTAGAAGGGCGTTCTGGACCATGAAATGGTGATGCTGATTCTAAGAAGGCTATGGAGATTCTGCCCTAGGTCGAGTTTTGTTTGGTGAAGGCCTCGCGGACCTGGTTTCTACAGCTACCACGGGTAAGTCCTCTTTTCTGCCTTTGGTTCCTCCACAGCAAAAGAAAACGCCCCCATATCAGATGCAGTCCTTTCGGTCGCAGAAATTCCGGAAAGGACGTGGGTCATCCTTCCTTGCAGCAAGAGGTAAGGGAAGAGGAAAAAGATGGCCAGCTGTGGCAGGCTCCCAGGAACAGAAGTCCTCCCCGGCTTCTGCCAAATCCACCGCATGATGCTGGGGCTCCCCTGCAGGAGTCCGCACCAGTGGGAGCGCATCTTCAGCTCTTCAGTCATGTCTGGGTTCTCTCGGCCCTGGATCCTTGGGTGCTGGAAATTGTGACCCAAGGATACAAGCTGGAGTTTCAAGACGTGCCCCGACACCAATTTTTCAAATCGGCCATGCCATCTTCTCTTCCGGAAAAAGAGGTAGTGTGTACGGTAATACAAAAGCTTTGTCAGCAGCGAGTCATTGTCGAGGTACCCCCGTCAACGGGGAGAAGGGTTTTATTCAAGCCTATTTGTGGTCCCGAAGCCGGATGGCTCGGTCAGGCCGTTTCTGAACTTTAAAATCCCTCAATGTGTATTTGAAAAGTTTCAAATTCAAAATGGAATCTCTCCGAACGGTAATCTCCAGTCTGGAGGAGGGGGATTTTATGGTGTCAGTCGACATAAAGGATGCTTACCTACATGTCCCCATATTTCCTCCTCATCAGATGTATCTGAGGTTCGCTGTTCAGGATTGTCACTACCAATTTCAGACGTTGCCGTTTGGTCTTTCCACGGCCCTGAGGATTTTCACCAAGGTGATGGCGGAAATGATGGTGCTCCTGCGCAAGCAAGGGGTCACAATTATCCCGTACTTGGACGATCTCCCGATAAAGGCGAGATCACAGGAGCTGTTGCTAAAAAACATGCAGGTGCTGCAACAGCATGGCTGGCTCCTAAATTTACCAAAGTCGCAGTTGATTCCGACAACTCGGCTGTCCTTTTTGGGTATGATTCTGGACACCGAACTGCAGAGGATCTTCCTCCCGTTGGAAAAAGCTCTGGAAATCCAGAACATGGTCAAGGAACTTCTGAAACCGCCAAGAGTGTCGATTCATCACTGCACTCGAGTGCTGTGGAAAATGGCGGCGGCCTACGAGGCCATTCCGTTTGGCAGGTTCCATGCACGAACGTTTCAGTGGGACCTGCTGGACAAGTAGTCAGGGTCCCATCTGCAGATGCACCGGAAGATAAGTCTGTCCCCCGGGGCCAGGGTTTCTCTCCTGTGGTGGATCCAAAGTTCTCACCCTCTAGTGGGTCGCAGGTTCGGCTCCAAGATTGGATTCTGGTGACCATGGGCGCGAGTCTCCGAGGTTGCGGAGCAGTCACACAGGGACAAATTTTCCAGGGAAAATGGTCAAGCCAGGAAGCTTGTCAGCACATAAACGTGCTGGAGTTAAGGGCCATCTACAACAGCCTGCGGCAGGCGGAGCAGCTTCTTCGCGGCCTACCCGTCCTGATACAGTCGGACAACATCACAGCCGTGGCGCACATAAACCGCCAGGGTGGAACAAAGAGCAGAGCGGCGATGGCGGAGGCCACCAAGATTCTTCGCTGGGCGGAAAAACATGCAAGCGCTCTGTCAGCGGTCTTCATTCCAGGAGTGGACAACTG
Organism: Pseudophryne corroboree; assembly: GCF_028390025.1. NCBI lineage: Eukaryota > Metazoa > Chordata > Amphibia > Anura > Myobatrachidae > Pseudophryne > Pseudophryne corroboree. The sequence continues at coordinate 596,344,647 of NC_086444.1, forward strand.
GGTAGCAGACTTCCTCAGCAGACACTATCTCCATCCAGGAGAGTGGGGTCTTCATCAAGAGGTCTTTGCAGAAGTGACAAGTCGTTGGGGAATTCCTCAAATAGACATGATGGCGTCTCGCCTCAACAAGAAGCTTCAGACATATTGTTCCAGGTCAAGGGACCCTCAAGCAATAGCAGTGAACGCACTAGTGACGCCGTGGGTGTTTCGGTCGGTCTATGTGTTCCCTCCACTTCCACTCATTCCAAAGGTGATAAGGATCATAAGTAGAACAAGGGTTCAGGCGATACTCGTTGTTCCAGATTGGCCACGGAGGGCCTGGTATCCGGATCTTCAGGAATTACTCACCGGAGATCCCTGGCCTCTTCCTCTAACAGAGGATCTGTTATAGCAAGGGCCGTGCGTGTTCCAGGACTTACCACGGTTGCGTTTGACGCATGGCGATTGAACGCCAAATCCTAGCTAGGAAGGGTATTCCCGGGGAAGTCATCCCCACTCTACTTAAAGCTAGAAAGGAGGTAACGGCGAAGCATTATCACCGTATTTGGAGAAAATATGTGTCTTGGTGTGAATCCAAGCAGGCTCCTACAGAATAATTTCAGCTGGGGCGTTTTCTCCACTTTTTGCAAGCAGGTGTGGATGCGGGCCTGAAGTTAGGCTCCATTAAAGTACAGGTTTCGGCCTTATCAATTTTCTTTCAAAGGGAATTAGCCTCACTTCCAGAAGTACAGACTTTCGTGAAGGGCGTACTACACATCCAACCTCCATTTGTGCCCCCAGTGGGACCTTAACGTGGTGTTACAGTTCCTTACGTCACATTGGTTTGAACCTTAACAAACGGTTGAGTTGAAATTTCTCACTTGGAAAGTGGTCATGCTATTGACCTTGGCATCCACAAGGCGGGTGTCCGAATTGGCGGCTTTGTCTCACAAGAGCCCATATCTGATTTTCCATGAGGATAGAGCGGAGTTGAGAACTCGTCAACAATTTCTACCAAAGGTGGTTTCTTCGTTTCACATGAACCAACCTATTGTGGTGCCTGTGGCTACGGAAGCCTTGGCTGATTCAAAGTCTCTAGATGTGGTCAGGGCTTTGAAAATTTATGTAGCCAGAACGGCTCGGGTGAGGAAAACAGAGGCGCTGTTTGTCCTGTATGCGGCCAACAAGGTTGGCGCTCCTGCTTCTAAGCAGACTATTGCACGCTGGATCTGTAATACGATTCAGCAGGCTCATTCTACGGCTGGATTGCCGTTACCAAAATCGTTGAAGGCCCATTCCACTATGAAGGTGGGCTCATCTTGGGCGGCTGCCCGAGGCGTCTCGGCATTACAGCTTTGCCGAGCAGCTACTTGGTCGGGGTCAAACACTTTTGCAAAGTTCTACAAGTTTGATACCCTGGCTGAGGAGGACCTCATGTTTGCTCAATTGGTGCTGCAGAGTCATCCGCACTCTCCCTCCCGGTTTGGAGCTTTGGTTTAAACCCCATGGTCCTTTTGGAGTCCCCAGCATCATCTAGGACGAAGGAGAAAATAGGATTTTAATACCTACCGGTAAATCCTTTTCTCTTAGTCAGTAGAGGATGCTGGGCGTCCGTCCCAGTGCGGACTCTATCTGCAGTAATTGTATATAGTTATTCCTTGTGTTACACAAAGGTTGTGTTGGTAAGGGTCAGACTGTTGCTGATCTGTTTTGGTTCACACTGTTAACTGGGTTTAGTTAAATGTCATGTTGTACGGTGTGGTGTGGTGTGAGCTGGTATGTATCTCACCCTTAGTTTAACAAAATCCTTTTCCTCGAAATGTCCGTTTCCTCTGGGCACAGTTCCTATAACTGAGGTCTGGAGGAGGGGCATAGAGGGAGGAGGCAGTTCACACCCATTCAAAGTCTTATAGTGTGCCCATGTCTCCTGCGGATCCCGTCTGTACCCCATGGTCCTTTTTGGAGTCCCCAGCATCCTCTACGGACTAAGAGAAAAGGATTTACCGGTAGGTATTAAAATTTTATTTTTACCTATTACATTTACCATATATAATTTGAATTGACCTTGGCCACCTAACCAGGGCACCCTTGCAAGTACCCTGAGGCATGGCACCAAGTTTGCAAACCAGTGATTATATATTATAAGGGACTAGTGTGTATATGTATAAACTAAAATATGGGCGTCTGCACTCCCCAAATACACTATTGTACTCTACATTAAAGGAATGTTACTTCCACATTCTGCAGTGTATATTATGAAGACCATCTGGTAAGTTCTATACTAGTAGCCACTCAGAAATTTAGCATGCTTTTTCCCATATTTAATATGTTTCAGCTTAGTGAGGTGATCAGCCACCAGTTTGTTGCTAATGCAAGTCAAAAGTGGCCATTATGTGCACTGTGTCAGTACTGTGTTGGGAAACCTAATGCTGTTAATATGGCTTTGGATTCTACTAACTGTCCACACGAAAATCAAAGGCCTGAAGACACTTTCATGAAAACATGCCCCATACCATAACGATGCCTCTGCCAGCCTAAGGAGCCATGCTTTTGTGCTGTTGTTTCTATATCCTCACCCTACCATCTGGGTTATAGTATAAAGGGTCGACCTAGTGAAGGTCGACATTCATTAGGTCGACCACTATTCGTCGACATTAACATGGTTGACACATGAAAAGGATTTTTTTACTGGTTTTTTTTTTTGGTGTCATTTTTCCATAACATGTCCAGAAACCCCAATTAGTGAACCGCGTCCCCTTGCATGGCTCGCTTCGCTCGCCATGCTGCATACAAGGTGCCTCGCTGTGCTCTGCACAGTTTACTATTCCCACTTGTAGTCCATGTGGATGGTAAAGTATAAAAAAGTTAATTGTATTTAAAAAAAAAAAAAGCCATGCCAACCTTTTCGTGTGTTTACATTTTTCCTATGTCGACCATGTCAGTATCAACTAATGGTGGTTAACCTATTGACTGTCGACCTGCCATCCGATTACCACCATCTGCATGTTGTTGAAAATGTGATGTCAGACCACTTTAACTGTTCCTAGTAATTTACTGTCCAACTCCTATGTTCCTGAGCCAACTAGAAACGTCTCTCCCTGTTTGCAGCAGATAGCAATGGCATATGGGCAGGCCTTCTGCTCTATAGCCCATACAATGTATTGTTTGGTGTACTGTTTGTTGAGAAGCCTACTGACTCAGATTATCCATAATTTGATGCACTGTTGCCGGTCTGTGGAACTGAACAAGTCTGTCCACTCTGTTCTGCGTAAGCATCCAGTAGCCGTTTATGTCCACAGGCCTTGTGCTCAGACCCAGTTGTTGGTCTGCTGCTCCACTCTGTGTACACTTTTAACCATACTTACTTACTTTAGAAGGCTCCTCTCCGGGAGATGCACAGAGAAGGAAAACTAGGCACTCACGAGTCGCATCATTTAGCCCTGCCCCCTCCATAAGGCACTCTTATTCCCCTTTTGACCTCCTCATCCTGCCCGCTTCGTTAGGAAGTAGGCAGGATACAGGAGATCTGCCTACTTTTGCGAGGGAGCATGGGAATACCCGAAAAATCATGAATTTCCTGCAACTTCAGGGAGAGTAGGCAAGTATGACAACTACCGCCCTCAAATAATTCACCAGCGCAGCCATTTTGCTGATGCACACACCTCTGCTACGAGCGCCAACAATCATTCCACATTCAAAGTCTGTTACATCGCATTGTTTACACATTATGGCATCAGTGTCACTCTTCATTAGTTTGTGCATTGCCTTTCCATTCTTACACAGATTCATCCTATGTCCGCATTATCTGCGGAATAGCTACTTTACATAGAATCGGTTGGTGGTCATAATCATTTGGGCAGTCAGTGTATATACCCAGTATTTTGAACCCATCATTTGCCAGGTTGCTAACTATTGTGGCTGGTGCTGCAGCATTTTCCCCCTTTCCCTTCAATCCCGTCCTCTCCTCCCCTCTCTCAGGCCAACAGAGTTGCAGATCACTGTTGCAACTGCAAGGACTGGCGAGATAGCGCCTCATCTACGTCCCCATGGTATCTTCTCCACAGCAGGGTGGGTGGGGGCATGCACTATGTTGATACATGCTTCAGCAATATCACAGAAATCAGAAACATTGAGGATTATATTATAGATGGTGATGGACCTGTAGTAAATTATCATTCTCTTAAATGATGTCACATTTGTTTATTTTGTTCAAGCAAACCAAACAGAAGAAGCAGAGTCAGCAGATAATATTTTTTTCACATACTTAATATATACAGAAACTTTCGTTTTGGGAATGTTGCTGACATCAAGGGGTATATGCAATTCCGGGTGAATTGCGGCACTTTTTCGGCCGTTTTTAAATTCGACACAATTCGACCGTCGATTTCCGGCCGGCGGGTGCCGGAATTCGACATATTCAATAAAAAACGGATTCAACAGTCCCGCTGTCGAAAAATGGACCAATTGACGGATTTTGAATCGACTTTTCAGACGGTAAAAAAAACGGTAAAAAACCCGAAAAAAATTGCGTGGGGTCCCCCCTCCTAAGCATAACCAGCCTCGGGCTCTTTGAGCCGGTCCTGGTTACAAAAATACGGGGGGGAAAATGACAGGGGATCCCCCGTATTTTAACAACCAGCACCGGGCTCTGCGCCTGGTCCTGGTGCAAAAAATACGGGGGACAAAGAGTAGGGGTCCACCGTATTTTTTGTACCAGCACCGGGCTCCACTAGCTGGACA